>NC_133617.1:93152724-93463173 GCF_048593235.1 Sminthopsis crassicaudata
AATTTCTAAATCCCGGTATTTCAGATTCTCCACAGTTTGGTTTCAACTTACTTTTCCAACCTTCTCTTTCACTAACTACCATTTATGTAATATAAATTTCAAACACAGCTACTATCTCCTGCTTTCATCCTTCCATCTCCTATATTTGAGCCTTTGCTTTTGCCCTCCCCCCTACTTCTGGAAAGGATTTCACTCTTATCTTCACTTTTGAAAATACCTTGTTTCCTTTAAGTCCCAACTCAGTCTTCCCTCCTCCATGATGGTTTTCTTGCTATCACCATATGAAAGTGATCTCTCCATTTTTAGATTTCTCACATATTATACTTTCCTTGGGTCTCTCTTTTTAACTAATCCGAATCTGCTTTGTAATAATTAAATATGCACATGACCTATCTCACTTTTATAACATGTCCCCCTATGACTCCAAATTTAACAGCTTAAAAAAGTTTTTAAAAGTTTAAAAGCTTAAAAAGTCTTCCTATTGATCTAAGGGATTCTCTATGTTTTACTTTTTTATAATTATGCTTTTTAAATGCATTTTTTCAATTTTGAGTTACAAATTCTCAACTTTCTTTCAGCTCCTCTTCCACCCATTGAAAAAATTACATCAGGTATATATATATAAAGGTATATGAAACATATTTTCATATTAGTCATTTTGCATACAAAAAAGGAAAAATTATGGTGAAAAAGTTTATGTCAATCTGTGTTTATCATTTCTCTTTCTCAAGGAAGATAGCATTTTTCATTATTAGTCTTTTAGAATTGTCATGATCAAAGAAACTAAGTCATCATAGTTGACTGGCATTGCAATATTATTGTTACTATGTACAATATTTTTCTGGTTCTGATCATGTCAGTTCACATCAGTTCACATACATCTTGTAAGGAATTCTCTTTCACAACATTGAGACATTTATCTGGAATTCCTTCAAGTTTTCTTTATAAACTTATCTAAAATGACTTTACATACATCATGTGCTGCAAGCATTAAAATTCTATCCAAACACCTGCTATTATTATTCTTATTTAAGCTAAAGTAGTTAAACTATTTTGGGATAAAACAATACAAATGAGATAACAGAATTCTAGAATCATAGAATCTCACAGTTGAAGTGATCTTAGGGGCCATCTACTTCAATTCATATGATCTTATGATTTATAGTTATGGGGATTCTAAAGAACATTAATCTCTCTCCCTATTGTGTTTTACAAATGAGTAAACTGATGTTCAGAAAAAAAGAAAGAACGTGTCCAAATCATTCAACAAGTAAATATGCTAGAATTTGACTATAAATTAATTATTCATCCCACTCTACTAAATTACCTCTATTAAATAAACATTTGAACTTTTACTATGAGAAAGGACTTGTGGTTAGAACTGCACAGTGAAAAAAATTCCTATACTTTAATAAAGTTCAGAAAGTCAAATAAGAAAACCTTATTTCAAGTCCCATCTTCAAAACTTATTAGTTGTATGAGCAAACCTTGGAAAAACCACTTAATCTTTATATATGAATTACATAACTTGTAAAGCCCTTGCTAGGTCTAAAATGATGGTCTATCTACAAATAGTCCCTTCTCCACCTAATTGTGGACTAAAACCAATAATCTACTCAGGCAGAATCATAACTTTTTGTAGACAATGGAATTTTGGATAGCTTGAAATATTAGGAAGTTTTTCTTTACATCAATTCTAACCCGCATCTCTGAAATTTCCAGTCACATTCTGTCTCTGGCACAAGAAAAAGAATTCTTTAAATGACTACCCTTCAAACATTTTTTATAGAGCTATCCTATGCTATCTAAATCTTCCTTCTACTTCTCTCCATGTGGTATTAGATTTCTTTATCACCAAAAAATGACTTGCACAAATTTCTTTAGGTAGTAAATTGCATATCTGGGACCAGAACCCAAATCTCTTAATTCTCAGTCAACTGGAAGAAAGAACACTAGATTCAGAAATAAGGGAAACTTGTCAGAACCTGGTTTTGACTTCTACTAGCTGCATAAACTGATGGAGACTATTGACTTTTCAGAATCTCATTTTCTTCATCTACAAAATGGATACAGTCAATAGTCAGGAATATTTATTAATCTCTACTAAGTGCCAGGCACTATTCTCAGTACTGAGAATTAAAATTATGAGACACTCTCTACCATCAAGGAGCTTACAATCTAATGGATAAAGACAAAACACAAAAGAAAACCATAAAGTAAGAAGGAAAGTAGAAAACGAGTGCAGGAAGATGAGAAATAATACATTTGAGAAAGTATGTTTTGCATTTCTCCCCACCCTCCCCTTCTAAAATGAAAGTCAAAGACATCATGATGACTCCATCCTCCAATCCAAGGACGTACTAATAAGGTATGAGTACCAAGCTCATTGGATCTTCCAAGACGGCATTTCCCAATGTTGTGTTTACTGGGGGCCTGCTAGAGACACCAAATAATTCCAAAATGAGTGTTGATGGATGAGAAATGAGGTGATATAAGGTAACCATTTCACAGGGGACTTCGAAAGTGTTTTGTAAGCTATGAGCATACTACACATAGAATTTTTACTATTGCTATATGACATGGAATCACCAAAATAAAGTAAAGTACAGTAAAATGCTGAATGCAGCATAAGTCTCCATCCTAATTCTTCTGAAAAGCCCGCCTAGATTACTATACCACACAGAGATTGCCAACTTCCAAATTTAGCCTCCTATCTCCTAAGTCATACATATTTTCTGTTAGGGAGAAAGAAGACAGTGAGAATATATTACTTAACTGTGTTTCTAATTCATGTCTGAATCTGCTTCACTCATGCCCTTAAGGAGATGAAATTTAATATCTGTTCATGCGACCTTATCACCATACTGACACATGGCCTCGGTAGGCAACCTGGGGAAATTAAAGAGAAGAATAAGTAAAATAATTACTAATTGGCATTTGATTGAAGTTTGAAAAGAAATAAAGCCATAGAGATCGGCTAATTGACCTCCCTGACATAGGTTAAGAATTGTGCTCATCATATATACCAGTAATTACAGGATGCTCATACCAAGGAGAAATTCAGGACTCAGATTCTTTCCAAAAGGCAATAAATGGCAGCTATTGGTCAGACTCATGGAGTCCTTCCTATTAGCTTACCACTTAAAAGTATAGTGGTATATTGGGGCAATAGGGCTAAAGTGGAAAGATTTGGAGTCAAATTCTGTCACTGCTATATATGCACAGATATGTAACCATGATTAGTGATTCCATCTTTTTTAGCTTTTCATTCTTTATATGTAACTTGGAGGTTGTTGGTATCTTTCCAAATCCACAGTATTGTGAAGAGTAAATGAAATAGCCCTCTAGAGGGAACGTTGATTCTGGAGTCACTGGAGGCCTGGTTTGGATCTCATTTCTGATTTTTTCAATCTAGATGTTTTTGGGAAAGTAATTTCTTTTTTTATGCAATCATTCCTTTATTATGATGAATAAAGCTCATCCAAAAGTGAGCTTACAATGCTTAACAATTTCAGTGTTTATTTAGGTATGTTTTCTTTTTTTTTTTTTTCTTAAGTCTATTCAATTTTTTATTAATTTTTAAAATATTTTTTATTTTATAATTATAACTTTTTTGACTGTACATATGCATGGATAACTTTTTACAACATTATCCCTTGCACTCACTTCTGTTCCGATTTTTCCCTTCCTTCCCTCCACCCCTTCTCCTGGATAGCAGGATCTATACATGTTAGATATGTTATAGTATATCCTAGATACAATATATGTGTGCAGAAACAAATTTCTTGTTGCACAGGAAGAATTGGATTCAGAAGTTAAAAATAACCTGGGAAGAAAAACAAAAATGCAAACAGTTTACACTCATTTTGGGGAAAGTAATTTCTTCTAAACTTCATTTTCCTATACTGAAAAGAGAAGGATTTTCACCAGATGGTCTCTGAGGTTCCTTTCAGGTAGAGATTTATGACCCTAAGACTCAATATATCAGTTATTGGTGGTTTATTAAGTGCTTTAACACATATTATAATAATGATAATATACATATATGTTTAAGAATTCCCAAGTACTTCACCAAATTATCTGATTTAAACTTTATTACCAGCCCCAGAGGTAAGATAATAGGTAGCATTATCCCCATTTGCCAGATGAAACTAGGACTAAAAAGATTAAAATATACACCAAGAGTCTCCAGGATATTTTTTTTGGCTTTGTTTTGTTTTGTTTGGAACCTGACCTGAGATTTCATTGGTACTAGAAATGCCCAGTGATTAAATTCTCTCCATCAATGTAGGATTACTCCTTCTATTCAATTTATAAAATGACCTGGGATACCTAGATCATCGAGTCATATATAAAAAGCCAGAAAGGGACTTTTGAGACTTTCTAATCCAGTTCTTTCATTTTGTTGATGGGGAAACTGAAACCCAGAGTGATTGAATGACTTTCCAAGTTCATTCAAGAAGAAAGTAATAGAACTAAGATTCAAACTCAGGCTCTGTGACTCCAAATTCAAAGCTCTACTGAACCACAGATATTTAATGTTTTGAGGCAGCTAGGTAGTTCAGTGGTTAATGTGCTGAGCCTGGAGTCAGAAAAAGCTGAATTCAAATCTGGTCTCACAAGTTGTGTGATGATGAACAACTGACTAAATCTTTGTCACAGTACATATGAGTAGAGTTAAACTTGAACTTTAGACTCCAAAACTGATATCCATTATATGATATAGATAGTCTTTGTTACTTTATAAATATCAGATATTATATAAATGTGAGTTTGCTTGATGTCTTCACTTTTACTTAGTTTCTATATCAAACAAGATTAATAATTTATACCTTGTTTTTTTCTGACAGCTCTAAAAATGATAGCACGGAAATAAGAATGTCTTGTAAATTGTGGAAAGCTATGCAGCAAATCGCTTATATTCTAAAATCTCTTTTTTTGAATGTATATGACTTTTGTTGTACCAGTTAGGTAATGTCTATGGGCATTTGGTGAGGGAGTAGCAAATTAAGCGCTCTCTCTCTCTCTCTCTCTCTCTCTCTCTCTCTCTCTCTCTCTCTCTCTCTCTCTCTCTCTCTCACACACACACACACACACACACACACACACATACACACACACACACACTTATGAACAACTAACCCCTTAAATGAAGGGGAAACAAGAATAACCCAACCCAACTTATTCCCATTCTCTATGCTTTTTAAAATTCTCCTTAACTAAAGGACTGATAGCCAGACACTGGGCCCTATTGTTATCATTCATTTTTTTTAATACTGCAAAGCATGCAAGCAGAGCAATTAATGACATAATTAGGCTAGGTAATTGCCAACAGAAACACACTTAACATGCAATTAATACAATTGGAAAGTGGAAATATGCTTCTGGGAAGCCTGTAGATTTCACCAAATTCAAACAAAAAGTAGGTAAAACTCTTGCTGATGAGCTACAAAAGGAAAATAGATAAAGAAGGATGAGGGAGATTCAGGAAGGAAGTAGCTACCCTACATTCAGAAATTATCCTAATGAGGAAGCAGATGGGCAAGAAATTAAAGAAGTTGATACAATTGATCAAGATGCTCTCTAATGAACTAAGATTTTTTTTAAGGAAAAGTCCATTTATTCCTATACTCTTGTGTCTTTTTTTAAAAATTTTTTACCCTTTCCCCCAGATGGCAGGCCAATACATATTAAATATGCTAAAGTATAAGTTAAATAAAATATATGTATACATGTTAAAACAGTTATTTTGCTGTACAAAAAGAATCAAACTTTGAAACACCGTACAATTAGCCTGTGAAGGAAATAAAAAATGCAGGTAGACAAAGATAGAGGGATTGGGAATTCTATGTACTAGGAGTTCTTTCACTGGGTATAGCTGGTTCATAAACTAATATTTAAAAAAAAAACTTGTATATGAGATAATTGAGGGCAGTTAACTGAAGATAAATTTTGTAAGAATAATGTCAGTCAATTCTTAGGATAGAGGTTAACATGGGGGCATCATCAAGGCTTTGGAAACTTAGGCAGTATCTAAAAGGTGTAAAATTGTACACTTCATCTATTATTGGTATCTAGTCTGTTATGGTGTCATAGCTATTTCACCAGTACAGTTAAACTTGCAAGTACAGTCTTGGCACAGAACAATTGTTCTTCCAGTGGCACATGTAGATTTTGGGTTTGTAATTGCTCTGGATATCAATTTGTTGGAATTCAAATAACTATCTGATCTACTCAACTAAAAGATCCATTTCAGACCTATGAGACTTGTATATAAACTTTTAAAAGATTCACCTTCTTCTCTCCCCCCTTCCAAAATAATATCAGGAGCTTTAAACTATAATATGAGCTAAAATTTGAGGTGAATTCTAACAGCATCTAAGAGGATTTTTAAAAGTTGTATTAAGGACAAGAAGAGAAAGTAGGAAAGTATAGACCAGATGCCTAGGGCATAAAATGTAATGTTCTTGGAGGCTAGAAAATGGTTCCTATTTTACATCTGTCTCTATGTCAAAGAAAGTGACATTCAAATTGTAAAGGACAAAACAAACATTGAAGCCCAAGAGAGATGACGACAAAGCAAGAACCTACCTTGCTGGCCTGAATGATTTCAAGTTATTTGGCCCAGAAAAATTTATATCTCAGGAAGATAAAAGAATTTTCAGATAAAAACACTAAACTATTCTCTGTAATCCAGTAGAAAGAAAGGAAATAGAAGATTATTAAAAACAGAAAAATATAGTTCTGATTTTTCTAAAAATGAAGGTAGCTTTCACAACTAGAAACCAGTAAATCTGATATATAATTCAAGCAAAATTCTAAAACAAATTAATAAATTATTGGTTTGTAAGCATTTTTGGAAGAATCAATACTCTCCAATAGGCAGCATGGATATACTATGAACAACTTCAACAAAACTGAACTAATTTGTATCATAATAATATTAGTAAATTAGAAGATTAGGGAAAAGTTACAGCATATCTAGAAGAAAATATGTCATTCTGGATAATGTATAAACACAAACTTCATTGACTTGGTAGTTGAACTGTACCCAAAGAATCAAGATTTCATGTTAATCTAGAGGTATTTCTCTAGGGACATGCTTTAGAATTCAGTCCCTACTTTTTTAGTGTATTTTGGGGGTATGGAAGCACAGATAACATATTTATGCAATATTCACACTATAAAACTTAATATGACCTTAAATCATTAAATATCAAAATGAAGGTCTCAAAAGCTTTCAAAAGGCTAGAAGCATATGCCAGATCCAAAAAAAATTAACTTTAATAGACATAAATTAAAATCCCAGAACTTAAGATCAAAAAAATAAACTATACACATAATTGTTGGGTCAGAAAATGCTAGGCTAAAAACCAATATTCAAAAATTCAGGGGCAGGGCGGGAAGAAAGGAATCACAAACATAATAGCTACAAGCTCAGTTCGAGTTAATAATCTGCTGAAAAGATTCCTCACAACTCAAGCATAACAGCTTCTTCCTCTGATACATTTCATAATATGCACCTAAGACCTATTATATGAAATATGGCTATTACATATATAACAACTATCTGTGTATAATACATGACATCCCCCATTAAATATAAGTACCATAAGAAAAGGGAATTATATCTTTTCTGATATTATAAAATTCCTCAAACTAAGCATGATACTGAACATAGTTGTCGTTCATTCATTTCAGTTGGGCCTGATATTTGTGGTTTTCTTGGCAAAGGTATTAGAGTGGTTTGTCATTTCCTTATCTAGCTCATTTTACAGAAGAGGAAACTGAGGCAGCCAAAATTAAGTGACTTTCCCAAAGTCACACAGCTGTATCTGAAGGCAGTTTTGAACCCAGGTTTTCCTGACTCCAGGTCTAGTGTCCTTTCTACTGCATCATTTAGCTCTGCCCTATGCACAATATTCAAGCAATAAACATTTATTAAATACTCACTAACTTCCAAATACTGTGAAAATTGATTAGAATACAAAGAAAGGCAAAAAACAAAAAACAAAACAGCATTTATTCTCAAGAAGCTCACAGTCTAATGGGGCGATAACATGCAAATAACTATATGCAAAGAAGTTTGCAAAATTTATCTGCAGGATAAATTTGGATAACTAACAGAGAAAAGGCATCAAAATTAAGAAATGTTTTATAAATGTCTGTTGAATAAATGACCACCAAAGAATGGTAATTATATGATTGCCTCCAAACTAACACAATCTTTACCCCGTCTAATAGACAAACATGCGGCATCTGAATCAAGGTAAAATATTATATTAATTGATTAGCCTACCCACATACCACAGATTTTGCTGCTAAAATGGAGAGAAAGGAGGGACAATTGTACATCAATATGTCTCTGCAATGTGTAACTCTTCAAAAGATGCAATATAAAGGAGTTATTTAGAATAACTCCCTTTATTTAGATGTAAGAAAATTAAGGCTCCCAAATTGTCCACAGTCAATAAATTGCAAATATATGACCTAAACCCAAATCTAATCCAATGTGCTTTCCATTACAACAAATTGATCCCCTTTCCTCATCTGATAGAATTACCAGTATGAACTCCCTAAGTTATCAATGTCAGACTAGACCAGAGTCAGTTGTGTATATACTGTAAGGACTGTTTTGTTCTGTCTTGTTTCGTTTTTAGAGGACATAAGTCACAGCTGAATTCTACCTTCAAGAACAATCAGTTCTGGCAGAGTAAAGTTAAAAATACTATAGGCAAGGGGGCATAGCCAGACAAAGTTTCAGTACTTACTTAGCAGTCCAGTACCTTGGCTAGCTCCCTGGAAGCAATTGCTCTAAACAATACAGTAGGGAAGAGTATTGAATCCAAGACATTCTCCTTGGACTTTGGCTTTTCTCTGAACTTATTAGGTATTTATTTTTTCCTACAATTCCAGATGTGAAAGAAACCTCATTGATGAATTAGTTTAACACTTAGCCAAAGCATGAATCTTCTCTATAGCATCCCTGACAAGTGATTAACTATCCAGATACCACTAGGAAAATCTCATTTGGGGATTAGCTCTAATAGGAAGTTCTTCCTAATTTTGTATGAAAATCTTCCTTTCTGCAGCAACCAAGCATTCATGTAGCATCTTAATGAAATGAACTAAGTATAATGATAGATAGATCCAAGGTGGATAGGACACCAGGAAAATTGAGTTCAAACCCAACCTCATACATTTATTTGCTGTATGACTGTGGTCAAGTCACTGAACTCTATCTGCTTCAATTTCTTCAAGTATAAAACAAAGATAATAATGGCACCTAATTCCCTAAAGATTAAATGAGATAAAAGTTGTAATATACTTAACATTGCACCTAACACAGTAGAGTCACTTAAGAAATTCTTTTTTTCCCCAAAAAAATCTTTATTTTTTGAGTATCCACTGAATCTGCTAGTAGACTGTGAGAATAATGAGGTCAAGAACCATGATCCATAGTTCTGTGAAACTCCAGCTGCATTAAACATAGAGAATCAAAATCATAAGATCATATGCAGAGATGGAATGAATCTCTGATTTTACCTCATCCACCTCTGACTCTATTTCATAAATCAGAAAATTGGCATTTTGAGAAATGACATGTTTTGCCCAAGAAAACCAAGTAGAACATAGTATAGCTTTCAAATCCAGCTTATCAAACACCAAATCAAGAACTTCCTCCACTATATTAGGCTAAATTCTTGTTGAATAAATAAGCATTAAGTGCCTTCATTACTCTCTGCTTAGGACTCTGGTGTCCTACAATGGTTTTTTCCCATCTGTCACAAGATCTGAAATGAGACTTAGAGAGGTTATAGCCATGTACAGGTGTCATGCACTTGTCTAAAACTTAATAAATTTATTTCAAAATGCCCTTTACATGCTGATCCTTTTCTACCAACAACCTATATCCTCAAAGATGAAAAAAATGTGCAAGAACTCTGGAACATGTGTAAAAGGAAATGTTTTAGGAATTTATTGAGTGATCACAACAGAATGAGGGGAATCATGGAAGGCTTCATGGAGGAAAGAAGTCTCTTATTTGGATTTTAAAGAAAAATAGTTTTCAAAATATATAATACTGTGATATGTGTAATACATTCACTCTTACTCTCCTGAAAGTTGTTTATTTGCTTTTCTGCTGACTTTTTGGCTTTTGAAAAAGGAATAGAATTGTCTATTTCTACAATTTTGTATTTGGGTCCAAATATATTTTTGCTGCCATTGGCCACCTTTTATTATACTGAGGAAGAAGTAATTTACCTGGGAGCACTCTCTGTGTGCAGCTTCTATAGTTTTATGATGATTTTACTACTTTGCAATTATTCAGTTGAAATTCTATCCTGCTCAATGTTCCTCTGTTGTTATGGAGACATGTCAGACTCCAGTGGATTCATAAAATCAGAGAATGTTAGAGCTGCCAAGAACTATAGAACATAGAATGTTAAAGAAAGAAAGGGACTTTAGAATATAGAATATTAAAATAAGATGGAACCTTTGAGATCAAATAGCCCCACCAGAACAGAAAGTAGCTTACCAAAGATCATGGGGTATGTTTGCATTAAAACTGTGCAAATGAAAATGAGAATTTGAGGTAAACTATATGCGAGGGTGATTATAGGTCTTTAATTTATGATAAAATGACCTCATCTTTCACCAACCACACAGTAGAATTTTTTTTTCCTGAACCTGCAATTTCATTGGAGTCAAATGAGCAAATTGAACACACTCCATCAAATCAAATCAGAAAAAGTCAAGTCAAATTAACAAGCATTTATTAAGTGCTTACAATGTTCCAAACATAGTACTAAGCATGATTGATGCAAAGAATGATAAAAACAATTATGAAATATATACAAGGCAAATTGGAAATAATCTCAGAAGGAAGGTACTAGCTTTGAGCATGGGGGGAAGAGGCTTTTTCACAGATGGTAGGATTGATGGACTCCTTGAAAGCTATCTGGTTCAAAGGATGAAAAGAACAGTGGAGCTAGATTAGAGGATATATGGAGCAGAATAAAGTATAAGAAGAGTCAGATTGTCAGAACTTTAAAGGTCAAAAAGGAATTTTGTTTTTTTGTTTTGTTTTGTTTTGTTGTTTTCTTTTGTTTGACCTAGAGTTAGCAAGCAGCCACAGGAGTTTATTGATTAGGGAAGTAAGATAAGCAGATCTGCCCTTTTGGAGAATCCTTTGATCATTCATTCAGATCTACACTTTAGGGAGATTTCTCAAGCAATGCAGCAACTGCTCAGCAAATTAAAATCTTATCAAATTGACAGACATTGAGATGTCAAATGGCAGGACCAGGATCACACCTTTAGTATGTATATGAGATCTTCCTGATTCTGAATGCACTTGATCTGCTACATCATCCTGCTTTCTACAGGAGGAAAAAGAGGTTAACAAGAATGGTGATGAAAGTTTTCTAAAGGAAGGCACATTGATTGTAATAAGGAATAATAGCCAGCAGCCGGAAAATGTGAAAAAAAATCTAAGAATCAGCCACAAGAACTTAAAATGCAGAACAATATAAGTCATTCCATGTGGTACAGGCAAAGAGACTCAACAACCATAATAGAAAATAAAGACATAAAGTATGTCATGAATCAGAACAATATTTAGTAATCATAATGATCTTTTGTCATAAAGGAAAGGTGAAATAATGGTCAGCATCCTTGATTTAAGAAAGTGGAAAACTAGACTATCTATCCTAGAAAAATATCAGTGGAGAATTCAGAAAAACATGAATAGGAATCATAAAAGTAGATGCAGAATGGAGAAATATACACAATCACTACCGTAATGTAAAAGGAAAGAATTTCCCCAAAATTCAACTGAATACTGTGTGATTATAATGAGTAAACTTGCTAAAGAAAAATTAAAAAAAATCACCTTCCTCCATTCCTTACAAAAATGAGTCCATGGATGAGGAATGATGTTTATACTGACAGATATGACAGATAAATTGATTGATTTGGATAAACTATTTTTTTTCTTCTTTTTTTTTTCTTTGCTACAAGGAATGGCTCACCATTTAAGAAGTGGTGAGACATATAGTCAGAATGAAGCTAATGTAGAAGCAAAATATAGTAATAAAATTCTTAAAATAAATATATCAATTTAAAATGAATAAAATTAAATTGGCTTGGTATGGCACAGTGTAAACTTCAGTCATCTGGTAAATTTGCTTCTATGGAATAGCTCTTTTCCTTACTCTGCTCCATAAATGAGGTATTATTACAATAATAATAAAATTTTGATTTGGGTCTTTGGAGAGGAAAAAGCACCAATCTCAGAGCCAGACAATGTGGTTTCTGGTCTACTCTGTTAATTGACAGTTGTGTGAACTTAAGCAAATAATTCAGTTTCTCTGAGCCTCTATTTCCACATCTGTAAAATGAAAACTATATTATCTGTACTATGTACCTTCTAAAGATATTGGGAGGATCCAATGAGATAATATGTAAAAAACATTTTCTAAGATTTCACAGGTGATGGAAAAGCCAGCACTTATATTGTTATTATTATCATTGCTAGTCAAAAAGATTTGTAGGACCCCATATATAGGATTTCTCAGAAGGTTTTTTAACACCAACTGCAAACACCCAGTCTGCTCGTGTTCTTTCAGGTTCAAGTATTACAGACACTGTCAATATTTTGAACTCCGTCATACTTTGTTACCACTAATTAAAAATTTAATAATCACCCACTGGCTTACCCTGCATCCCAATGAGAGGCTGTGATCTCATGCCAAAGGTTTGCAAAGCAGTCTTGCTTGCCTCTGCTTACAAAAGGTTGTTTGGTTTAATGGGAAAATCACGGGATTTAACATCAGGAGATCTTAAAACTTACTCTGCTTCTTACTCTCTCAGCCTTTATTTCCTTGTATGTCAAGTGTGTATATAATATCGATCTCATCCAGACTTGGTCAGAAGTCCTAAGTTACACATAATAGGTACAACAATTATTAACTGTGTGACTTAAGGAAGTCATGTCATGTTTTCAAACCTCAGTTTTGTTATCTGTAAAATGGAGATAATAACATTTTCATTATACATCCTATAGGTTGTTGCAAGAAAAAAAATGTCATGTACTTAAAGTGCCACCGGAATGGAAATTATGAAAATAGAATAAGATGGAGGTTTTGGTCTCTTAAAACTTCTTGGATCTGTTTTTAGAAAAATAGATAAGTCATCATATCTTCCCCATTCTGTATTTGTGAAGCTGATGTTTTGAATCAAACTTTACATTGATCTCTACTTAATTTCAGCTTATAGAGTCAGTCTAATGATATAACATGTAAAGATCTCTGTGCATCTAGTCCTGTACTTCAGAAAATTCATTCATCTTCTTGATTTTTGCCAGCTGCAAATTTGATGAATATGTTACTTATACCTTTATTCAAGTCATTGATAAAAATATTCTTAAATAACAAAGAGTCAATCAAAGACTCCTTTAATACTTCCCCAGAGACCCCTGACAGGTTAACTGAATATTAACACCCACTGAACATGAGCACTTCAGAAGTGATTAAGATGGCTGAGTGTGATCACTCACATTGCTGTACCATTTTAGGGTTTATAAAGTTATTTCCTCAAAACAGCCTTGGGAGATAATGAAGTATATGGAAAATTATCCCTCTTCCTTTATATATGAGGATATTGAAGTTCTGATGAGTGAAGGTCAAACATTAGGGAAATGCTAGAGCCAGAACCAATCCCTTTATGTAACATGCCTTGCATCTATATAGCTGGAATTAAATAAGAGAAAGTGAGTCATCCTCGTCCTTGACCACAGAATAGTTTGAAGACAGCAGGAAACTGGATTCTTTTTGTTTAGCCAGAAGCACTTATATGCATGTATATATGTTGCTTGACAGGAAGGGCAAAAAGGGTCGTTGTGAAAAGTTAACCTAGGTGGTAATCAATCAGGAAGCATTTTTTGTGTGTCTCTCACTTGAAATGACTTACTGAGGATTCATTCACCTCTAAGGAATATTTTGGAAACAAGTGATATGGAATTTTTCCAAGGTTCACAATGATCTTTTAATTGTCAAATCTAATTGTCCTTTACTCATCCTTCCCTACCTTTATGCAGTTTTTTACACAGTTTACCAATCTTTCTACTCCGATGTTATTGCCTCTCTAGGGTTTTTTTGACACTGCTCTCTCTCTCTCTCTCTCTCTCTCTCTCTCTCTCTCTCTCTCTCTCTCTCTCTCTCTCTCTCTCTCTCTGTGTGTGTGTGTGTGTGTGTGTGTGTGTGTGTCTCTGTCTCTGTCTGTCTCTCTCCTTTCTTCTCCTCCATTTCTCTTTCTTAATAACCTTATTATCTCCTACAACTTTGGGGTTTAATTATCATCTCTATAGTGATGACTCTAAGATTTATCATACTACCCCTGGTCTTTTTTTTTGAACTCCAGTCCCCATCACCCACTGTCCATTTGAGACATGTCAAACCCAATATTTCCAAAGCTGAACTCATTTCTCTCCCAAAGCTCACTTCTCATTTGAAGTCATTTTCTTCTGTCACAAGTACCACTGATTTTGCAGACAGTCAGGTTTACAATCTTACTGTCATTTCACACTAACATTCACATCACATCGCCCAACTGCCAAACTTTGTCATTCTACTTCCATATCTTATATGTAGATTCTCTCTTTACTTTTGTCACCACCACTTTAGTCCAAGTACTTATCATTTTTTCTGTGTCTCTGTGTCTCTGTCTCTGTGTGGGTATTTCTATCTGAGTGTCTCCCTTTCTCCTCTGTCTCTGTCTGTCTCAGTGTCTCTGTCTCTGTCTCTCATTATTACACAATTATTATTACTATTAGTTATTACAACCTCCTAAATAGTCTACCTGTCTCAAATCTCTACATATTCCAACTTATTCTTCATTCTCCCCTGCCACAGCAATCTTCGTAAAGTGTTTGCAGAAACATTTCACTCTCCTATTCAGCAAGTGTCAATAGATCCCTGTAACTCCTAAAACCAAATAAAAACTCTTCTATTTTGTACTTGAATCTATTCACATCCTTATTAGCTTGTACCTTACTATAGTCCATAAACTCTATGATTGAACCAAATTGTCCTTCTTGTTCTCTCTTAACCTGTGCCACACTTTATATTTTGGGGCTTTTGTACCCATCCCTAGAATGTACTCCCTCCTTACCTTCACCTCTTGAAATCCATTATTTCCTTCAAGATTTAGTTTGAACACTATTTTATGTATAAAGTTTTCCCTAGGCCCCAGAGTTATTTTGCAAATCATTTTATGTAATTTGTATGTAACTAAATTTATATATATCTCCCTTGTCAGAATTTATATAAAGTTGTAAAATCTTCAAAGGTCAGCTTTTGAGGTATTCAAGGTGCTGTTTTGATTCCTCATTTTATAGATGAAGAAATTGAGGCAAATAAAGGATAATTGACTTGTCTAGAATTACAATGACTATGAAAGACCCAGGGGAGGATTCAAACTCCGAACCAGACTCTCTCTAATATACCACTTAGCTGTTTTGCAATTATTTTTTGTTACCAAGCCTGGCACATAGTTTTGTCTTAATAAATGCTTGTTGATTAATTGATTGATTGGTCTTTAAACCTAGGTCACCTGTAGCTCTGAGATCGCCTAGCACAACATGAGTTTTCTTTCAAGAAAATAAAACTACAGGTAATAATACTGAGATTTTATCAGCATTTTAGAATATACACAGGAAAATTCTCTAGGTGATTGGGTCCAAATTCCTGTTATCAGAAGAAAAGAGGTTGGCTTGTTGTGAATTGTCCTGATTGGCTACCCACTGTCTCCCAAATTAACCTTCATTGTTCAGTTCTTCAGCTTCCCTCAGAAGAAACAAGATTTGTTTCTACAGTGCCTTTGGTTTTTACCAGGCAATTGAGTGACAGGGAAAAAATCAGACAAGCCTATTTTTATAGTATTCTACAAGTTAAAAAAATACTCTAAAGCAGTTCAATGCAATGGACCAGTCACTACTCACCTGGGAATCAGGGGACCCTAAAAATCCCTAAATCTTCTTGTAGATACACACATCTTTTTGTGATTTTTGAACAGCCACATCTCCATAGACTTTAGTTTCCTCATTTATTAAATGAGAAAGTCATAATAACTCAATGTTTCAAATCAAACTACATTGTAGGATAGAAAATTCTTAAATTCTTTATTGTAAATCATCCTAAAATCTTCATGGAATTACTGGATGTGTCTTATGGATGAGTATTGAGCTTTTGGGTAAAAGCAGGAGCTGTGGACAAGGGGAGCAGAATACAAGAAGTAGGGGTAATTTATGAAAACTCCATTAAGAACTTTTTGTGGTCAAATGTTGCAAATTGAAGGGAAAACATTGGACTATAATATCTGTTTTTTGTTGTCTTTGAGAGCTCAACACTTTATGATCATTATTTTTTTATTTATTCAACTCAATAAAGAGAAAATAAAAATAAAAACCTTATAGTGTACTAAATGAATACAACTTTGTTCTCACCACAAGATTAATAATTAGAAAATAATATGAGAAACTTCTTGACCCCATAGGTGAGATTTCAATGAATCAGGTGGACATCAAAAGTGTATTGAGAATAATATGGTAATTAATTTTTCTATTTAATAATAGCCTTGCTTTTTCCTGTCAGACTTCAGGGATACCATGAGACATCTTTCAGAATCACAAGTAACTTGGATTTTCATATCTGGATACCTTCATGCTACAAATCCTCCAAGCTGGAAGGGTTGTTTAATTATAGAAGTCATACCTTATCAACTGTTTTCTGCACAACCAGTCTGTCTGATGAGCATTTTGCCTCTACTTGAGGACTCCTAGTAATTGAGAACTCATTAAACCTCAGTTTTTCTAGTTTTTCCGACATTCAGCTAAACAATTCACTAGCAACAATGAGAAAACATGGCTCTTCACTTTCAACCCTAATCTATGACAATTTATTTTAGTATATATCGCACATTTATTGACTTATGTACATTTTATAGTCACCCCATAGAATATAAACTCTTCACAGTGAGGGAGTCATTCATTTTTGCCTCAGACACTTTCTACTTGTGTGTGTTAACTTGAGCAAGTCACTTAAGTGCTATCAGCCTCTGATTCCTCAATGAAAAACTGGAGATAATAACAATATCTACTTCCCAGTGTTATTGTGAAGGTCAAATGAGATATTTGTAAAGTGCTTAGCATAGTGCCTGGCACATAGTAGACAATTTTTCATAAATACTTATTCCCTTCCTCCTTTATGTCCTATTTCTCAATACATTGTCTTGTTTACAATAAGCAAATCTATGAAATTGAATTGAATTTGTTACATTTACTAGAAACCAAGTTTCTGTGACAGTTATCACTAATTTATCAACTCACTTTCCCCCACAAATCTTGTGCAGAAATTCATCTTTCATGGCCATCTAACTCATTCCTCTCACCTGTACCATTAAAAACAGCTAGATTCTACTGGATCTTTTACATCTTACCTCTATTACCTCCTACTCTCAACAGTGAAATAGAAGTATCTACTATGTTACCGTTTTGCTGACCTCTATATTTAGCTAACAGAATAGCATCCAGCCAGTGCCAGATGGGATCTGGATCTATAATGACCATAAACATCAGCAACAGCCTTGAAAACAAGACTCAAATTGGGAGCTCCAAAATCCTCTAGTCTTTTGTCTTCATGTTAGAGGTACAGCTTTCTCTTTCACAATCAAACTCAAATCTCAACTCCTTCTTTGTTTCCATGAATATATCAGAAGTGGCTGGTGGTGAGCTCACATGCCATTTATTGTCTACCAAGGTCACAGAAGCAAAGCATTTTAGAGTTGGTAAAAATGTCAGAAAGTGTGGTTTAGAATGCAGCTAAATGTGCAGAATTGTTAAGCAATTTGATATGTGTTTACTTTATCCCATATTAGACCATAAGCTTCTTATGAGTAGAGAAATATTATTAAAAAAGTGGTATTGTAGGAAAAGAACCAGACTTACTAGCTACATAATAAATGTGTTTGTGTAAGACATGGGTTCATGATCATGATAGGCCCTCTAATTTTACAGAGGAGGAAACAAAGTCCCATACAGATGTGATAACTTGCCACAGTCACCCAGGAAGCAGGAATCAAAGTCAGAATTTGAACCTAATTCCATGGCTTCTAAGTGCAATTGACACTACAGCAGAGGCTTCTAGATTTCCTTGGCTTACACCACTGTTAGAGGAAAAGTACAACTGCTTTGGGCCACAAGAATTAGCTATTAATCTTTTCCTCTTCCTTATAACAAAGCATAGGAGATTATTCATAGTAATAACAATAACTAATACATATAGAGCCATGAAAGCTTTGAAAAACTTTTTAAATACATTGGTCACATTTGAGTCTCAATAGATTTATGAACTCACTGATGTGGGTACTCCACTCCTTTCAATGATACAGCTTATCCATGATCTCCCATCCTGTGGGATTTTTGTCGATGTTCTTCAATAAAATCAACCATCAATCAACAAATAATTGCTAAATAACTATAATATAGACATTTAATGTAGATATATATTTATGTATGTACATGCTTTTATATATTGTATATTCATATATATGTATATATATATACATATATATATTCACACACATAGTAATACCTTTTAGGATCTATATTTCATTTCTTTTTATGTTTAGGGATGCTAAGTATTTCATCTGTCAAAAAAACTTTGAAAGAAGTTGTCATTGATGTGACTAAACTTAAACACCTTATGAATCATTGAAAGTGAAGAAACATGTTTTCCCACTCATATGGGATAAGAAATAATCAACTCCAATAAAGTCCTTTTCTAAGGCAGTAGAGTCCAAATCCTGTCCAGTCCTACCAAGGTGGGAAGGCTTTGAAAACAAAGTCAGCAGGGGTTTTGACTTCTCCAAGCTCAGGAAGCAGAGTCAGTGCTCAAATTGAAGTCATCTTACTTGAAAGTCAGTGCTTTGTCTGCTATATGACCTCGTTTGTGAATCCCTTATTTATTCTCAGTTTAGTTTACTCTCCCAAGCACACCCCCTTCTCATTAGCAACCTTTGTCCCTCCGGAATCTATCCACTTCTTTTCAACTCACTTTTATGTTTTGATTTCCCTTAAGTTGTAATTCCTTTGAGAGTAAGAACTGTCTTTTTTATGTTAAAGTTTTTAAATGCTTAATATTCTATCCTGTTTCTCACTGTCTCTCTCTGTCTCCTCTGTCTCTTTTTATCTGTCTCTGCCTGTGTCTGTCTCTCTGTCTGCTTGTCTATCAGTGTATCTTTCTTTGTCTCTCCCTCTGTCTCTGTCTGTCTCTCTCTCTCTCTCCCTCTTTTTTCTCCCTCCCTTCTTCCCTCCCACCCCCTTCCACCTAACTATATATCATATGGACTTCCTGGGCTCTAGTTTCTTTATCTGTAAAGCAAGGGGTTAAGTTTAGATGCTCTCAAAGGTCTCTTTCAGCTTTCGTGACTATGAACCTATAAGACATGTAATGACACCAGTGCAAGTTTTTGACAAGTAGACTTGATTAGACTTGTGCTTTAGGGATATTGTTCTGAAGGCTATATGAGGGATTTTATTTGGATTCCTCAAAACCAGAAAAATGAAAAGAATGCTGAATCTGAACCCAAAGACCCAAGTTCAAGTGAAGAGTGACAAGAAAATTGAAACAAAGAAACAAACAAACAAACAAAAACTGGCTTAAAAATAGGTAATGGTGAAATAGCCAGCTAGATAATGAAGGGCTAGACTACCAGGCCTGAAGTCAGAATTCTTGAGTTCAAATCTGGCTTCAGAAGCTTTCTGGTTAGGCAACCCTGGTCAAGTAAACTGTTTAGTTTTTTTTTTTTTTTGTGTGTGTGTGTGTGTGTGTGTGTGTGTGTGTGTGTGTGTGTGTTTTTCTTAATTTGGAAAATGAAATGGAGAAGAAAATGGCAAACCATTCTAGTATCTCTCCCAAGAATATCCTAAATGGGATCATGAAGACTCAGATATGACTAATTGAGCAGCAATAAAAAGGTAGCCAAGATTCTATCTCCATGTAGTTTAGATTTAAAAAATTAATTTTTTTCTAAAAACCCTAAGAGATTAAAAACAGGTCAGGAAATTTGGGTTCCACTCTATATCCCAACACTTTTTATTGCTGACCTTGGACAAGCCATATTTCCTCTCTATGTTTTCATTCTACATCTGTAAAATTGGGATAATAATACTTAAAATTACACTACCTCTCCCAAAAGTTGTTCTGAGAACAGTGTTTTGTAATCAAAGCACTACACAATGAAAAGGATTGCTTCTATTCCACAGTGAGAGAAAGTGATCAAAAAGCTAGTTTCCTATGTACTAAAATAAAAATACCTGAACATTTCACAGGCTCCCATTGAAATGACTCTTAGCATGCTTCAAGGAATCCAGGGTGGCAAAAAAGTCCAAAAATGTTAGAAACTGTTAAATAAAGGGAAATTTCAAGCAGGTCTCACTATAAATATAAAATAACTTACTTGTCCCACAAAGGCTGTCAGTTACAAGGCTAGCATAGGGAAAACTGTGCTCTCTTGGAAACTGGCAAAAACAGAGGGTAAGAGCTAAAAGAGGTCACAGTCATATAATATCCAGCCTTTTCACAGACCTCTTCAGGGGCTTGTAACAGAATCATTCTTCGCTTTCAAATTGTATGACCACAGCCAAGACATGTGGTACTTCTGTGTCTCAATTTTCACAGATAAAAATAGGGGGAAATTGGGAATTTACCTTTTGTACCTATCACACTGTTTGTTGTGAGGTCCTAAGAAAACAAATAAAGCTATTTGAAATTAATATGTGAATAAATTTTTGTGTGATGCATTATACTAAGTACTAGGGATACAAATAGAAAAGTAATAGTCTCCACTCTCAAAAAGCTCATATTCTAATGGAGCAGATAACTTGATATCTTCTGTGAGTTAGATGGAAAGGTTCAAGTCTTCAAGGTGCAACAACAAAATGGATGGTAAAGTATTTTCTTGAGTGTTATTTCCTTTGATAACACCATATCCATTTCTTAAAATGAGACATTGGACAGTACCAAGGACATTGGTGACAAGAATTTTCTTTTCTGGATTTTTAATAGTTTTAGTTCCTGAGGAGGATAAGGGCTGCTGAAGTCAATCAAGCTGAATCTCAATCAAGTTTGTTTCCTTAGATCATGGTGCCATAGTCTACATTGGGAGTAAGATTGTGCTATTTCTAGGAACCTTGGGTCTTTGTCCATTTATGACAATTGATCCAAGTTTAATGTTGGTAGTCTCAAGGATGAAGTGGTACATCTGCATATCAGGGTTTGGTTTGGTTTTTTGTTTTGTTTTGTTTTGTTTTGTTTTTGGTTGGGGATGAATGTAAAAGATAATTATTGTATGGTCCTTTATTATTGTTGTTACTATTCCCTGTAGCAATCCCTTTTGGGCTATTTCCTAAATTCTTGCTCACATAAGCAGGCTAAATGCTAATAGATAACTAACTATCCTTCCCTCAGAGTTTTATTATCATACAATCCTGAAGGATTGGGATATTCCAGTATTCTTGCTCACAAATTCTTATCTAGAGTGTTGTTCATCAATATTAATCAATCAATAGACATGGTATCAGTTAGCTTTTAGAAGGAGGTATTGATAAGAAGACATACCAAGAGCAATAATAAATATGAAATAATCCTCCCAAGATAAGGTTATATGGTGTTGAACTTTCTCTTAGATACACATAGTCCCTGGGAAGAGAGGACTCAAACTCAAAAGTACCATTCTACTGAATCATGTATGTAGAGAACATGGAAGATCAAAAGAAACTTCTACCTTCTTCAAGTTCAACATGTCTTACTCTAGGAATTCTTTTCTTCCTTTGAAAAAGCCTAAGCAAATTCATTTTAGAGTGAGAGACTTCTTAGCTCAGTTTGACTGTCTCCTTGTAGGATACATTGTCTCAGGTTAATTCATAGCTAGATGTGGTACTCATCTGCTGTGCTGGCTGGCTCCTCACTGGAATTAGTTATGATGGATTTCCCAGTCCTAACAGTTGCTTAGGTTCTTACATTAGTGGACACTCAGTTACCTAAGTTCAGGAAAGTATCAATACAAAAGAAAAAGAGTCATGATGGGTTTATAGATACATAGTGACCAGATAGATAAATCTATCATGACACTGCTTCCCTCCCCTTTTTAGCTTATGTAGCATATCCCACTCAAAGTCCCACCAAAGAAAAGAGGTTTAAGATCCTCTCCTAGAACATTTTTGTGTGCACATTTGGTTCTAGTTCAGCCTCCTCTGCAACATCAATTCAATGTCTTCTGATCACCTCCTAGTACAGTCCTTAAATTATTCCATTCAAAAATTTTAACCAAGCTGATAGCAGCTGAGCTGATAGACAATGTTGTGTATGTCCTGAAGTATTGGGAAACTGTTCTCCATTATACAGACTCATAAGGTACCTCTATTACAAGTTTCTATATAATTTGCTGGAATTTTAGAAGAATATGTACTAAATTGGGGTTGGGGGAGTGTGATGCGATGGAAAGGATATTTTACATCTTTACTTATTACAATATTTATTGTCCTCATCAAATCACTGATTGCTTTAAAATTCATTGGCTATATCCTCAATGAAAAACAATAATGTTAGGTATTGAGACAATAAATATTGTCCTTTCTCTTACTTTCTTAGTATTATACAAGAAAAAAATCATAATATTAAAAATGGCTCAGGTCTTACACAATTCCACATAAAGTTCCAAAATGTACTGGTACATTTGTCCCCTACATACAGAATTATGCAAATTCAACAAATTAAAAAATATATAATGGGGCAGAGCCAAAATGGCAGAGAGCATATGGGACCTTGCCTGAGCTCTCCCCAGTTTTCCTCAGAATCCATGCTAGATCAAGCCTCTGATTTTGGAGTGACAGAACCCAAAACTATTCAGAGTGTAATAATTTTCCAACTCAAGATATATTGGAAGGACTTCAGGAAGATCTGTCTCAACGGGCAGAGGGAAATATGGCCCAATGCAGGCAACAGTGCAGGGAGGCTTGGCACAGGGAATCTAGTGAAAGGCTCTTAGCCAAAGTACTACAGCATTGATTACTTTGTCCTGGTTCAGAAAGCCAGTGGACCAGCATACCGCTGTGAGACTTCCAGGACAACTACAGAAAGCAAATTGTTAGCCCCCTAATCCCAGCACAATAGGCAGGACTTGATCCAGCCCACTCAGCAACAGTGGAAAAACACCAACATTACCAGCCCCAGCCTAGTACAGTCAGTGAGAGGTCCCTGTCTCCCTACAAAAGAGCTTGGAACACTTTCCCTAATAGCTTAGGAGCAGAACTCCCATAAAATGGAAATAGACAGCAGAGTGGCTTAAAAGCCAGAATCCTACAAAAAATAACCAAAGCACATTTTATGTATTCCCTGGGATCCAGTGGTATCTCTACTGAGTCTGTATTCTAAAGAGATCATAAAAAAGAAAAAGCTTCCCAAATGTGCAAAAATGTTTGTGGCAGCCCTTTTTGTAGTGTCAAGAACAAGGAACAAGGAAACTGAGTAGATTCCTAACAGTTGGAGAATGGCTGAATAAGTTATGGTATATTAATTTATAGAATATTAATGTTCTATAAGAAATAATCAGCAGAATAATTTCAGAATAGCTTGGAGAGACCTACATGTACTGATGCTAAGTGAAGTGAGTAGAACCAAGAGAATATTGTACACACCAACAAAAAGATTATGTGAAGTTCAACTCTGATGCATTTGACTCTTTTCAACAATGAGGTTATTCTGATCAATTCTACTAGACTTTGAATGGAGAAAGCCATCTACATTCAGAAAGAGTATTATGGGGACTGAATGTAGATCACAATATAGTATTTTCACCTTTGTTGTTGTTTACTTGCTTTTTTGTCACTTTTTTATTTTTTGATCTATTTTTTTCTTGTGTAGCATGATAAATGTGGAAATATGTTTAGGAAAAAAATGTGCACAATAAAAACCAAAAACCAATTAGAAGGGAAGCAGAAAACTGAGAGACAAAAGTTTACATCCAGTGTTTCTAAAATATATAAAGAATTTACTCAGATATATAAAAATACAAGTCATTTCCCAATTGATAAATAATCAAAGACTATAGATAGACAATTTTGGGAAAGAAATTAAAGCCACTTCTAGTCTTAAAAGCTGCTCTAAATCACTATTGATTAGAGAAATGCAAATTAAGACAACTTTGAGGTATCACTTCACATTTCTCATATTGCCTAAAATATATAATATAATGATATTATATTGTTATATATGTATGTATATAAATTATATATTGCATTATAATATAATTATATTAAATAATATTATTTTATAAGATATATAATATAATGAAAATATAATGATAAATGTTGAAAGGGACATAGGTAAATGGCACACTAATACATTGTTGGTGGAGTTGAATTGATCCAACAAGTCTGGAGAGCAATTTGGAACTATTCCTAAAGTGTTGTAAAACTATGCATATTCTTTGATCTAGCAGTGTCTCTACTGGCTATATTTCCCAAAGAAATCATAAAAAATGGAAAAGGACCCACATATGCAATAATGTTTCTGATAGCCCTTTTTGTTTTGGCAAGGAAGAACTGGAAATTGAGTGGATACCCATAAGTGGGGAACTGAATAAGTTATGGTATATGAATGCAATATTACTATTCTATAAGAAATGACAAGGAAGCTGATTTCAGAAAGGCCTAGGGAGACTTACACGAACTGATGCTAAGTGAAGTGAGCAGAACCAAGAGAACATTATGTGATGAGCAATTGTGATGGATTTGGCTCTTTGATTTAAGATAATGATTTAAGATAATTCCTTTACACTTATGATTGAAACAGCTATTTGCTTCCAGAGAGAGAGAACTATGGAGAATGAATGTGAGCCAAATCTTAGTATTTTCACCTTTTTCATACTTTGCTTGTTTTTTTCTTTCTTGTGCTTTTCCCCTTTTTGCTCTGATTTTTCTTGCTCAACATGATGAATAAGAATTTCACATGTTTAATCTATGTTGGATTGTTTGCTGTCTAGGAGAAAGTAATGGTAGGGAAAACTCTTTTCTCTCTCTCTCTCTCTCTCTCTCTCTCTCTCTCTCTCTCTCTCTCTCTCTCTCTCTCTCTCTCTCATCTTTCTCTCTCTTCCCAAGTTGGAGAGGCAAATAAGAGGAAGACAAAAAAGATAGAAGGGAATCTTTTCCCCAATCTGCAAAAATTTATGACATTGCAATTTAATTAGAGACTAAACATGTCATTGAAATGTAGGTTATCTGCTATAAATTTCTAAATTGTATGAGTCTTAAAATACCCACTCTATAGATTTTATTTTAAAGAAAAAATAAGAAGAAAACTGAGAAAATGACATGGAAGCAATACTTAGATGTTAGGGAACTAAAGTTAGTTTGAAAGTAGTATCAATGAAATTCCAAAATAAAGGGGAAAATTGATTTGGAATTTGAATTTATCTTGCACTTAAGAATTACTTACTGTTTACTCTTGACTGTGAAAAGAGAAAAGCTTGTTTTAAATAAGGAACAACTGAAAAATAAATAAAATTTTATTTAGGAAAATGTTTTGTGTAAGATTGTATTTTTTGGTAATTGAAGAAAGAGTAAATGAGAAGCAAAGTCACCTAAAGACTTGGAAATTTATCTTATATTTATAAGCTTTTAAGAATCTTAAAAATGTAATAATATTATAATTAATTGATATTGCATAATAAAACATATAAAATTTGGAAAGGAGAAATTCAGTGTAATTAACATAAATTCTAGAGATGGTCTGGGTTTTAATTGGAAAATAAAATTTAGAGGAATTAAGCAAGTAGAAGAAAGAGAAGTATTAGATCTGAACATGAAAGAAACAAGAAAGGGGCATTCTTGAAGGACTTGAGTCAAAGTCCACTGGAAAGGGACACAAAAGAAATATTGAAAAGATTTAAGAAAGTAGAGATGAAAGAAAATGAGTGGAAAGTTAAAGAAAGCTGTAGTCTGCATTAACTTTCAATGGAGAGTTTGAAAGTCAAAGATTTGGAATTTTGGAAAAAGAGGTTTGGGCTAGGTTTTTTATCCCATTGAGATAAAAATTATGATATGAAAAATACCTGTGGCATGAAATCATGAGGATTGTATACTCATATTCTGTCCTTGAAAGAACTTTAAAAAAGATATATTTTAGTCCTTATGTGTAAAAGAGAACATCTTCATGGGCACTAAAGAGGAAATGAGAATAAAAAGACTACCACGTTAAATATTTTATAGCAGATTAACTGAAAGTAAGGGAGCTCTATTTTGAAGGGATTAACAGCAAATGACCCTTGGGAAAATTGATATTTTGTGTGGTAACATTTGTTTGTATAGATCCAGATGTAACTGAATTTATTTTAGTCTAATTTTAAGTGAGATGTGTTTTTCTATTAGGATAATTGTGATCTTTGACTCTATAAATAACTAAGGCCTAAATAGAAAAGACACTATTTAAATTAAGGCAGTATGTTTAGAAACTATAAAAGTAAGTTTCATTAAGAATATAGTTGGATTAAAAACTACTCTATTAATCTTGAGTGCAATCAGTATAGAATGCCAAGTAATAAAATGAATAAAGTGGTTTTATATAAGATAACTTGCAGATGTAAACAATAGAATTGATGTCATTTGCCAATAATTTTTGTTTCATGTTTTAAATATATGATATTCTGTACACTATTCTTGGGTTTCTAAATTTTATTGTATTGTAAATTTTGGAAAACCATTATAAATTAAAAATATTGTTAAGAGAATGATGCAAATGAATCACTGAAAATTTTAAATCTTTTTTTTTCTAGATGCTCTAGTATTGAGTTATTAGAGACTATTATAATGATTTTTAAAACAATCAAATATTTGATTAAGTATAATTTAAAAGGGGAAAAAAGAGAAAAGAGAGAGACCTTATAAGATCTTTTAAACAATTTTCCAGTTTTCTTGGGACTATCTGCTTGGGCAAATTAATAAAATCTAAACCTATGAAAGAATTTGGTAAATGTTGTAAAATTCTAAAATAATGGATTGGTTTACTGAGAAACTGGAATCCCCTCATCCAAGAAGATAAGAGTAAGTATGTTTGCTTATAGCCTAGAACTGATTATAGATGATTATGAAAATTATTGAGTTATATCAAGAATAGTATATATTGAAAGTATTTCTTAAGCTAATTTAGTCTGCAGAGACTCCAGTCTTAAATTTTTATGTCTGAATTATCATTAAGCCAGTAATCCACCATTTAAGGGAAATTCCATGAGCTACTCTAAGAGAGTGTGATCCAAGAATTACTACACATAGTGTAGTATCTGACTACTGTCACATCTATGTCTAGGAAGGTTTAGGGGATGATCTTGTGCAGGTGAAAGTAGGGTCCCCTTCACTTATTTTTCCAAATGTATTCCTTTTTGAACAGGAATGTTCTCATGTGGTTAGTCCTGACCTTGGTTATTATGCCCTGTGAATAATGTAGAACTTTGTTTTATGATTGATGGTTCCAAAAACTTAACTAGGATGCTTATCTGAAATCAAAGAATGATGTTTTATTATATCAATGTTAAGTCACTCTGCACTCTTAGAACCAGTCTTGATGTTGTTGCAGTCCTTCCTTCCTTACATAGCAGATCTCTCTAACAATGGCAGATAAAACTGTGATATTTAAAATATAATTATATATATGCCAGTACCTCTGAATTGCTATAATAGGATAAAAGTATATGTACTTTATTCATAGCCTATTTGATGCTCTTTCCATAGCCCCTTACAATCTGAACTGGTTTTTACTACATGAACTAAGTACTGGAAGAGTAACCTGATTTTCTCAGGTTTTACTAAATTATACTAAGTCTTATCACTAGCAAGATTAAGCAAACATTACTTAATTTCCACAAATGACCTGGAACCTGAAGATGGTTGAAGAAATATCTCCACAAACTTGACTAGGTCACAGATATTTGAGAAATATGGGAGGTGCTTGTCAGACACTTGAAGATCTTGCATACTGCCAAAAAACTTGTGACTCCTAAGTTACAGCTATATTACATTTCTTTATTCATCCTATTGTTTTTTTTTATTCTTTTTTTATTCATCCTATTGTTAAGTGTGCTTGGTATTCCATAAACTTCCTATCATTCCTGCTTGGACTGATACTTACTTGGAAATTGTTTCTGTGGCTACTAATGGTCTCAAAACAGAGAACCACAGGTAATATCGAAAACTACAGCAATTCTACTTTGTCCATAGTTCCTCTATCTTACCTCTGAGCCTTTTTGTATTATAGATTGCCATCCCCATCCTCGCCTTCCTTCCTGCTGAAACAACAAAGACCTTCCTATCTATTAATGCAAGATTACATGAACTAGCTAACCTGAAGAGTATTTCCTATTACTAGCCCAGCAATATGCCCTATCCAATCAAAGAATCCCTTATTTTTACTCTACAAGTCTCCAGCAACAGCGATATGCAATCCTAAGTTAATACTCAGTTCATTTTTTCTCTAAATTGAAACTCACAAATAGGTTAGGTTCAAAGGACAAAATAAATAATAACCTTAATAATCTAGTGTTTGAAAAGCCCAAGGACCCCAGCTTTTGGGATAAGAACTCACTGCTTGACAAAAATTGCTGGGAAAATTGGAAATTGATATGGCAGAAACAAGGCATTGATCCACACTTAACACCATACACCAAGATAAGACATAAAGAATGAGATTATAAACAAATTAGAGGAATATAGGATAGTTTACTTCTCAGACCTGTGGAATAGTAAGGAATTTATGACCAAAGGAGAACTAGAGATCATTATTGATCACAAAATAGAAAAATTGATTATATCAAATTGAAAAGTTTTTTGTACAAACAAAACTAATACATATAAGATTATAAGGGAAGCAATAAACTTGGAAAACATTTTTACAATCAAAGGTTCTGATCAAGGCCTCATTTCCAAAATATATAGAGAATTTACTCTAATTTATAAGAAATCAAGCCATTCTCCAATTGATAAATGGTCAAAGGATATGAGCAGACAATTCTCAGACGAAGAAATTGAAACTATTTCTAGCCATATGAAAAGATGCTCCAAGTCATTATTAATCAGAGAAATGAAAATTAAGACAACTCTGGAGATACCACGACACACCTGTCAGATTGGCTAGAATGACAAGGAAAGATAATGCAGAATGTTGGAGGGGATGTGGGGAAACTAGGACACTGATACATTATTGGTGGAATTGTGAATACATCCAGCCATTCTGGAGAGCAATTTGGAACTATGCTCAAAAAGTTATCAAACTGTGCATTTTGATCCTTTGATCCTTTGATACATCAGTGTTATTACTGAGCTTATATCCCAAAGAGATCTTAAAGAAGGGAAAGGGACCTGTATGTGCAAGAATGTTTGTGGCAGCCCTCTTTGTAGTGTACGCCCATCAATTGGAGAATGGCTGAATAAATTGTGGTATATGAATATTATGGAATATTATTGTTCTGTAAGAAATGACTAACAGGATGATTTCAGAAAGGCTTAGAATGACTTACATGAACTGATGCTGAGTGAAATGAGCAGGACCAGGAGAGCATTATATACTTCAACAACAATACTATATGATGATCAATTCTGATGGACATGGCCCTCTTCAACAATGAGATGAACCAAATCAGCTCCAATAGAGCAATAATGAATTGAACCAGCTACACCCAGCAAAAGAACTCTGGGAGATGACTATGAACCACTATATAGACTTCCCGATTCTCCTATTTTTGTCCGCCTGCATTTTTTATTTCATTCACAGGCTAATTGTTCACTATTTCAAAGTCTGATTCTTTTTGAACAGCAAAATAACTGTTTGGACATATATACATATATTGTATTTAACTTATACTTTAACATATATTGATGCCACTAGATCCAGATCCAAGAATCAAAATTTCAAAGCAAAAATCATAACCTAAACTCTCTGCCATAAATTTAGGAATCAATGAGAGTTTATTGAGTTTGCCAACAAGACTCTCTTAAGAAATAAAAGGGCAACACTGCCTACTTCAATCAAAAAGAGGGAAAATATAGTCCAAGGTCTCAAGGTCCCAAGGAGTTTATACTCTAACCCAAACCTTTCATCATTATGATCCAAAGGAAATTAATCCATTTTCCTCTTCCTCTCTGCTATATTTATTGCTTATTCTCTGCTATACTCTCTGAAGTATTCCTATACTTCAAATTTTCCAGGTCCATCTCCTTCAGAAATCTATTCTTAAAATTTTAGTCTCTATTTTCACCTTAAAATCTGATTATCATTCATTTACCTAGATTTCTTTTTCTCTAAATATGTTTTTGAATAAATATTTTATGTGCTCCACTAAGGTCATTTTTTCCCCCGCAGTATGTCCCACTTTTAGGGTCCAACATTGTATTTGGAATATAGTGAGTTCCAACTTCTGTCAATCCTATCTCTACATTATCTTTGACACTGGCCCCTTCTCCACTCTTACTGACAGCCAGTTCCATACTTTAGAGCCTCTACCTTTGGGCTATTGCATTTTAATAGTTTCCTAATTCAAATCCCTGGATCCAACTTTATTTTCTCCAATCTATACTTAACACAGATGCCCAAATGTTTTTAATTCACAGGCCTGATTATGCAATTTCTCTGTTTAAAATCATTCAGGAGAGCACTTCTGCCTACAAAATAATTCTCCATGTTACTAAGTCAAAGTATTAGATTCAAAGGCTTCCACTATCTGCTCTGCTTTTCCAGTTTATGACCAGAATGCAGATTTCCCAGTCCTGCCCTGACCTCCCTGACATATGGTACCTTATGTCTAAAATAGTCATCTTTCTATACCTTCATCTAAAATCCTTCTGCCTTTAGAAGGATCCAGTTTAGATCCCTTTTAACGTAAAAGCATTCACTGATAGCTTCTGCTAGCTGATGATTTCTTTCTCCATAAGCAGGTCAAGGCTCTCTTGTCTGAATTCTCCCTATATGTTTATACTACATATAAAGAAGTACTGGATAATTTCTGAATTGCTTAACAGATTACCGTTTATCTCACTGGGGAAGAAATATAACAATGGAGTAACAAATTCTTCTTTCCTAATTAAATTATTCCAACTTCTGACTATTCAAACCTATAGAAATGAATCATTCACTCATCTATGCATTAATTCAATACATCTTGATCTCCTATTATGCATAAGTCCTTATCTGGGGATCAAGAAAAATACAAAATAAATTCTACCTACTTTTGGTAGCAATGTTTCTGAAAAACTGAGGCTTTATCTTTTTATGAATATATATTTTCAAATATATCCCACACTTCCCAATCTTGATAAACAGAACAGGATATTGGCAATCATTTAACCTTTTTCCCAATTTCTCAGGACCATGATTATGACCAATAATTATGATATTGGACTACAATATATGTATAAACTCAGAGCCTATTGATAAAAGAAGCACAATCTGCCTCTCCTAGATATGATGAATTTTGTATTAATATCTTAATTTTAAAAATTAGAAAACATTGATTTCAGACAATATTCATTTTTCACAACACATGAAATCTATGGTACCAAAAATAAATTATGGCAAATAAAATTCTTAACACTAAAGTATTTTTTAATCTGGGTATTATCTGGTACTGTGTCAGATGAAGGTGTGGGGGAATTAAGTTGTCTGCTATTCTGTTGTAAACCTCCTTATTTTGGCTGCCCTCTAAAAGCCAAGGAAGAGATTACTGGGTTTTAGTTATTGCTATTTATGGTTGGTAGATGACATTGGAGATTATGAGGGATACATCAGTTTGAAATAATCTGTCAGTGATGTTTGCTTCCTGCACTTCTTGAGATACTTAAAAGAGTCTCAGAGTATGGGAACATAGCAGAGGCAAGGAGAGGCTGCAACAGTTAACTAGATTGACAAAGGCTACAGACATCCCAGTCCAAAGTTTATCTCACACTTTTATTTTCTCACTAAGCTTCATCACTAACTTTGCACATTTAGAGTCCAATGAATTTGCATAATACTTTGGGGACATAATTGCAACACAAAACTTGAGTTTTATATATTTTAATATATTTAACATGTATGGGACTACCTGCCATCTAAGGGAGAGGGTAGAGGGAAGAAAGGGAAAAGTTAGAACAGAAGTTTTTGCAAGGACCAGTGTTGAAAAATAGCCCATGCATGCATGCATGCATTGTCAATAAAAAGCTATAAAAAACTTGTTTTAAAGGTAAACAATGAAAGATATGCAATGAATGCATAAGAGTTTTTACAATAGTCATGATTTACCTAGTGTGAGGCCAGATGCTTTGCAAACTTGCACATGTTGTGCCTCTTTTTCTCTACTGAACAACACCCAGAATGCGTGTAGTTGCCAATGCAAAAGGAAACAAAATTATTAATAGAATCATGCACATGATTTTTGCAAATGCTTCCATAATAATATCCATTAAATTACTTCAAAGGCTGTAACCTGAATTTGAAGATTCATTTTTTAGAATAACTTTTGTTTCTTCCTTAGCTATCAGAAAGTCTACTGTCATTTCTTTACATTATTAGTGTACTTGTGATAGCATATATTGCTTCTAATTGCCTAGTTCTAATCTCTGCATTAAAATTTGCAATTATGTTAAACCCATGTGTGAAATCTGAGCAAATACGCTTCTTGTAAGAATTTGTAGAGCTCTCATATAAATAAATGACATTGCCTTTTGACATCAATCAATAAAATAAAATAAAAATCAATAAACATTAAGCACCTAATGTATTTCAAGATTCTATGCTGAGTGCTAGAGTTGCAAAAAAGAGGCAAATAATAGTTCCTGTTCTCAAGAAGCTTACAACCTAATAGGAGAGATAGCATGCAATCAAATACATACAGAGAATGTTCTAAATAGCTTAAATAGAAAGTAATTAACAGAGGAAATTCCTAATTAGAATTAAGAAGTACTGGGAATGTTTTTTAATAAAAGATATACTTTTAAAAGTTGGAACTTAAAGGAAGCCACTGTAACCAGTAGACAGAAATGAGAAGGAAGAGAATTGCAGTTATGGGGGACAGCTCAGAAGTGAGAAATGGATTGTATTTTTTTTTCTTGGAGAAAGTTCTTTTCTCTCTCTTTTTTAATTAAAGCTTTTTATTTTCAAAACATATGCATGAATAATTTTCTTTTTTTTTTAATTTTATTTATTTTTTTTACAAAGCATATGCATTTGCAAAACCTTTTGTTCCAAAATTTCCCTACCTTCCCTCCATCCCCTCCCCTAGCTGGCATGTAGTTCAATATATGTTAAATATGTTGAAATACATGTTAAATCCAATATATGCTTACATATGTATACAGTCTTCTTGCTGTATAAGAAAAATCTGATCAAGAAGGAAGGAAAAATAAAACTGAGAAAGAAAACAAAATTCAAGCAAATAACAACAGAGAAACTGAGAATGCTATGTTGTGTTTCACACTCTGTTCCTATAGTTCTCTCTGGGTGTAGATGGCTCTCTTCATCACTGAATACATTTGAATAAGAATAAGAATGGTTTGAATCATCTCATTGTTGAAGAGAGCCACGATGGATAATTTTCAATATTCACCCTTGCTAATTCACCCTTGCTAAACCTTTTGTTCCAAAATTTTTCCTCCCTTCCACCCACTACTTCCCATATACAGCAAGTAACCCATTATATATTAAACATGTGCAATTTTTCTAGACATATTTCTATGATTATCATGCTGTGCCAGAAAAATCAGATCAAAAAGGAAAAACAATGAGTAAGAAAATAAAATGCAAACAACAACAAAAAAGGCAAGAATACTGTGTTGTGATGCACACTCAGTCCCCACAGTCCTCTCTCTGGATGCAGATAACTCTCTCCATCACAAGATCATTGGAACTGGTCTGAATCATCCCATTGTTGGAAAGAGCCATATCCATCAGTATTGATGTTCATGTAATCTTGATGTTGCCATGTACAATGTTCTCCTGTTCATTTCGCTTAGCATCAGTTCATGTAAGTCTCTCCAGGCCTTTCTGAAATCATCCTGCTGGTCATTTCTTAGAGAACAATAATATTCCATAATATTCCTATACTATAACTTATTCAGTCATTCCCCAACTGATAGGTGTCCCTTCAGTTTCCAGTTTCTGACCACTACAAAAAAGGGCTACCACAAACATTTTTGCACATACTGGTTTCTTTCTGTTCTTTAATATCTCTTTGGGATTTAAGCCTAGTAGTAACCCTGCTGGATCAAAGGGTATGCACAGTTGGATGACTTTTTGAGCATAGTTCCAAATTGCTCTCCAGAATGGCTGGATCCATTCACAACTCCACCAACAATGCATCAGTGTCCCAGTTTTCCCACATCCCCTCCAACATTTGTCATTATCTTTTCCTGTCATCTTAGCTAGTCTGAGAGTTGTGCAGTAGTATCTCAGAGTTATCTTAATTTTCATTTCTCTGATCAATAGTGATCAATCTGATCAATAACACCTTTTCATATGACTAGAAATTATTTCAATTTCTTCATCTGAAAATTGTTCATATCCTGTGACCATTTATCAATCTGAGAATGACTTTAGAAATTAAGCCTTTATCAGAATCCTTCAATGTTAAAATTTTTCTCCAGTTTCTTACTTCCCTTCTAATGTTAACTAATTTAATTTTGTTTGTACAAAAACTTTTTAACTTAATATAAACAAAATTATTCATTTTATATTCAACAGTGTACTTCAGTTCTTCGTTAGTCACAAATTCCTTCCTCCTCTACAGATCTGAGAGGTAATCTATCCTTTGTTCTTCTAATTTGCTATTAATATCACTCTTTATGTCTAAATCATGAATCCATTTTGACCTTATCTTGGAATATGGTGTTAGGTGTGGGTCAATGCCTAGTTTCTACCATATTAATTTCAAATTTTCCCAGTAATTTTTTTCAAATAGTGAGTTTTTAATCCCAAAGGCTGGGATTTTGATTTTGTTAAACACTAGATTACTATAGTTATTGACTAATTTGTCCTGTGATCCTAACCTATTCCATTGATCAACTACTCTATTTCTTAGCCAATACCAAATGGTTTTGGTAACTGCTGCTTTAATATATAGTTTTAGGTCTGGTACAGCTAGGCCACCCTCATTGGCATTTTTTCTATTAATTCCCTTAAAATTCTTGACCTTTTGTTCTTCCAGATGAACTTTCTTTTATTTTTTCTAGGTTTTTTTGTTGTTGTTGTTTGTTTGTTTTGCTAAGGCAATTAGGGTTAAGTAACTTGCCCAAGGTCACATAACCAGTTAGTAGTGTCTCAGATTGGATCTGAACTCAGGTCCTTCTGACTTCAAGGCAGTCACTGTATCCACTGCACCATCTAGCTGCCAATACTTTTCCTAGTTCTGCAAAGTAATTTCTAGGGAGTTTCATTGGTGTGGCACTGAATAAATAAACTAATATAGGTAGCATTGTCATTTTACTTCACCCTACCCACTTGATATTTTTTTCAATTGATTAAATCTGACTTTATTTGTATAGAAAGTGTTTTGTAATTGTGTTCAAATAGTTCCTGACTTTGACTTTACAGATAGACTCTTCATATTTTATTATCTACAGTTACTTTAAGTGGAATTTTTATTTGTATCTCTTGCTACTGGACTTTGTTAGTAATATGCTGATGATTTATGTGGATTTATTTTATATCCTGCAACTCTGCTAAAGTTGTGAATTATTTCTGGTAGTTCTTTAGTTGATTCACTAGGATTCTCTAAGTATATCATCGTATCATCTGCACAGAGTGATAATTTTGTTTCCTCATTACCTGCTTTAATTCCTTTAATCTGTTTTTCATCTCTTATTGCCAAAATTAACATTTCTAATACAGTATTGAATAGTATTCACAATGGGTAACCTTGTTTCATCCCTGATCTTATTGGGAATGGTTTTATTTTATCATTATTACATATAATACTTGCTGATGACTTTAAATAATTGCTGCTGATCATTTTAAAGAAAACTCCATTTATTCCTATATTCCCTAATGTTTTTAATATGAATGGATGTTGGATTTTACCAAATGCTTTTTCTGCATCTATTTGAGATAATCATATTCTTTTTGCTAGTTGGATTATTGATATAGTCAATTATGCTCTGCATTCTGGGAAAAAAATCCTACTTGGTCATGGTGTATTATTCTAAGGATTACTTTCTAATTTTTGATTTAATTTTTGATTTAACATTTTTTTCATCAATATTCATTAGGAAAACTGGACTATAATTTTCTTTCTCTATTTTGATCCTACCTGGCTTAAGTATCAGCACCATATCTGTGTCATAAAAGGAATTTGGTAGGACTCATTCTTTCTTTATTTTTCAAAATATTTTGCATAGTATTAGAATTAATTGTTCTCCCAAAGACTCTGCTAAAAAGCTATTAGAAATAATTCAGAATTTTAGCAAAGTTGCAGGATACAAAATAAATCCACATAAATCCTCAGCATTTTTATACATTACCAACACAATCCAACAGCAAGAGATACAAAGAGAAATTCCATTCAAAATAACGGTCGATAGTATAAAATATTTGGGAATATATCTACCAAAGGAGAGTCAGAAATTATATGAGCAAAATTACAAAACACTTGCCACAAAAATAAAGTCAGATTTAAATAATTGGAAAGACATTCAGTGCTCTTGGATAGGCCGAGCGAATATAATTAAGATGGCAATACTCCCTAAACTAATCTATTTATTTAGTGCTATACCAATCAGACTTCCAAGAAACTATTTTAATAACCTAGAAAAAATAATGACAGAATTCATATGGAACAACAAAAGGTCGAGAATTTCAAGGGAAGTAATGGAAAAAAAAATTAAGTGAAGGTGGTCTAGCTGTACCTGATCTAGAACTGTATTATAAAGCAACAGTCACCAAAACCATTTGGTATTGGCTAAGAAATAGAGTAGTTGATCAGTGGCATAGGTTAGGTTCACAGGGCAAGATAGTGAATAAAAATAGCAATCTAGTGTTTGACAAACCCAAAGATCCCAAATTTGGGGATAAGAATTCATTATTTGACAAAAAATTCTGGGAAAACTGGAAATTAGTTTGGCAGAAAATAGGCATGGACCCACATTTAACACCATATACTAAGATAAGATCAAAATGGGTCCAAGATTTAGGCATAAAGAACGAAATCATAAATAAATTGGAGGAACATGGGATGGTTTACCTCTCAGACTTGTGGAGGAGGAAGGAGTTTGTGTCCAAGGGAGAATTAGAGACCATTATTGATCACAAAATAGAACATTTTGATTACACCAAATTAAAAAGTTTCTGCACAAACAAAACGAATGCAAACAAGATTAGAAGGGAAGTAACAAATTGGGAAAACATTTTTACAGTTAAAGGTTCAGAAAAAGGCGTCATCTCCAAAATATACAGAGAACTGACTTTAATTTATAAGAAATCAAGCCATTCTCCAATTGATAAATGGTCAAAGGATATGAACAGACAATTTTCAGATGATGAAATTAAAACTATTTCCACTCATATGAAAGAGTGTTCCAAATCACTATTGATCAGAGAAATGCAAATTAAGACAACTCTGAGGTATCATTGCACACCTGTCAGATTGGCTAAGATGACAGGAACAAATAACAATGAATGTTGGAGAGGCTGTGGGAAAACTGGGACACTGATGCATTGTTGGTGGAGTTGTGAAATAATCCAACCATTCTGGAGAGCAATCTGGAATTATGCCCAAAAAGTTATCAAAATGTGCATACCCTTTGACCCAGCCATACTACTACTGGGCTTATACCCCAAGGAACTACTAAGGAAGGGAAAAGGACCTGTATGTGCCAAAATGTTTGTGGCGGCCCTTTTCATAGTGGCTAGAAGCTGGAAGATGAATGGATGTCCATCAGTTGGAGAATGGTTGGGTAAATTATGGTATATGAATGTTATGGAATATTATTGTTCTATAAGAAATGACCAACAGGAGAAATACAGAGAGGTTTGGAGAGACTTACATCAACTGATGCTAAGTGAAACGAGCAGAACCAGAAGATCATTATACACTTCAACAATGATACTGTACAAGGATGTGTTCTGATGGAAGTGGATGTCTTCAATATAGAGAAGAGCTAATCCAATTCCAATTGATCAATGATGGACAGAATCAGCTACATCCAGAAAAGGAACACTGGGAAATGAGTGTAAACTGTTATTTTTACCTTCTGAATCCAATTCTTCCTGTGCAACAAGAAATTCAGTTCTACACACACACACACACACACACACACACACACACACACACACACACACACAAATTAATTGTTCTTTAAATGTTTGGTAGAATTCACATGTAAATCCATCTGGCCCTGGAGATTTTTTCTTAGGGAGTTGATTAATAGATTGTACTATTTCTTTTTATAAAATGGGACTATTTAAGTAATTTATTTCCTCTTGTGTTAATCTGGGCAATCTATATTTTTGTAAGTATTCCTACATTTCATTTATCAGACTTAATGACATATAGTTGGGCAAAGTAAATTCTAATTATAACTCTAATTCCCCCTTCATTGGTGGAAAGTTCTCTCTTTTCAAATTTGATACTAAGCAATTTGATTTTCTTATTTCCTTTTTCTAATCAAATTAAAGGTTTACCTACTTTTTTTTTTCCCCACAAAACCAACTCTTACTTTTCTTTATTGGTTCAATAGTTTTTCTTACTTTCAATTTCATTAACCTCCCCTTTTATATTCAGAATTTCAAATTTGGTATTTAATCAGAGGTTTTTAATTTGTTCTTTTTCTGGCTGTTTTAGTTGCAAGTCCAATTCATTGATCTTCTCTTTCTCTATTTTATGCAAGTAAGCATCTAGAGATATAAATATATATTTCCCCTAATAACTGCTTTGGCTGCATCCCATACATTTTGGTATTGTCATTCTCTTGGATGAAATTATTGATTATGTCTATGATTTGTTAGGTCACCCACTCATTCTTTAGTACTAGCTTATTTCATTTCCAATTAATTCTTCCTCTATTTTTCTCTGGGTTTTTAGTGCATGGAATTTTTATTGCATCATTATCTGAAAAAAATGCATTTACTATTTCTGCATTTCTGCATTTGATTTTCAGGTTTTTATACCTAATACATGGTTAATTTTTGTGTATGTTCTATGTATTGCTGAGAGAAAAAAAAAGTATATTCCTTTCTATTTCCATTCAATTTTCTCCAAAGGTCTATAATATCTAACTTTCCTAGAATTCTATTTACCTCCTTAACTTCTTTCTTATTTATTTTGTGTTTTGATTTATCTAGTTCTGCTAGATCAAGACTGAGATCCTCCACTAATATAATTTTACTGTCTATTTCGTCTTGCAACTTCTCCTCTAAGAATTTGGATGCTTTACCCTTTGGTACATATATGTTTACTATTGATATTATTTCATTAGCTATAGTACCCTTTAGCAAGATGTAGTTTACTTCTTTATCTCTTTTAATTATATCTATTTTTGCTTTTGCTAGATCTGAAGTCAGAGTCCTTACTTCTGCTTTTTTTTTTGCTTCATCTGAAGCATAATAGATTCTGCTCTAGCTTTTCACTTTTACTCTGAATGTATCACTGTTTTAAATGGGTTTCCTTTAAATAATATATTGTAGAATTCTGGCTTTTAATCTGGTCTGCTATCCCCATCCATTTTATGGGAGTTCATCCTATTCACATTCACAGTTAAAATGTCTAACTCTGTATTCCCGCCATCTTGTTTTTCCCAATTTATACTTTTCCTTTTTTCTTTCCCCTTTTCCCTTCTCCCCAATATTTTACTTCTGACTACCACCTCCCTCAAACAGTCCTCCTCTTTTATAGCCTTTTTTCTCTTTCTTTTATTTTTCCCCTTCAACTTCTATTCTCCCTTCTATTAGCCTCCTATTTCCTTTCCCTTTCCTCTCCTACTTTCCAATAGAGTGAGATAAGTTTGTCTGTGAAGGTAAATATGTCTGATATTCTCTTTCTGAGTGAAATATGATGAGCGTAAGCTTTGCACAATGCTCTACTTCTTTCCATCAATTGTAATAGGTTTGTTTTGTTTTGGTTTTTTCCTTTCCATGAGTTGTAATTTGCCCCATTTTAACTCCATATCCCCCTTCTTCCAGTAGAATCTCCTTTCCTCCTCTTTCTTTTTTATATCATCATATTAAAATTAAATTATACCTGCACCCTCTAAGTATACTCATAAAAGAAATACATATCTCAAGAGTTAAACATATCATCTTCCCGATAGGGATATATGCTTTTTACCTTTTAAAAGAAAATTATTTTCTCTTTCCTTTTTATATGTTTATGCTTCTCTTGAGTTCTGTATTTGAAGATCAAATTTTCTGTTCAGCTCTGATCTTTTCATCAGAAATAAATAAAATTAACCTTTTTCATTGAAAGCCCATCTTTCCCCCTGAAAGCATTTCCCTGAAATGCTTAATTTTGCTGGGTAGTTGATTTTTGGCTGCAGTCCAAGTTTCTTTAGAATATCAGATTCTAACCTCTTTTATCCTTAAAATGGAAGCTGCTAGGTCCTAGGTAATCCTAATTGTGGCTCCTCAATATATGAATTATTTCTTTCTGGCTGCTTGCAATATTTTCTTCTTGATCTGATAATTATGAAATTTAGCTGTAATATTCCTTGGGGTTTTCATTTTGGAGTCTCTTTTAGGAGATGATCAGTGATTTCTCTTAATGGAAATTTTACCCACAGATTCTAGGATATTCAGACAGTTTTCCTTGATGATTTCCTGAATGTTGATGTCTAGGCTCTTTTTGTTCATCATCACTTTTAGGAAGTCCAATAATGCTTATATTTTCTCTTCAATTACTATTTTTCAAGTCAGTTGTTTGTCCAATGAGGTATTTTACACTTTCTTCTATTTTTTAAAATTTTGTTTAACTGATTCTTGAATTCTCATCGAGTCATTCACTTCTATTTGTTCAAATCTAATTTTCAGTGACTTATTTTCTTTAGTTAGCTTTTTTATCTAATTTTACATTTGGCCAGTTACGTTTTTTAATTAGTTGCTTTATTCATTGGATTTTTTTCCATTTCACAATTCCGTTTTTCAATTTTATTTTGTAAGGATTTATTAATGCTTTTTCCATTTCACTAAATCTATTTTTAAGGAGCTATCTTCAGATAATTTCTGTGTTTCCTTTTCCAAAATCTCTTGCAAAGTTCTCATTTGCTTTTCTCATTTTTCTTCTAACTTTTTAAGAGCCTCATGAGATGGAGAGCAACTCATATCACCTTTTGGGGTCTCATCTGGACATAATTTCCCTTTAAAATACTCAGGGTTTGAGGTCCATTCTTCTCTTTCTCCATGAAAGCTATCCATGGTCAGATTTCTTTTTGATTTTTTTTTTTTAATATTGAGGTTTGTCTTGGGACAAAGAAGATTGTCTCAAGCTTCCTATACAGGTGATAGCAGCTTTAGGCTGCCTTGGTCCAGTGCTGCTGACTTCCTTCCAGTGTTGGGTAGATGTGTCCAGGTGCCCCATTGTTCTGGGGTTCAGGGGCTCACTATTGGCTTTTTGTATTTGCATTGGATGTCTCACAACTAATATACTGATCCAGTGGCTAATCCATAGTAGCCAAAGATGTTGTATTTTGGCTAAGTGCCTCCTGGTAGATTCCCTAGCATAGGAATATTACATCACCTGGGTTCCTGAGCTGCACCTGCACTCAGCCACCTTTTTCTGTGCCTGATTGAAGCAGACCTTTTTTGAAGTTCTTCAAAAAAATCTTCTGCTGAAAATTTGTTATACTCCAAATACCTGTGGGTTCTGTCACTGCACAACCACAAAGACCTGTCTATCATGCCTATCTTGGCTCTGCTCCTGGATTGTCTTGTCCATGCAACAGCCAGGAGATCAGGGCCACTGAATTAGAGGGTACACACTGGGGAATAAGGTTGTTGTTATTATTTATCCTTCATTTCTTAAAGGGGAATGTGACATCAGGGTTGATACTGTGACTTGCAAGTGAATTGTGCTTCAGTGATGGAGGGCTGGATTAAAGCCTCCAGGAACATCTGGATCCAATGGTAAGATATGGATTAGGAGGACTGGAGATGGCCCTGAAAGCAAAACCTTTGTAAGCTAAGATCTCTCCCAGATCTCAGTCTGATTGAAGTTAGACTCGTTCAGCCCCAAAAAACCATTCTGTCAGGGGAAAATCCTCAGGGTTTCTGGCCAAACCTGAAAAAATTGCTATTTACATTCATTGAGTCAATCACAGTCTAATCAATGACCAAGTGGGGCTTGGCTTGGGCCAATTGTTGGCCAATCAATGAGAGTTAGAATGGTTTGGGTTTAAGGTATGGTTCTTAAGAAAGAAATCAGTAATATAGAAGACGGGAAACAGAAGAGGGGCTAAATGATGAGGGTTTTGAATGTCAAACAGAGGATTTTGGTTTCTCAGAAGCCTTTTTTTGCTGACTTTCTAGTTTTCATCTATCTCTGAATTAGTGAGGTTGGTGAAAAGTTCAGTTTCAGATAAATAAGATCTTACTGTGTTTCATGTGAATTTGTTCCCACTGAAGTGGGGGTATATGAGTCCACAATACCTCTGACTACCAGAGGAATACTCTGTACTAGATATAAAATTGACATCCCTTACAAACATACACACACACACACACACACACACACACACACACACACACACAGACACACACACACACTTTCCCTAGTCCTGTCTTTCTATTCTGGGTCTCTTTACAGATTACAAAGAAACATGGGCTCTATTAGGTTTATCCAAGTTCCCCTATTCATCATAATCCAGCACACCTTTCAAAAAGCCAATAATGTCTTTAAGAATATCAGATTCAGTTTCTAACAGCATTTTTCTTATTAAAAGAAGCAGACAGGGCTTGATGAAATCGACTGGGGAGTGAGGCTGGTGTCCAGGTACCCAGTACAGTGGGTCATGCTTAGCTTGTAATTTTGGGGCCAGTAACTGTGAAAAATGAAAAGTATTGCCAAATTCCATCCCAAAGTAAGTGTATTGGCTTCTGACAGATTAGGTGAGAAATTTTCCCCTCCTTACTGTGCTCTCTGAAGTAGAAGAGAGCTCCCTTAGAGAAAGAAGATCATTCCAGGCAGTGACTGAACAACACTTCCATCTGCAAAAGAACATTCATATCTTAAACAGAGCAAGCTATTCCTTGAGCAAACATTGATGCTGTGTAGTTTCACTTAGTGACCTCATCAATTCCTATGAATTTCATTGCCCATCTCTTTTGCTAAATTAATTAATTTTATTCTTAAAATTTATTTAATTTTTAATTTATAAAGTCAAACAAGCATTTCTATAACATAGCATAATTTAAAAAAAAGATTGCCTATGAAACTTCAAATCTATTATGTATAGCATGCTATTCTTTTAAAAAATATAATAAAAGTTATAATGTACTTTTTTCTCTTACCCCCTCCTAAGATGTGGCTACCATTACACACACACACACATACATGTAAATAAATATGTATATATGTAAAACAATTCTGTACATTTTTCTTTTTATTGGTTCTTTTTCTGGATACAGGCATTATCTTTGTTCATATATCTTTTGATGTTAATTTGTGTATTTATAACAGTCAAAATCACTTAAAGTTTTTCTTAAAATAGTATTATTGTTGCCTTCTGCTCAATTCATACTTCATTACTTCATACAAATCTATCCATATTTTTATAAGATCATTGAGCTCATCATTTCTTATAGCACAGTAGTATTCCATCATGATCACATACCACATGTTCAGCCATTTCCCTGTTGACAGGCATGCCTAAAATTGCTATTTACCCCAAAGAGAGCTGCTATAAATATTTTGGAATATATAAATTATTTTCCTTTTTTCCTAAATAGTGGTATTGTTGGGTCAAAGAGTAGAGGCAGTTTAATAACTTTTGGGCAGATTGTTCTCCAAAGTGGTTGGATCAGTTCACAATTCCACCAACAATGAATCATTGTACCAATTTTCCACATCCTCTCCAACATTTGTCACTTTCCCCTTGAATCATTTTAGCTAATCTGATCAATGTAAGATGATATCTCAAGGTTATTTTAACTTTCATTTCTCTAATCCATAATTTTTTAGCATTTTTTTAATATGACTTCAAATTGTTTTGATTTCTTCATGTGAAAACTGCCTGTTCATATCCTTTGCCATTAATCAGTTGGGGAGTGATTTGTATTTTTTATTTTATAAAAACTTCTTTATATATTTGAAATACAAAACTTTTATTTGAGAAACTATCTATATGTTCCCCCTCAATTTTCTGCTTTCCTGCTGAACTTGTACAAAATGTTTTTAATTTAATGTAATCAAAATTACCCATTTTATACTTCACCTTGCTCTCTATCTATTGTTTATTTATAAATTGTTTGCCTATCTCTAGGTCTGACACATAGTATCTTCTATGTCCTTCAAATTTTCTTGTAATACTTCTCCTTATATCTAGGTGATGTATCTAGTTTGACTTGGTCTTGGACATAGTGGACATAGTGGAACGATATTGGTCTATGATCATTTTCTATCATAATACTTTCCAGTAAAATGAATTCTTGTCCCCAGATTTTAAGTCTTTACACTTGTCAAATACAAGATCATTATATTTGCTTGCTACTGTAAATTGTCTTATACATTTCTACCCCTCTCACAGTCTGACTAGTGCTAGTAGCCTACTTGCCATTCTAAACACACAATACTCATCTTCTTTTTCTGAGTCTTTGTATTGACAGTTTCCCTTGATGTTCTATATTCTTCCCTGTTCTTTCTTCTTGCTTTTTACCTCTTGTAGATAGGCAATAAGCATTTATTATTTATTAGGCACTGTACTTAGTTTATTTTCATGTTTTTTCTTCCATTAGAATTTAAGCTCCATGAAAGCAAGGAATGTTTTATTTTTATTTTTTTGACTCCCATCTATTATAGGTAGTGTTTATATAGCACTTTAAAATTAGCAAAAAGCTAGATAAGTACTATCACATTTGATTCTCAAGATAACCCTGGGAAGTAAGTTCTATTTTTGTTCCCATTTCACAAATGAAGAAACTGAAGTAGCCAGAAATGAAATTATTTGCTCAGGTCACACAAATAACCTCTGACAGTAGATGCAGTATTCTATCCATTTCATCATCTAGATTCCTAGCTATTTACATAGTGCATGAATAGTGCTTTATAAATGCTTGCTTATATATTGCTTTATTTATTAATCACTATAGACTACCCAATATAGAATTGGAGAAGGTCTTGGAGAGCCCATAATATAAGCATCACCTCTAAATTGTCCTGACAGGTGGTCATTTAAACTTCATTTAAACACCAGTGATGAATGGAGCTCATGCTGCATATGGTACACTATCCTATTTTTTTGCACAACTCTAAATATTAGGCAGGTCTTCCTTTGGGATAAAAATCATCATTCTGAAATGTCCATCCATTGATTCTAGTTTGGTCTCTAAAGTCAACCAGAAAAAGTAATTCTCCCATGTGATAGTGCTTTACACAGATGAAGATAACAATCATATTAAAATAATGATAATAATAATGTATTAATAATACTTTTTTCTAATATTTTAAGTTTTATACAATTCATTTCTCACAACCATCTGCAGAGTGAGTCTTTTTTCCTAGACTAAACATTTCCACTTCCTCCAATCAATTAGTTAATCAATATTGGGGTACACACCAAATGGAAAGTGCTAAGGAAGAGTGTTAGAGACCTCATCTCATTAGGGTTATCTCCTGGAACGCTAGGGAAGCAGTAGTCAGCTGGGAATTCAAGCTGTAGGAAATGTGAGAATTGGACTAGATGATGTCTGTTCCTTGTAGCACTTAAATCTTAAGACTTTGGGATCTGAAACATCTCTGATTCCATGACTGGGCCCCAAAAAGGTAAAGGCCATTTATTAGCTCAGAAGCCCAGTCTGTCACACAGGTAAATGCTTAAAAAATGCTTGTTGATTATCTGACTTTTCCCATCCTGCAGAATGCCTGATAGTTCACGCTGCTGCTTTACATACCACTCAAATCTGCCAGAGATTCCCTTACATGACAACCATTGAGTCTGTGTTTGCGAATTCTTCATTGGATCCTAATTGTCTCCATATTTTTCCTTCAGTTGTCTTGTTAAAGCCTGCTTTAAAGGAAGAGGTCAATATTGCAGGCACTTAGAAGAACATCATTCACCTCATGCTCCGCCTCATTAATTCATTCCTCTCTCCTCTTTCTCTCATCTATCACCTGATAACTTTAAAAATCCATTTTCTTTCCCTCTCTGTCACCTTGATTTGAATTCCTGCTTTTGCTTTGCCCCCAGGAATCTGATCTACTGTTGAGGTCAGGTTAGACATGGTCTATTACAACTTCTACACTCATTTATTAAGGACTTTCTGTATGCAAAGCATCCTATTAAGTACAGTGGAAAGTAAGAAATTTGTGACATAATCCCTGCCCCTAAAATATAGAAAAGACATAAGTAAGCATAATAACAATGATATACATATTAAAGAAACACAAATAAAAAAACCCTACATAATGTTTGGCTCTAGGGTGATGTCATTGGTGAAAGGGGAATCTTCATGGAATCCTTTGGATCTGCCCTAAGCAAACATGATACACAACATAGAACTAGTCCCTTATTTAACTCAATTTCCTTTGGTTTTAGTTTCAAATTCTTTCCCATTTCCCCCTTTTTACACATTGAGAAAACAAGAAAAACAAAATATGTTTCAAAAATGTGTAGTCAAGCAAAACGTGTGTGTGTGTGTGTGTGTGTGTGTGTGTGTGTGTGTGTGTACACACTTATGCTTAAATGGAAATTAAGCTTAATTTCCATTCTGAATTCATCACCTCTCTATTTTGGAGGTAGATGGTATGTTTCATATGGCTAAGCAGTGGCGTATACTGGACCTGGAGAAAAGATTTGTCTTCAAATTTGCTCTCGGACACTTACTATGTGACCTTAAATAAGTCACTCAAACTCTGCCTCTGTTCCCTCAAACCACAGATGAGTATATTAATAGCATTTATCTCTCAGATCATTGTAAAGGATAAGCAAAATTACATTTGTAAAATATTTTGCAAATGTAGAAGCATTCATTGTCATCATTTCATCATGAAGCATTTGGAATGGGATTGGTCATTGTCTTGATCAGAACTCCTAAAATCTTCAAAGTTGGTTGTCTTTGTCATAAAAAGTTATTGCATAAATTGTTCTCCTAATTCTGCTGATTTAATTTTGAATAAATTCATAAAACTATTCCTAGGTTTCTCTGAAACAATATCCTTCATCTTATTTGTACATGAGTATATATTGTCACAGTCTGTTGGACTGTGAGCTCCTTGAGTAGGGTCTGTAATTTTCCTTTCCTTATTTGCCAGCACTTAGTTCAATAACTAACATAGGGTAGAAACTTAAAAATGCTTTAATTTGTCTGATTAGCATGGATAAGAAAAGATTGAGAATGGAGAAGAAGTGTCATAGTTGTCTTCAAGTATCAGAAGGGATTCTTATGTGGAAGAAGAATTAGATTTGTTATGTTAGAAGCCAGTTTACTACTTGATAGGAGGAAAAACTTCCAACAGATAGTAGTTTTTTTTAAATGGGCAGCCTTTTAGAAGTGGGGACTTCCTCTCCTTCCTTCTCCTATACTTGCCAAATTGGTTAAAATGGATTTACTTTTCATATATGGGTTGGACTAAATGGCTCAGTTCCTTTCCAATTCTGATTTCTCTTTCTTTTAGTTATCTGGGATTGGAAGGTTTGAACCTAAGCACCTGAAATATGCTTATTGAGTTGTTTATCTAATGAAAGAAAGGACATTTTGCTGCTTGGTTTATAAGGATCCAAAGACATCCTATCAAAAACTTTATAGCTAAGCCATCAGGGTATGATGAAGTTGTATTGCAATATATCAGAGAAGGGCAAAGATAGAGCTTTTTTTCTATTTGTAATTTCTATATTCTAATTTTTATAATTTCTATTTGAACGCTAAGTCTAGTCAAATAAATCAATACATAATTCAGGTCAACATAATCATTTAGCCAGTCAGATGTAGTTAGCTATTAGAGTCTACTGTTTACTATTTTGTTACAAATAGTATATTAATTTATATAAGTATATTAATCTAGTTGCTATGATTGGTATAATATATCCCCTAAAAGTTTATGAGACATTGTCCTGGCAGTTCATATGAGGTCCCAGGGAAAATGGACTCAAGTTTAGAGGGTACATGTGACAAGGGAATTACTCATAGTTTCTGAGTACTAGGAATGCTTTTTCCTGATTTGTGTATATTCATGAATTTTTCCTTGTCCATGGTACAACTGGGATCTTTGGAGAGTCTTGACTATTCATTTCTTCAATGGGTCTTGTCTCTTGAAGCAGACTTTACACCCACTCTTCCAGGCATGCTGCTTAGACTAAAATGTTAATGAGAAAAGTCCTTCACACCTCTGAGTTATTCCAAAGGGTGTGTTCTCACCTAATTCTGTAAACTAGGGGACAAAGCTGGGCAGGGCAATTGGCTGTCCCACGAAACCTCAAATTTATTTTATATTCGATATTCTAAGGTCTTTTGGATCTTCAGATTCAGTGACCTAAAACTCTCTTTGAATTGTGTGTTGACCCTGACATTCTATAGATATTGTTCAAATCAAAATGTTTATTTCCTCTCCAATTACACATTTATTAATGGGAATACAATAGGAAATAGAAACACGCCTCTGGGCCTACCTGCCTCTGTTGTTACCAGCTCATAAATCAGGGTGACTTACTTTTATATGGAGTTTTCTTTGTGGCTTAGTGCAGCGGAGGGTTTATAACCTTCTCTTGTCCTTTGCTCATATTTTGCTAAGTAATATTGAGTGACCGTGTTTAAAGGGAGTTCTCCAATGTAACTGGGATAATTAAATGAATCCATAGTACTACTCTCCTGGCTATTGATCCTTGTGGTTTCCTTGGATTGCTTTGGGTTCAGGGTTGGGGGATGGGTATCACCAGACTAAGATATTTGAACTTCTCTCTCTGCTAAAGAAAATGAACTTTGAAATGCAACTATATTCCAGATCCCCCCCCCCATTAGCTTTTGATTTTTGTATCCTAATTTAGCTTCATAGATATTCCAATTATTGCTTTAGGTCTCATTATTTTACCTCTATAAATAAATATGTTCCCATTATGCCAATAGCAAGTTGATAATATTCACAATGAATACATTGCAGTGTTGCATAAGGATCATTTACTTCAAGTGGATAGTAGGGTAAATAGCAGATAATAAGCAGCAAACACTCCCCCACTCTTTCTACCTGTTTAATAAAGGAATCTATCACTCATCCCCCATAGCTAAAGATTGCAAATCCATCCCCATAGTATAGCTAAGGGCCCAGCTTTGTGTCAAAGACTGGAACTTACTTTAGGAGAAGAAAAACAGTATTTTAGTCTTTTTAAAATAGCTTTTTATTTTCAAAATACATTTGTAGATAATTTTCAATATTCACCTTTGCAAAACCTTGTGTTTCAATTTTTTTCTCCCACTCTTCCCTCCTTCCTTCCCCTAGAGAGGAAGTAATCCAATATATATTGGACATGTACAATTCTTTATACATATTTCCACAATTATCATGCTGCACAAGAAAAATCAGATCAAAAAGGAGGAAAAAAGAAGAAAGAAAACAAAATGCAAGAAAGCAACAACAATAAAAAGTACAATACTATGCTATGATCTACTCTCAGTCCCCACAGTCCTCTTTTTCCCATTGGAACTGACTTCAATCTTATCTCGTTGTTGAAAAGAGCCATGCCAATCAGAACTGATCATTGTATAAACTTGTTGCTGTGTACAATGTTCTTTTGGTTCTATTCACTTCATTTAGCATCAGGCCATTTAGGTTTCTCCGGGCCTTTCTGAAATCATCCTGCTGATTATTTCTTTTTTAATCATTAATTAATTAATTAATCTATTTTCAATACACACTGCTTTATGAATCATGTTGAAAGCTCCCTTCTTTAAAGATCTGATAGGTAAATTATCCTTTCTTCTTCTAATTTGTTTATAGTATCATCCTTTCAGCCCAAATCATGTATCCATTTTCACCTTATTTTGGTAGGGTATTGGAGATAAAGAATGCTGCAGTCATTAGAACACTGCACCTGAAGTCATGGAAAACACCAGTTGAAATCCAATCTGAAATACTTATCTGTATGAACTTGGGTAAGACACTTAAGCTTATTTACCTCAGTTCTCTCAATTGTAAAATGGGGATAATAATAGCACCTAAGGTTGTTATGAGGATCAAGTGAGATAATATTTGTTTAAAAAAAACACTTAGCATAGTGCCTGACATATAGTAAATGCTATATAAATGTTTATTCCTTTCCCTCCCTTTCACATATATTCATATTAAGTTACTTTGAAGTTGGAGACCGTTTTGTTCTTGCCTTTGCAACTCCAAAATCTAGCACGATTTCTAGCACAAAGTAGACAAATGCTTGTTAATTGATATTGAGCTGATACAGCCACCATCTTATACCTTCCATTAAGGCTTAGTATGCACAGAATCAATGGGGAAAAGACCTTAGATATGTCTCTAAGATACCCTAATATCCAGATACTCATCCCCTTTTTGATCTCCCACTTTGTCATCTTTGTCTGCTCCAAATTCTTTCCTCCCTTTACCAATTTTGACCACATAATTAACCAATTTAACTATATGTGTTGATTATTTCTTAGGGACTACTTTTTACCCTTTTGGAAACATTTTGTTATAGAGAGATGATTAGATATCAGAAGATCTTTGCTATAATCCGTTTTTTTTTTGTTTATTTGTTTTTTCCCTGAGGCTGGGGTTAAGTGACTTGCCCAGGGTCACACGGCTAGAAAGTGTTAAGTGTCTGAGACCAGATTTGAACTCGGGTCCTCCTGAATTCAGGGCTGGTGCTCTCTCCACTGCATCATCTTGCTGCCCCCCTGCTATAATCCTTTTAACTTTATTTCTCTATGTATTCATGGGCAACTTATTGCATTTCTTATTTGTAAAATGGGTATAATGAGCCCTATCCTGACTATCACATAAGGCTGTTGTAGAGAACAAATGAAATGATGGGTAAAAAGCACTATTCAAAATGTATAAATGTGAGCAATTGTTATTAGACAAGAAATGGTTTGTTCCATTTGCTAAAGGTATTTTCTTCTGCCTCAGATTTCCCTATAGGAATTTGTCTCAACTTCACAAATGCTCTAATCACATTCTGTGATTGATTATATTTATTCTTATACATCTCACATTCCATGAGACTAAATTCCTTAAGAAATGGGACAATATCTTTCTTTTTTTTTTCCTATGACAGCTAATGAAGGAGAAGATGGTCTTTAGACAGATCCTATCTGGAGGACAGTGTTACCTATAGGTACAATTTATTTTATTTTCAATAGCATTTTATTTTTCCAAATACATGTAAAATAGTTTAACATGCATTTTTGTGAGACTTTATATTCCAAATTTTTCTTCCTTTATCCCTTAACTCCCCTCTTTCCCCAAACAGCAAGCACTTTAATATAGGTTAAATATGTGCAATTATTTTAAACATATTTCCATATTTTGTCATATTGTACAAAAATAAATTAGACCAAAAAAAAAAAACACAAGAAAAAACAAACACACAAAGGTGAAAATAGTATGCTTTGATCCACATTCATCCATGGTTCTCTCTCTAAATACAGATGACATTTTCTATTCCAAATCTATCAGATTTGCCTTGAATCACCACATTGTTGAGAAGAGCCGTGTCTATCAGAATTGATGATCGAATACTCTTGTAGTGCCATGTATAATGATCTCCTGGTTTTGCTCATTTCACTCAGCATCAGTTGATGTAAGTCTCTCCAGGCCTTTCTGAAATCATCCTCTTGGTCATTTCTTACAGAACAATAATATTCCATAATATTCATATACCACAATTTATTCTGCCATTCTCCACTTGATGGACATCCACTCAGTTTCCATTTTCTACAAAAAAGGCTGCCACAAACATTTTTGCACATGTGGGTCCCTTTTCCTTCTTTAGCATTTTTTGGGGGGATATAAGCCCAGTAGTAACACTGCTAGAGCAAAGGGTATGCACAGTTTGATGGCCCTTTGAGCATAAGAGCTTACATTCTAATAAGGGAAGACTACACATACCACTCTGGTGGGTTGGTGAAGCAGAAAGGACTTAAATGGGTCCATGAGAGAAAGAATTCCAGACATTATTTTCTTTTCTTTTTTTTTTTTTTTACTTTTTCTTTTTTATTTTTTTTATAATTATAACATTTTTTTGACAGTACATATGCATGGGTATTTTTACAACATTATGCCTTGCACTTACTTCTATTCAGATTTTTTTATTCAGATTTTTTCCCTTCCTCCCCCAACCCCCTCCCCCAGATGGCAAGCAGTCTTATATATGTTAAATATATTACAGTATATTCTAGATACAATATATGTGTGTAGAACCAAATTTTTTGTTGCACAGGAAGAATTGGATTCAGAAGGTGAAAATAACAGTTTACATTCATTTCCCAGTGTTCCTTTTCTGGATGTAGCTGGTTCTGTCCATCATTAATCAATTGGAATTGGATTAGATCTTCTCTATGTTGAAGAAATCCACTTCCATCAGCATACATCCTCGTATAGTATCATTGTTGAAGTGTATAATGATCTTCTGGTTCTGCTCGTTTCACTTAGCATCAGTTGATGTGAGTCTCTCCAAGCCTCTCTGTATTTCTCCTGTTGCTCATTTCTTACAGAACAATAATATTCCATAACATTCATATACCATAATTTACCCAACCATTCTCCAATTGATGGACATCCATTCATCTTCCAGCTTCTAGCCACTATGAAAAGGGCCGCCACAAACATTTTGGCACATACAGGTCCCTTTCCCTTCCTTAGTAGTTCCTTGGGGTATAAGCCCAGTAGTAGTATGGCTGGGTCAAAGGGTATGCACATTTTGATAACTTTTTGGGCATAATTCCAGATTGCTCTCCAGAATGGTTGGATTCTTTCACAACTCCACCAACAATGCATCAGTGTCCCAGTTTTCCCACAGCCCCTCCAACATTCATCATTATTTGTTCCTGTCATCTTAGCCAATCTGACAGGTGTGTAATGATACCTCAGAGTTGTCTTAATTTGCATTTCTCTGATCAATAGTGATTTGGAACACTCTTTCATATGAGTGGAAATAGTTTTAATTTCATCATCTGAAAATTGTCTGTTCATATCCTTTGACCATTTATCAATTGGAGAATGGCTTGATTTCTTATAAATTAAAGTCAATTCTCTGTATATTTTGGAGATGAGGCCTTTATCAGAACCTTTAACTGTAAAAATTCTTTCCCAATTTGTTACTTCCCTTCTAATCTTGTTTGCATTCGTTTTGTTTGTGCAGAAACTTTTTAATTTGGTGTAATCAAAATGTTCTATTTTGTGATCAATAATGGTCTCTAGTTCTCCCTTGGACACAAACTCCTTCCTCCTCCACAAGTCTGAGAGGCAAACCATCCAATTTATTTATGATTTCGTTCTTTATGCCTAAATCTTGGACGCATTTTGATCTAATCTTAGTATGTGGTGTTAAATGTGGGTCCATGCCTAGTTTCTGCCAAACTAATTTCCAGTTTTCCCAGCATTTTTTGTCAAATAATGAATTGTTATCCCAAAATTTGGGATCTTTGGGTTTGTCAAAGATTAGATTGCTATTTTTATTCACTATCTTGCCCTGTGAACCTAACCTATGCCACTGATCAACTAGTCTATTTCTTAGCCAATACCAAATGGTTTTGGTCACTGCTGCTATATAATATAGTTTTAGATCAGGTACACTTAGACCACCTTCCTCTGAGTTTTTTTTTCATTAGTTCCCTTGCAATTCTCGACCTTTTATTCTTCCATATGAATTTTGTTGTTATTTTTTCTAGGTCATTAAAATATTTTCTTGGGAGTCTGATTGGTATAGCACTAAATAAATAGATTAGTTTAGGGAGTATTGTCATCTTAATTATATTCACTTGGCCTATCCAAGAGCACTGAATGTCTTTCCAATTATTTAAATCTGACTTTATTTTTGTGGCAAGTGTTTTGTAATTTTGCTCATATAATTCCTGACTCTCCTTTGGTAGATATATTCCCAAATATTTTATACTATCGACTGTTATTTTGAATGGAATTTCTCTTTGTATCTCTTGCTCTTGGATTGTGTTGGTAATGTATAAAAATCCTGAGGATTTATGTGGATTTATTTTGTATCCTGCGACTTTGCTAAAATTCTGAATTATTTCTAATAGCTTTTTAGCAGAGTCTTTGGGGTTCTCTAAGTATACCATCATGTCATCTGTGAAAAGTGACAATTTGATTTCTTCATTTCCTACTCTAATTCCTTGGATCTCTTTCTAGGATCTTATTGCCAAGGCTAGAGTTTCTAGTACTCTATTGAATAGTAATGGTGATGGTGGGCAACCTTGTTTCACTCCTGATCTTACAGAGAAAGGTTCTAGTTTATCACCATTACATATGATGTTTACTGAAGGTTTTAAATATATGCTCCTTATTATTTTAAGGAATAGTCCATTTATTCCTATACTCTCAAGCGTTTTTAGTAGGAATGGATGTTGGATTTTACCAAATGCTTTTTCTGCATCTATTGAGATGATCATATGGTTTTTATTAATTTGATTATTAATATGGTCAATTATACTAATAGTTTTCCTAATATTAAACCAGCCCTGCATTCCTGGTATAAATCCCACTTGGTCATAGTGTATTATCCTGGGGATGATTTTCTGAAGTCTATTTGCTAATATCTTATTTAAGATTTTAGCATCAATATTCATTAAGGAAATTGATCTATAGTTTTCTTTCTCAGTTTTCGATCTACCTGGTTTAGGTATCAGTACCATGTCTGTGTCATAGAAGGAATTTGGTAGGACTCCTTCAATCCCTATTTTTTCAAATAGTTTACATAACATTGGAGTTAGTTGTTCTTTAAATGTTTGGTAGAATTCACATGTGAATCCATCTGGTCCTGGGGACTTTTCTTAGAGAGTTGGTTAATAGCTTGGTCTATTTCTTTTTCTGAGATGGGACTATTTAGACTACTTACTTCTTCCTCTGTTAATCTGGGCAAGCTATATTTTTGAAGGTATTCTTCCATTTCATTTAAGTTATCGAATTTATCGGCATAAAGTTGAGCAAAGTAGCTCCTAACTATTGTTCTAATTTCCTCTTCATTAGTGGTGAGTTCACCCTTTTCATTTTCAAGACTATCAATTTGCTTTTTCTCCTTCCTTTTTTTTTAATCAGGCTTACTAAGGGTTTGCCAGACATTATTTTCAATCCTCTCTCCTTTCCCTTTGATTGATTCAACACTAGAAGCAACTCCTAGACAGAGCCTGAGATGAAGAAGTTTTGAATATTTTGAATATTACTAGAAAAATATAGAATCCTCAGGAGACAGAGGTTTGAGTGTCAGACCTAACAAATACTGTCTGTGTAATTCTAAACAAATCACTCAATCTCTAAATTTCATTGTTTGCAAAATGGAGCAATAAAGTATAAAACCAAACTTGTAAAATGAAGAAAACAACACAATATCCTGAGACAGTCTAGGCAAATGAAGCCCTTTCCCACAGAAATAGGAAAGTGAGATACACAATCAGAAACCGCAAGGTGACTGAAGAATTCATATTTGGAAACACTAAATAATAATGTCTTTGTACTAGCCCCACATGAAGATTACTTATGATTAGTGTTTTAACTGAGATAGCATGGTATAGTGGTAGTAACACTTCCCTTGGAATCAAAGAGACCTGGGTCAAATTGGATCAAAGCAATTATTAAATCAATTCTAAGGAGCAGACATTGTGTTGAGATCTAGGTATACAAATAACAGAAGAAAAGACAATATCTGCCTTCAAGGAGTTTATATTCTAATGGGGGAAAGAATGAATGGAATTAAAAGGTGTGGAAAAGGTGGGGAATGGAAGAGAAAGAGCACAATAGAAAAAGAAGTCCTGAGACTTAGGAATGGAGTCCAGAGAGGAATGAAAGAGTGAACGTGAATTTCTTTGGTCTGGAAATTTCCACAAAACAGAATTTCTGGGAGGAACTGACCAATCAGAAAAAAGCCATAAAGCTGGAAAGATTTTCTAGAATGAGAAGGTGGTAGACATATGCCCTTTCAAGAGTGCCCAAGGACTTGGCTATGTTTGAGTAGTGGAAAGGTAAATGGTATACTTTCCTTCTAATGTTTCATATGTCAGTCAGCTTTGTTAAAATCTTGCAATAGGCAAGGGTAGTATTAACCTTTCCACCAGCTTTGTCAACTGCAATACAGTTAGACTGCAGAGTTTTTCAGAATCAAAACACACACACATATTATATATCAATATATATCAATATCAATATCTATATCTATATCTATATCTATCTATCTATCTATCTCTCTCTCTATATATATTTTTTTTTTCCTGGAAGTCTTTTTCCTCCCTTCCTTTATGGAGCTCCCAAGTCGTAGCATAGCATCTCCCTCCCTGGTTCCTTGTAGATTCTTGAAGTTTTGAAGTTTTATTTTCTCCAAATGCCCGTTTGTCCTTGAACTCCTGATGCAAAAACTGCCATCTGAAGATGCTGCTAGAACACCAAGGAGAAATCCATATCCTCTAACCTTTCAAAGTTTATGATTTCCTACTCTGGTCTTCAGGGTGCAGGAGGAGTATGGAGAAGACAAAAGCCCTTTTTTCATTGTGATTTCAAGGACCCAGCAGGGAAGTACACTTCCTGCTTCTTAACAGAAAAATGATGGGTCCTAGATATAAAATGAAAGGTACATTTTCAGACACAGGCAAAGTGTTTATTTTTCATGATTGCATTTATTTATTGTAAGAACATGTTTTGAATAGAGGAGATGATGGTTGTTGCAAAGTGCTTTAATATTTTGTGAGTAATTGAAAGAGAGATGAAGTAAGGAGTAGATGATTTTTAAGGGAGTCCAGGTATCCCTGTGTAAGACAATGTCTGTTTATTGCTACATTCCTTTTACAGGGGTTCTCAAAATACGGCCCGCGGATCAGATGTGGTAGTTGAGGACGCTTATGAGGGCTGCCAGGTTACGGCAAATGGGCCGAGGGGCGGAGACAGAGTGTGAGTTTTTGTTTTTACTACAGTCCGACCCTCCTACAGTCTGAGGGACAGTGAACTGGTCCCCTATTTAAGAAGTTTGAGTACCACTGCTAGAACCACTGCTAGACAATCACATTCATTTGTATTTAACCTTATTCTATCTCATCTTACCTGCTAAATATGTCCTCTTTCAGTACTGGCTCTTCAACTCTCTCACTCTTCTTCAGGCTTTTAGATGGAACAGAGGGAGTTTTTGTTTGTTTCTGTTTGTTTTTGTTTTATTCTTTAGTTTTGCTTTTGTTTATTGGTTCTGCCGAAATATTCTCCAGTGTCAAGTCCAGAGTCAAGCTTTTCAACCTTGGCCATGCACCTGTTTTAATATGTGCCTTAAGACTTCCAGCTTTTACATAAAGGTATGATTGTTTCTGTACTTACAGCAAGTAGGAGGTAGGATTTTAGGTGAAGGAATTTGGGTAAAATTCCTATTTTACATAAGTAATTGCCTTTGATAAAACTTAAATATTTGTTGACTAAATACAAGGATTAATGAATAAATAAATGAAAAAGCTGACAGAATGAATGAACAATTTAATGATTGACCAAAGTAGCAGTCTTCAAGGAAACATATGGGAGGATGGATAAATCAAATTAAGAAGTATTTATTAAGTACTTCCTATGGGCCATGCACTGTATATAATGGATACAATGGCAAAACCAAAAATGGCTCCTGCTCCTAAGGAGTCTTCAAAGAGAGTGGGGAAAAATAATAACATAGAGAGGAATGTGGCGGTCAAAGAAGATTTTGTTTTGGAAAGTGACAGGAAAGGTGAGTAGACTCACCAGGTCAGGAGTTTTGGAGACAAAAGAGATCCCTCTTGATTTCCAGTCTGGGAAATTGTGAGAAGCTAAGGTAGGGCAGTGAATTGAGGATGCTCTGTGATTCTGGTCTCATTCAGGAAGGATTTTCTGCAGGTTTTCAGCAGCGCTCTTGTATCTTTCTGCTCCTGACCACCCTCCTAGGCTTAAACATCTGCCCAAAGAGCCCAATAACTGAGCCAGTGGCTTGAGGAAGGAGTCCAGAGCAAGGGTGCTGTTCCACACTTAGGTTTCTGAGTGGAAGGGAGGGTCTCCCAAGCACATAAAGCCCTTTGAGAAAATCATGATGCCCTGGGAGTGCAGTAAGCGGAGCCCCAGGGCAGGAAGATTCAGCCTCAGGAGTTCTAGTCCGGCCCCAGACACTTCCTGGGCAAGTCACTTAACTCACCTGTAAGTGAGCTGGAGAAGGAGATGGCCAAGCCTCCAGGATCTCTGCCAAGAATATCCCCAAAAGGGTCACAAAGAGTCAGGCAGAGTGGCAACAACGGGATTCCAAGAGTGGACTTTTTAATCAGGATGGACAGGATTTGGATTGGACTGATTTCATTTTACAGCAAACTTCCAGATGAGGAAACTCCCTAATTGGTCTCCTTGATCAAATTCTCTCATTTCTTCAATCCATTCTCCATCCTGCAAAATATACCATCCCTAAGATGCATGTGTGACCATGTAGGTCCTTGTTGCCTCCAGGACAAAATCTAGGCCAGATGAAGCCCACTGAGGACGTGGATGTTGCCGCTGGGTTATGGCAAATGGACTGAGGGGCGGAGACAGAGTGTGAGGTTTTGTTTTCACTATAGTCTGGCCCTCCCACAGTCTGAGGGACAGTGAACTAGCCCCCCTATTTAAAAAGTTTGAAGGCCCCTGTAATCATTATAGTAAATAATGGGACTTTTGTCTAAGTGGTCCTTAGAAAGGCTAAGATGGAGGCAGCCATGGGGGAGAAGCTTTTGAGAGAAATTTCAACACGCCTCTGCTCACTGACTGTGCAGCTGGAACAAGCTGGGCCTTTAAAACTGCCAGCACAGATAGTCTCTCTGTCTGTGTCTGTCTGTTGCTGTCTCCCTGCCTCTGTCTCTCTGTTTCTCTTTCTATGTCTTTCGTATCTGACTCTGTCTCTTTGTGTTTCTCTTCTTTCTCCTTCTCTGTTTCTTTATCTCTTTCTCCCTCCCTCTCCCCCTTCTCTCCCTCCCCTCTATCTGTCTCTCTCTTTCTCTTTCCCCCCTCTCTCTTTATCTCTCCCTCTGTGTCTCTCTCTTTCTTCCTCTCTGTCTTTCTCTTTAATCTCTTTCTCCCTCCCTCCCTCTGTCTGTCTCTCCCCCTCTGTCTTTCCCTTTCCTCTTCTCTCTGACTCTATTTCCCTTTCTCTCTCTCTCCCTATCTGTCTGTTTTTCTCTCTCTCTATTTTTCTTTCTCTCTTTTTCCTCCCTCCATCCCTCTTTCTCTCTGTCTCTCTTTCCTCCTCTTTCTCTGTCTGTCTCTATTTCTCTTTCTCTCTTTCCCTCCTTTCTTTTTTCTCTCTCCCTCTCTCTGTCTTTCTCTTCTTCAAGCAGTTGCTGGAAGTGAAGAATCTCTTCACCCACAGCACAGACATTATAAATTGAGCTGGATGGGAGGAAGAGCTACATGTGAATCTAATATACTGTTTCCCTATCCCACTCCCTACAATTGAGTTGTAAAGGGAGATTGTTTTACCCTCCCCAAGTGTTGAGAAGATATCTGTATGTTTATTTTTGTTAAACCTTTAAATATTCCTTTGGTAAAAACTATTTTCTAAAAAAAGATTAAGTAGAATTGGAGTAAAATGGAATGTGAGACATTAAAATTGGGAGAATATCATCAATGGGGGCTTGAGACCATGGCAAAGACACTGTGCAAACCCCTAAAAAGCCTGGAACCCTGGTAGAAGAATGAAATATAACATATCTGGCCTTTAGGAAGTGAGATCTGGGAAAGTTACTTTTAGGCTAGAAACTCAAGACCCTGTGAAATATGATTCCAACCTTCTTCCCCAGATTTATGTCTTAATGAACTCTTTCCTGTATCCTACCATCACACTTCCTGTCTCTGTGCATTTGCAACTCCACAGGAACATTGGTGCATAGGCAGAAAGGAGCATCGAACCCCAGACTTGCACCTGGCCAGCCCTTTCGTGGCCAAAATGAGGGAGATGATCAAAAGAGCTAGACCCCAGACAGGAGCAAAGAGAAGCTATGGCAGAGGAAGGCACTCAAGTCAGACCAAGAGAGAGACAGCAAAGCTATCCTAAGAATCCCCTGGCAGGGTAGAAACTCTCACCAGAATTTATTTGTTTTGAAACAATATAGTTTGTAAGTTATATAAAAGTAGAAAGGGAAGAAATCTTAGATGGTAGAATTTTAGACAAAATATAAGAGCTCACAGGGACTTTAGGACATAAAATAATGATAACGATGGTAATAAGAACAACAATAATAGTTAGTGTTTATATTACATTTACTATGTGCCAGACACTATTGTGTTACAGATATAAACTCATTTGATCTTCAAAACAACCATGGTAGATAGGTGTTATTATCCCTATTTTACAGATAAGTAAACTGAGGCAAATTTAAATTAAGTGATTTGCCCAGCATCTCCCTGCTAACCTGGGCACCTGGTGTGTCTTTACAGAAATTGGTAACCATTTACTGACTTGTCATGCTACGGCTATAGTTTTTTGTTTGTTTTAAATTTTGATTTGTGTCTCTAAGAGCCAGAGAAATTCAAAGGGAAAACTCCCAATTGCCTGAGTGAATGAACCTTTATGCTAAATAACTGAAAAAGATCACAACTCATGCTGGATAAGTCACTTTATTTACTTTGCTAGCCTTTACTGTCCTGATCTGTCAAATGGGATGGTTGGAGGAGATTCATTCTGAGATTTCTTTCCAGTCCAGAATACAATGTTCCAGCAGCCAGCTGGTGCAGTGGGCAGACTTGCATTCAAGAAGACCTTAATTCAAATATTTAACAGGGCACTCACTGAGTGAGCCTAAATTATTAACTTCTTTCTCAGTCCCAGTTTTTTACTCTGTAAAATCTGTATAATAACAGCACATGCTTCTTAAGTTAGTTGTGAGGATCAAATAAAAATACGAGTAAATACATGTTTCAAAACCTTAAAGTGCTATTATTATAATTTTTATACTATTAGCATTAGAGCAGTTAGGTAGAACAGTGGGTAGAACAGCTGGGTGTAGAGTCAGGAAAACCTGAGTTCAAATGCAGCCCCAGATGCTTAGTGTCTTACTATTGGGGCAAATCACTGGGTCTTGGTTTATTCATCTATAAAATAGGGATAATAGTAGCACCTATCTCCCAGAGTTATTGTGGGGACCAAAGGAGATGGTACTTACTTATAAAGTACTTAGCCTGTCAGATAGTAAATGCTATATAAACTTTAGGTATTATTGTCATTATTATTATTGATATGAATTCTAACTTAAGCCCACCCTGTTCCCATTATCAACCTTATCCCACACAAGGGCAAGTCTCATTCCTGGAACTGTTTTATCTTGTCCACATGTCCAAGGCTTGCCCAACACACCAAATCAGTAAGGACCCTGAAGATTACAGAACCTTCCTTCCCCTGGATAGGAGATAATCTGGCATTTCAGGTAATCTTTGTGACCAAAGCATTCTCATTATCCTGTACCAGCATATCCCTTTTCCTGTGTTTCCATCATGCAATTGCTGCTGTAGACATAATATGCATTCCCTAACTTTCTAAGCCCTACCATTGCCTCCCCTTTCCCTCTTCACCTCTGACTTTTAAGTGGCTGGTAGCCAGATCACCTTGATCTACCTCTTTTGTCCTCTGAATAGCCTCGTGGCTCTGATAATACCTTTGTGAGTTTTTCACATGCTCAACTGCTCTCCCAGAACCTGGCGCTTCATCATTATCATCATAATTAGCATTATTCTATCTCCTAAGGTTCCTTTCAGCTCTTTTATTTTATATTTTAACATTCTGTCATCTAAGATCTCTTCTAACCCTATTTTTTCTTAGACTAAAAATTAAATTGTGTCCAAAAAATGGAGTAAACTCTGATTAGAATTTATTATTAAAAAACTAGCTTAAAGCTTGCTTTGGAAAGGTTTCCCCATCACCTCTCATTTTTTCTTGCCAAACCAAAAAAAAAAAAAAAAAAAAAAAAAAAAGGTAAGGGGTAGACATCGCACTTTAACTTTTGCTTTAGTTACCATCTCAGACCTGGGTCTTTGTTCATTCACCAGAATACAGTGGACTCAAACAAACCTTTTACCTGATATTATCAGTCTCAGGAGACCAGCCCCTGAGGCCTTTTATAGAGAGCTGAGGTAAGGAAAATCTAAGGGATTTTTAAAGCCCATTACGCTGAGCTAATAGGAACAATACATTTCTCCAGCTATGAAATAACACCTAGTGACTCTCTGTTACTTATAGAATGCAAAGCACTCCCAGTATTTAGGAGAAGCAAATAATAAATTTCAGTCATCTCCCCCTCCACCCCACCTCTACCTCTCTTCTTAAATAAGTCTGAAAACCTATTAGAGAATCGGACCTAAGGTATAATTGGAAATGCAACCTTCTTCTTAGCTGCATCCCTACCACACAAAAGACTTAGAGCCACGATTAGGAAGAACCTTTATTTACCAAGAAGCTATTTGATTTGTGTCCTGCTGATTTTATACTCCTGTTTTATTTTGCTTATTAGGAAGCACCACAGCTGGTGTCTTCTCTCCCTTTTGCTGCAAATTGTTACAAGGAAGAAGTGACCAGGGACTATGTCATAGAATCATAAAGGCTTAGAATATTAGAGCTGTAAGGGACCTTAGAATACAGTAAAACTGCTTTCATCCAAGCTTGGGGACATTCTTTTTTCCTGGAGGAACGGTCAGGAGGGAGAATAAACTTGATCAGAGATATACTTCAGCATCTTCTCTTTAGAGGAAGAGAGAAACTGAAAGAGTCAAGTCCCAACTACGGCAAGCTTGCTCCAATTATGTCCTTTGACTTGTAGGCTCACAGCCTCAGAGGATGATCTATTTGTCCCTGAGCTCTATCTTTGATTAAGCAAAGATGTTTCATTTTGCTCTCCGCTGAACAGAGCCTTTACTTTTAAATGATTTTTGGTATAATCTAGTTTGTATAACTTCACTGATTTTTACTTGTTGCTTTCTTTGATTAAAAGGTTTGTTAGCTATTCCTGAAAGCCTTTTATGCTACCATTTGGATGGGAAGAATTAAGTTGGTGAATGTAAAAATGCTACTGTTAATCTTTGTTTGCCTCAGTTTCAGCATTTGTAAAATTGAGATAATAAAAACATTCTAAATAATAATTCACCCTAGATTGTAAACTGATATTATCTCCCCTCCAAAAAATCAGGGAGGCAGGTTTCATTCTGAATCTCAAAATTTTGTAACAAGAGGAGAGAAATACATGAGGGTTGTCAGATGTTATTCTAGTGTGATATATTTGTGATTCCACTCTTGGAGACTAGAGGAGGAATCATCCTGTACCCTTCCTTCCTCCTCTTCTACTCTCCATCCAGCCAGACACACCTAAACACCAGCCAGCTCCTCCTCCTTTTCAAAGTCAGACCAAAACCAAGGTTTTATCTATCCATTCCATTCTTGAGCTGTGTTCATGTGTTTAGAAATCCCTTTCCCCAAATATATCTTACAACAGAAAGTTTTGAACATAAAATATTAAAGTAGGCAAAAGCCTTAGGACATATAATAGCACCCAAAGTTAAAACTGTTAAGCCAATATTTTATTGATTCCTGCAAATATCTTTACTACATGAGTCCACTGCTTTCTATTTATCTGTCATAGTATACTTAGTTTGGAGTTTTGTTTCTGTCCTTCAGGGTTTTTAGTTTTGATTTTAGCTATTCCACATAGAACATGGATTGTCTCAGCTAGAAGTGATTTTCAATCACAGAAAATAGAATGTTAGAAATATCTGTTGGAGATGTCTACTTGGATGTCCTGTATAAATATCCAAGACAAAATAGACTTAAAACACTATTTATTCTTTCATCTTCTCTGCACCCTCAAAGAGCCCCTTCTGCTCCCACTAAACATTTCCATTTCTGTTGAGGACATCACCATATTTCTGATCCCACTGGTTCAATATCTTGCAATCATTCTAGAACCTCTATCTGTTCTCATCCCCCATGAACAATCAGTTCTTGTCAATTTTATTTAAAATAGGCTCTCTGACTTACATCAACTGATGCTGAGTGAAATGAGCAGAACCAGAAGATCACTATACACTTCAACAACAATACTGTATGAGGATGTATTCTGATGATTGTGGAAATCTTCAACATAAAGAAGATCCAACTCTCTTCCAGTTGATCAATGATGGACAGAAATAACTATACCCAGAGAAGGAACACTGGGAAGCGAATGTAAATTGTTAGCACTGCTGTCTATCTACCCAGGTTACTTATACCTTCGGAAGCTAATAATTAATGTGCAACAAGAAAATGGTATTTACACACATATATTGTATCTAGGTTATATTGTAACACATGTAAAATGTATGGGATTACCTGTCATGGGGGGAGGGAGTGGAGGGAGGGAGGGGATAATTTGGAAAAATGAATAAAAAAAAATTAAATAAAAAAAAATAGGCTCTCTTTCATTCCTAGAATACTCTCTTTCTAGACTTGGAACTGAGTCAAAGCTCAGCTCCTGGCAAGTACCACCTGGCCTTTCTTAAACCTCTTGAGTGTTATTCTATTCCTCCCTCCCTAATTCATCATATTTCTTTGCTTACATTTTGCATTATTTACATAGGTGCCTTGCTGCTCCCCCCTCCCCATTAGCTCCCAAGCTCCTTAAGCACAAAGATTGTATTCATTTTGTCTTTCTTATCCCAAGCATTTAACACAATGTCAGGTACACGAATAGGTCTGAGAACTAAATGCTAAAACACACCCAGAAGACGTTTTGGACATAATCCATTTAACCCAGGTTGCTGGTGAATATATCTATCCTAGAGGTATTCAACAATGGAATAGGTTACTTTGGGGGCTAATGAATTTTATTATCACTGGAAAAATTGGAGCACAGGTTGTAAAAAGGATAAGTATACTTTAGCTAGATGGGACAGAGTAAAGCATTTTCCAAATAAATAATTCTCTAATGATCTCCATTGATCAACACATAGGAATCTTTTTAGAGGACTTGTAGAATGTAACCCAGACCACTGACTTGCATCATATTTTCTTGTCTATAATGATGAAGAATTCTGACATGATGGTCTTTGTAATGGACTACAGAATGGGAACTACCACTCTGGATCTCTCTAGGTTCTCTATTCTCCTCTCCTACCCATGGATTTCTTGTACTCTTCATTTATAGAAATACTCTTAAGGCAGACAGAGAAATTCTCTGCATGTAATTTTCACAGATGGAGAAAAAGGTAAAACACTGGATGCCTTCCTTCCACCCAAAAATTCACTTGTCAATGCAGGTGTTCACTTGGTTTGGGTTTTTGTTTAAACAAGAAAAGAAAGAAACTTAATCAGTTTTCTTATTCCCATTCATTCTTCTTTCTCTTTCCACTTCCTTTCTCTCCTACCTTTCTTTTCCCCAATCTATTTCTGCAAAGCATCTATTTACAAACTAGGTCACAAACAGAGAGACCTGCCATCTAAAAATAGAAAGCTATTATGGATCAGACAGGTGTCTGAGTTTATGCGGGGAAGTCTTAGTACAATTTCTGTTTTCTTTCTTAATTTCAACCCCACTTCCTACAAAAAGCCCCACAAATAATGGAGTTGGAAAATATCAGAGTCAAAAAGGGACTCAGAAAGTTTGCTGGTCCAAGCCATCTGGACCCATCATATTTTTCCTTTACAATGTCTTGGTCATCTGCTTTAATTCTTGCTTTTGGGGGAACTCAGTCATCCCAGGACAACTAGTTCTATTGATCTCAGTTCTAATTATATTTAGTTGTTCCTTCTATTAAGTTGAAATATACTTGATCTCAAGTCCCAGATTCAGCCCCACCTATCACCAAATTCCTCAGTCATTTTTACAGACACTTAAATATGGTAAATCCAGAGGCAATTGAGGTATAATGGAAGGGGATATTGGATTTAGAATCAGAAGCCCTTGATGTGCACATGTCCTTTTATGTAACATTTTTGCTCATATATGCATATATATGTATATATATACATATATATATATATAATTCAATACTATCTCCATACTAATCAAAGAGTTTTATTAATATTTATACAATGGATTTTTTTTTTTTCATTTAAGGAAAGGCCTTTTCATTGATGTGCTTTTGTTTCATCTTGTTAGATTATAGCTCATACAGATATTTTAAAATCATAATTCTATTATCCAGTGTATTAATTATCAATTTACATCTATTGCAGCTGGTTGACACAGTAATTTAATTCTAGGTTCTGACAAGGTGAGGTTAGATGAGTCATCTGATCATTGTCTGCTTTAATTTTATCATCTGTAAAGTGGAAATTAGTTTCAATTTAACTGAAGGAATAACTAAGTATAAATTAGAACTGAGATCAATAGAACAGGTTGTACTGGGATGACTGAGGTCCCCAAAAGAAAGAATTTAAGCGGGTGACCACCCTTTATGAGGACCAAATAATACTCGTAAAATGCTTTGAAAACCTAAATGTTTTATGTATATTTTAGTAATTATTATTATTGTTGTTGCTGTTGTTGTTTTCTATTCAGTAATCCCCTCTTATAATATGATGATTGGTTATCCAGCTTTTGTTTGGTCACTTCTGATATTAGGAAGACTGACAGCCCTTTTCTGGCCCCAATCAAAAGGAGAAGATGACAGATTAGCTCTACAGACAGAGATATTGGTCCCATTTAGCAATTTATCCATTCATTTATTCAACAAATCCATATTGAACAACATCATAATATGTTATAGGCCCAGAGTACTGTACTCTCCAGAAGAAAAACAAGATTAATATTAATTTCTTTGTTCATTCATTCATTCATTCATTCATTCAATAAACACTTGCTAATTAACAACTGTGCTCAGAATATTGTCATAGAAGGTGAGGGAAACACAGAATTTAGTTGATATTCATGATATGCCCTGAGTACCTGGACTAAAAACAGGAATTATATTTTTTCTAATTTAACAAGCATTTATTAAGCATATTTTTTTAAAATGAAACCATACCTACACTGAGCTTTTCAAATCTTAAAGTTTATCTAAAAGCTAGCTCTTAGTATGTCTTATGTGTGAAGCACTATGCTAAGCACTGGGACTACAAAGATAAAAATAAAATCATCCTTACCCTCAAGGAACTTACATTCCTTTCAATATTTAATTTTAAATGAGTTTTGCAGAGCATTGCCCAGTTATTTTCTTTTTCCACAATATCCCTGCAGAGGGTGCAATGGGTCTTATACTAGAGAAGAAGGAGGTGTGGAAGAGAGTTTGGGTGCTTGGGGGAACCTCTGGAATAGCTGTCATGGGTCATTCCCCAAGGCCAATAAGAAAGGAATCAAATGGTTCCTGAGGGATTGGCATTTTCCTTGAACTCTTTTCTGAGACTAGAAGGCAGAAGATAATGAGGGTGATTCAGAACCAGGAATAGGCAGAGCAGAAAATAGGTCAAGACACAGAAAATTATCATTATATTTTTTCTTTGATGTTCCTTGCTCTTCTTAGCTTGGACTCCAAAGAACATGAAACCCTACTCCTTGGACAAATTGATCACCTGAAATTCCTTCATCATGCTGATTAGATATTCAAAAATTTTCCCTTATCTCTGGTATTTTCTTCTTTGATTGGAGGGCTGGAGGATGAAGCACTAAATTCCTTCCAAAGATTTCTTTTAGAGAAGTTAGGGATATAAACTTTCTAGATCAGTCTTCATCACCAATTCTAATTCATTTCATTGTGTACTTACTATTTGCCACTCTCCTTCCCAGCTTTCCCCTATCAGATGGTAAGCCTCCTGAGAACAGGGACTTTCTCATTATTTTTCTATCTTCAGTATTTATCCCACTTTCTGTTCCATTGTAGGGGCTTAATAAATGTTTATTGAATTGAATTGAGTTGCATTAAGTCCTAGAATCTTGAGGATTTTTGAATCTAGGCTTGGTCCTAGATTATTGATTATTGCACAAATAACCTTATTAAATAGGAAAACATTCATTCTCAGAAGATTGCCTTAGAAGATGAGGGATTTTGTTGTTGTTGCTTTGGTTTTTGTTCACACAAATTCATGAAGAATGACTTGTCTTCAAAGGTTCAGATGATTTGTGATTTATAATTTCTGAAATTCTGAGTCAGGGAATACCTATCTGAAGATATCATAGAATCATAAATCTGGAGACTATTTCACCTGATCCCCTTATTTTACAAATAAAGAAACTGAGGCTGAGAAAATTTAAGTTATTGTCCCATGGTCACACAGGTGGTAATTTGCCAAGGCTCTATTTATTGTGTCTCCTAGCACCATGTTTACCTGAATTAAATATAGGCAGCCCCCTGCAATAAAAACTCTTTGAAGGAATATATATATATATATATATATATATATATATATATATATATATCTATATAGATATATATAGATATATATATATATATATATATATGTATATATATACACACACACAGTATATTATATAAAACAAGCCTATTTATAGGCTTACAAGCAAGAATAATTTATCCAGCAAAACTGAATATAATTCTTAGATGGTGGGAGGGGAGTGGGTAGATCTTTAATGCAGGATTTCTAAGAGGCTTTTTTGAGCATCCCTAATGAAAACATCAGAACTGTGTAGAAACTTTGAAATACAAATAAAATACAGAAATCAGGAGAATAAAGAGAGAAATATTATAAAGCAATCATGAGACAAGTTTTAATATGGAAATATTTTTATATTGTAATATGAGAAAAATAGATGGATGGACATAGGTAGACAGATGATAGATCTTCAAAACCCTATCATTGTTGGGTTATAATAAGACAGAGAGTCTGCAATGTTTTATTTTTTTTTTAAACGCTGATGATCTTAAAAGATAGATAACAACACGGTGAAAGGGATATATTAGGGGCTGTGATAGGGAGTGCCAAAGTGGACTATACAATGAAGAGGTGAAGATGGTAGGTAAAAATTCAGTTTCATTTGAATTGTACAAAGAAGGGAAGACTACACACACACACACACACACACACACACACACACACACACACACACACCTACACAGTAGATTGGAAGTAAAAGTAATTTTGTGTAATTGAGAGTAAATGAGTGAAAGTTTCAGGAAAAGCATATTTGGTCTATACCCCCACTTCTGTTTTGATAGAATTAACTTGCAGTTCCACTATGCCCAGATTTTCCTGGAATACAGGAGGTGTTCAGAGTAGGTATCTCACACTTGTTTTCTTCCAGGATAGAGCCCAAAGGTATTTATTTTGGCAGGTGGTTGTATACTGTCCTAAGACAAAGTGGCTGTCATGTAAGGCTTAAGTTTATAAAACTGAGGACCTCACTGTTTAATTTACCATTGTCACTTCATTTTTAATATCAGAAGTACTTAATGTTCCTCAAACTTTAGGGATTCCCAAGATATTTTCATGGGGTTTATCAGCTTAGAAATTAAATGTTATTAAGTATTATGGTATTATCAATTAGTATTATTCTATAATGCTACTAAAATTATTTATTAAAATACTACTCCATTTTCCAATTACATATCTGTGAGGCAAGATTTTCTTCATAAACTTAAAACACTTTACTGCAATGGACTGGATGCAGAAACAGACAGTTCACTCCAATTTCTATTAAACCAGACATTAAAGAGATTTGTAAAAAATATGTAAAACAATGCTATTCGTCTTGCTACATTTCAAATTTAGAATACATATCTATTTTTCATAAATGGGTTATTTATATTAATATGAAATAGGTACTTTAAAATTTTGTTTTTAATTTAGAAAATGGCAAATTCAATAGTTTGAGATGTTCTGTATCTTTCATTCCAAGATATTAACTTCTTTTTTGGGCTATTTAGCGCATTTTTAAGTTGGAAGGTAAACTTAAGAGAATGTCAACTAAATTTGATAAAGGGCCTAGACTCCCTATTACATCAGGATCACTTTGAAAGAAACAGATATGTTTAGTCCGGAAAGAGATTACTTGAAGACTGTAATAACTCATAGTAGTATTCATAGTCATTAATCTGGTATGGAAAAGTACTTTTATCCCAAACCCTTATTTTAAAGATGGGGAGTCTAGAGGGCCTAAACAAGTTGACCAGAGTTACACAACTAGTTCATATCTTCCCAAGCTGTTATATGGAGCAGGGATTAGACTTGTTCTGCTTGGCCTTGCTGGACCAAACTAGAAGTCATGGGTGGAAGCTGCAAAGGAGGAAATAGAGAAATTCAAGACCACTCCCCCCCAAAAAAAACAAAAACAAAACAAAAAAAAACCCATAAATTTTTAACAATTACTTTTCTTAAAGCAGATTGATTATCTTGGAAAGTAGTTATTGCAGGGGTTGTATGACCATCTGCATAGTATATTATGCTAAGAATTTTTTTGAAATATGGGTTTTGACTAGATGATTCCTGAGATCCATTCAAACTCTAAAATCTTGTGATTTTAATTCATGGATATGAGTTCAAGGATTTTTCTTCTTCTTTTTTTTTTTTTTTTAAACTCATTATAGATTCTCAATTTTAGATTTCTAAAGGTCATGTTTGATCCTTTACACAGCAGGCACTTAGCTTCCTAGGAACCTGTGAGACTTATGTGATTTCTTGTCTCTTGCTCCATCCAGATTCATCTTCAGTTATCTGGTTCTATATGTGACCCCTGGAGCCAGATGGCTTGGAGGAGAAAGTGAGACTGAGGACTTTGCTCTGCCTTTCCTGTCAAACCCAATTCACTTGCATATAACTGTATCATTTCCCTGGTATTCTGGTTTCTTTGAGAATAAACAACATAGTAAGTCTAGGGAAAGAGTCGGAAAGGCAGGGGAAAAGTAGCCAGGAAATAGGTCATCCTCAAAACTTCCAAGGTCCCACACTGCTGAGTCACTCACTAATGAATGGGTCAATGCTTGGTAAGTATGTCCTAGAAAGGTTTATTTTTCAGGTATAGATTAATATGGATGGCTTCCAAGATTCTGTGGGCTAGGTCTTTTGTTGTTATATTATGTTGCAGAATAGGAATTAGGAGCTAGGTTGGTAACTTCCCAGCAGCTGAGCTGGAATGTAAACCAGGTTCTGACTTCAAATCCAGTGTTTTCCAATATATCAAGTATATGGGGGATGGAACTCAACTTCATTTCCAACAGTTAAGTATTGCTATTCAGTTCAACATTTTCCTGAACCTTAAAGTCATTGCTGCTCATTAATATTCTGAGCAGAATCTAGGAAAGGTCTTTATCTCTCCTGTTGTTATGAAAATATGATGCAGATCAGTGGCCTGTGTTAAAATTCTGGAAAACCTCTAAAAAGATTTCTTTGTGCTGGCCAATGGAGATCAGCAGAGAATTGTACACTTGAAAGCTATCCTGGAGATCACATTATCCCACCTGTATATTGCAAATTAATCCCTTTTACAATTTGTGCGTGACATTTTCCAGTGATGATCTGGGGATGAATTTATTCATCCCCAGAAGAGACCGACCCATTGTTGAATAGTAGGTAGGCTAAGGTAGACGTAGTCATCAAACTAGTCAGGCCAGATTTCACTTAAGTCTCCCTTCTTATCTTGCTCTTCTAATTCGTTGCCTTTGTTTCTGGAATCCTATTTGGATTCATCAGCTTCTATCTCCACACTTCAATCAAGGCTCAACCCAGAAGTTGTCTCCTCCATGAATTCTTTCTTAATACCTTCTCCCAACACACTAGTGTTTGTTTATTTTTCCAAATTTTTTTCTTAACATTGTCCCCAAGACTCATTTTGTACTTATCTTGCTTGTCCTATTTGTGTACTTATCCAGCCTTTATTACATTAAATGCCTTAAGTACATAAATATGAGGAGTTTCTCTGTCACTAGTACCATGTACAATTGTGTTAGATAATTTTTCATAAACATTTGAATAATGAAGTTTTTCTCATGTTGTTGAAATTTATGTTCATGTAATTTCCACTTACTGCTCCTACTTCTGCCCAGTCTCACCAGCAGAGTAACTTTGGATTTTATCATTTATACTTCAACTATAAAATAAGGATAATAATCTTTGTCGCATGTGCCTCAGTTGTGAAGATCAAATGTGATTATAGTTGTGTAAGCAAAATATGCTCTGTAATGTAAACTATTCTTCTTCCTCTTCATGGCACTATTTTGTCAATACTCCCAGATGTTCACGCAAAATAATTACTTTTTGTTTCACTACTTGGGTAGCAAAGCAGCAGATTTTAAACCTAGAGTGAATGATAGTTTAACCCAGACATATATATCTTTTTTTAATATAAACAGAATATATATATATATATATTAGAGAGACAGAATATTCTTTAACTCTGTAGCAACCCCACTTCTGATAATGCCAAATTGAAGGACTCACATTGCCAGTGTTATACCACTACTTCTTTTATTACCACCTGTCCTTAGCTTTACTATTCAAAAGCAAAATGAAATTTCAAACAGTTGGTGCTGAACTTCCAGCTCTGAAGAGGGAAGAATTATATAATGTAACTGTTACATTTGAAGCAAAGGCTGGAATTATCTTAATCTATAGTGAGGAAACCGAAGCAAATGGAACTTGTGAGTTTCTCAGGGTCACACAGCTGTAAGGTGTCTGAAGCTGGATTTGAACTTGGCCCAGCACTCTATCCATTGCCACACCTGTTGTCTCTGATACATAAAGCACTTATGGAATACTTAAGGTAGTTGAGAAATCTGATCCATTATGAATTGAGATATAGTTAATAATGCTATTGGTAAGAGACACCAGTAGAATCACAAAATTTCAAGATTAAACTTTAACCCTTGAATTAAGCAAACTATGGTACAAAAGTCATACTTCAGTAATTCAAAGTTCAGGTTTCTTTGTTTTCATTCATGTGACCACTCTATTCACTGATGAAGTTTCCAACACTTCTAACACTAGTTTCCTGACTTCTTGTGGCCAGTGCCTGAGTAATAAACTCCTGCCTTGAACTGGCCCACAAGATACAAAATTCACATTACACAAATAAACAGATAATTATTAGATGAATAGAATCCGAATTGAAGCTAATAGATCATTTTCAGCATAATAAGATTTATCTGAATTTGGAACAGATGGATTTTTCCCCAAATATATTTTAATTATATCTATCACAAAATTTATTATGTAGGCAATTCTTGGCTTTCACCAATCAAGGAAGTCTTTTGGATAAAACTGAATTCATGAAGTACAAGAGCAGAGAACTATTTGTTTCAGGCCACATCATAAGAGGATAAGAACAAACTAAAACCATCAGAAATTATTTCTGTGTTTAACATAATTCCCTAAAACAGGATATGGTAGAAATATGTGAATGCCTCTAGGAAATATTGTGTTAGAGGTATAAAAGTGTCGTTTTAACAATGCATATAGTCTATCTTGAAATTCCAAGATTGGAAAACATGTTGTGTGAGTTTCTATCCAAAGAAATAAAACACAGCCTCTAGGGGCTTATTAAGTTAAAGCCACAATGCACTGGGAAACATTGAAAAGAGAATGGCAGTACAATATGGTCCATGGGGATTATGACCTTTGTATTCTACAACAAATTATAGAAAGGAATGAAAATCAGGTTTCTACAATTTCTGCCAGTAATTCTTGCTTCAGGCACAAGAGTTACAATTAACCTTTCACATGACAGAATCATTTTAGCCAAATGTTGTCATATTTATTGGTCCATAACATAGATGGATAAATCATTTTTGGAAATGAAGAAAAAACTTTGACTTCATACAGTAGTTTGTGTCTCAGATATGGTCATAATTGGGGCAAAACACAGAAGAGGAAAACAGGAATCATTTTTTGTTTGTTTAATGTAGTTTAGATAGACACACTTTTTAAATTACCAAACTGTTAAAACAAGGGCTTTTGTAACAGCCATTCTAAATAGGAACCATATAATTTTATAAATTGCTTAACAAAATAGAAAGACCCCAACAATAGAAGTTGTAGAGCTCCAAAACGAATTTCATTACTGCTTAGGCACTCTGGTGGCTTGAGTACTTGTAAACAGTCCATAATGAGGAAGAAGTCTCTGGAAGAGAAAAAAAGGTAAAAAAAAAAATTGTATGTATCTGGAAATGAATAATTCCTATGAAACCTCTGGGATTGGCTGGTGACTGAGAAAAGAACACGGTAATTAAAAAGATTAAATAGATTTAGGTGAATTTATGGAAAATACAAAAACAAAACAAAACAAAACAAAACAACAACAACAACAACAAAAAACAAAACCCACCATGGTTAATTGTTTAAATGCACACAAAATAAAAATATTTACTTTTAACAAAAACAAATTCATGCTTATGCAATTAGTCAGAAACTGAAAGATTATTTAATGGGAAATTTAAAGGGTTGATTACAAAGGAAATTTACAAATCCAAAATGGTAACAAGTTTTCTTTGCCCATGGCACATCTATTATCAAAATACAGTTAGTCCCTAGCCATGTAATTCTTGGGATTTTTCTAAACATTTAGGGTTTCATGTCATTCAAACTGTCTTTTTTGGATAAGTTTCCTTAAGAGAGAACTGATTTGATAGGGAGGAGATCCTGTCCAGAGGATGGATGGCATTATTCCCGGGGCCTCTTCCGGCTAAGATTCTATGAGTCTCTACTAACAAGTAGCTAACAAGTAGCATAGTGCGCTCCGGGCATTTAAAGATACATGAAAATGAGAATAAAACAGCAAAGCTGCACTGCTGCTCTCATGAGAGCCTATACCCTAATTAGTTAAATAGTCAAAATTCAATTTTAGTTAAATGAGTTCCTATAGAATGGCATTCCAGACATTGTGGGGGATCCAAAGAGGAAGAGAGTATTTTTAAAAATGAAATCTGCAATAAAATGGAATTAAAGGGTTCAGAGCTGAAATGAAATTCAGAAAACACGTAACTCAATCTCTTCAGTTTGAAGAGGAGGAGGAGTGAGTTAGGGGGATAAGAAGGATACGCGGGAGATGGCTCGGGGACCATGAGTCACAGCAATAAAGGTACCCCGGAGGCTAAAGGAAGGAAAAGCTGAGGTGGGGGCCGTGCTATCTCGTCCTCCCCAGGCCTCCGAGGGAGGCTCATCTCTGTGTCCAGCGTTCTCTTGGGGCTTTCCTCCGCCTTCCGGCACGTTTCTTTCACTCGGACTCCTTAAACACTTAGGGCCTGCCCGGGGTGGGCGGAGAAGGGAGGCCCCGGGCGGCCGCAGAGCGGGAAGCGCAAGGTTCCAGTCCTGCCTCTGACACTACTGGCAGCCTGAGAGGCGCCGAGCTGAAGGGTCGTGCACAAGAGTATCAGCAGCCGGGTCCTGCCCCCATTACTTGCCCAGGAGGCCGGCCAGCCGCGTCCACAGAGGAAAGGGCTCTGCCCGCAGCTCCCGCTCTCCCGCTCGGCCCGAGCGCAGACAGACAGACAGACAGGAGCGAGAGCCCAAGGGGCACTAATCTAAGTCTCGGAAAAGCGGTCTCCTGCCAGAGGGAGGGGGGGGGGGGGAGAGCTCCCGGGGCGGCTCTGCCGCTGCACAGGCCCGAGGCTAACGCCGGCCACAGGCAGAACGTCCTCCGTGAAGCGGACGAGGCTTTACCAGGTGCTCCCTGTACCAGCGGCCGGGCTAAGGCCCGAAGTGTGAGACCAGGCTGGGCAGGCAGGCGGGCGGGGCGGAGGCGAGCCCCTTCAGCGGCGCCCAGCCTTGGCTGCCGCGCACTTCAGGGAGAACGTTTTGGTTAGTAAGGCGGAGGACCGCGAGCAGAGACGGCCCCACGCAGGAAGACCCGTCTGGAGGCGAGGACCTGAACTAGGGACCTTCAAGAAGAGAGAGGGGGTTGAAGAGAAACCGAGGGCCTGGAATCAAACGGGATGTGCCAACTGACTGGCTCTGGGAAGAGAGAAGGGAAGAGGAAAAGGGAACTCTGAGGAGGTTGCTGATCTGGAATCGGTGGTTCCCTAAAACATTAAGATTGACATTTAGAGGACAAATTTTAGAAGCAGCTACAGGGTACAGGACTATATTCAGGATGTCCTGAGTTCAAATTTAACCTCAAATACTTAGTAGCTGCCTCTGTCTGCCACAGTTTGCTCCCCTATAAAACAGGGTCAATAATAATAGCAGCTACCTTGTGCGGTTATGTAAGGATCAAATAAGATGATATCTGTAAATCACTTTGTAAACTTAAAATGCTACATAAATGACAGCTATTAATTAAGCTTTTCCATCCTTCTTGACTGAGTAACTTAGCAGATGCTTAGTAAGTGGCTGCTGAATGAAGTGGCTGCTTTCTGAAACAATTAAGTCTGATTGAAAAAGCAAAGTTGAAATTTTATTTAATTTTCAGGGACAACCACCACTTTTCAGAATTCAAGAATACAGATGCTGCTAGTGAATTTTTCCTTCTGTAGGGCCAATTAAGGGCCTTGAGAGCTTTATTTTTTTCCTTTTTACATCCGTTCCTTTGCAGGAGTACAAGTACTTGGATATTTAGCATTCGTTGAGAAGTCAGATACATTGACACATATACTACAATGCATCATTCTAGTAAGGTACACATTTATTTTTCATGTCTAGAAAATAATGACTTTTAAGAATCAAGTTTTCTAAATACTTCAATCTATTCCTTAATATTCTAATGCAAATTAATTCAATAATAATATATGAACTAAATGCAAATTGATATAATAATAATATACTAATATACTTAATTAGGCTTAAGTTACCTAGAAGATTACATTTCACTTTCAAATTTCAAAATTTAAGCAACCACATAGCAAAAAGGGACATATTTTTAACTTGCTTAGATTTTTACCTTGTATGGGAACAGATGCTCTAATTTTACCTCCTTTTCTAAACTTCATATTTGAAGTTCAATTAAACAAACTAACAAAAAACTAACTTTTGTAAGCCTCACTTAAAAGTCTGAGAAACAGTATCATCAATTTATGTTAATTACTGAAAAAAGCATAAGGCCAAGTATTTAAAAGTTGCTAAAATTTTTATAACAATAATCTTTCCTAGGACACAGATTTATTTTTTTTTCAACTGATTCATTTCAGAAACTCATTTTTAAAAACTCACAACCTCTTTTAATAAATGATGAAAATATTTTCTACCCTTTGTATTGGTGATAAACGCATTGTTAAGGGGAAAAATCTGTTGTGATTATATGTGATGATGAAATAAGTCTGGTATTCAGTTTTCAATAGTGGCTGTTATGGGGGGAGAGGGAGATGAGACAAGGTTTAAGGAAAATTACTATCCTGAGGCTTATATTTTGTAATAAACAACATGAGCCTGTCTGAAATGTTTTGAATTTTGGCTTAACTTTTTTTTTTTTTTTTGCATGGACAGGGCGTCCTCAAGGATTTTTGTTCTGATGCTTTATCACGTCATGAATATGACCCTTAGTTCTCAAAGTGTTAGCATAACATCTCAAAGCCTTCAAATACCTCAAACCAAAGTGAAAAGACTTCAAAAATATTATTCCAGGAACAGACTGAGGCACCTTTTCAAGATTAAATCCAATTAGGTGCAGAAAGGCTCATTTATTAGTAAAACATCAGTTAGGGATAAATTCTTTGGCCAAGGTAACCCATAAAAGAAAAAAAAAAATCATCAGTGTCCTCAGCCTTATGTAGGCCCCTTCTACTTCCAGTTTCAAAAGTGGCAAAAAGTTCTATAAATCACAAGGGCTTTAGAATCATCTACAATCAATAACTTTGCTATTTATACTCTTAATGTGAGATCTTTGTCTAATGGTCAACAAGCATACATTCTACTGGAGGAAAAGATTTTCATCAATTTTTACATTTTACTCTAAGTAAAACTAGAAGAAGGAAATTGAAGATAAGTGGACTTTTCCTTTTTGTAGAGGAAAATAAAGGAGATGGTGGAATTGGCTTGTATAATACATGCAAGGCAGGTCTAAATATCATTTTGTGAAACAATTGATCATCTTATAGTGCCAATAGTTTTTGCAAACTATTTTGAAAATAAAGCAATCATAGTTTAGGCAATCTGTTGCAGAGAATGGAGGTAATGACTTTTCTTGAAGAACTTGTTTTGATCCTTCAAAGAAAATAAAAAGATATACTCTGATATTCAATGATTCCAATGGAAAGGCTGAGTATAGATGGAAAGGGAAAATATGTTGAAAAAAATGCCATTCAGGAATAAAGAATGAAAAATTACTTAAGTTTTATAACCTGACTACAAACCTCAAGTGGAAAAACCATGTGTACTTTAAGAAATAAAAAGCCCTCTTCATATTAAGAAGTAAATAATTCCTCTCAGCCTCTTGGCTTCTCTGGTTTATTTCCAATTTCAGATAAAATCCTATCTTCTGTAAGAAGCTTTCATGAGTCTTCCTTAATGCTAATGGCTTTTCTTGAGAATATCTCCAAGTATATATCTTCTAGTTACCTGCATGTTTTCTCTCCAACTAGATTTTTTACTTTCTTTCAAGTGCCTTGAATTAGAGGAAGTATTTAATAAATTTTCACTGACTCTATTTGACAAAAAAATACAACTGTTTAAATTACAACAGACAGGAAAAAATTGATGTGGGCATCGTTTCTGAATCACACTTTTACATCATTAGGCTGATAGAACAAAGATAAAAAATAATACAAAACAAAAAGAAAAAAAAGTTATGCCATGAAGTTAAAATAATCAATTCTAAGTATTTTAAAAAGTTGTCAGAAGAAAATGTGAAGTGACTGTGTACTTAAGGACATCAACAATAATTATGTCAATTTCACATATAAATTCAACTAAAATAAATCCATTGCTATAATAAGACGAGAGCTCTAGACTCTAGTTGCTATGCAAGGAGATAGCATCCAAAGGTAACATAAGTTTTAAAATAAATTCTTTTAAAAATTCTAATAGCTGATTGAAAATTACTAGAAATACTACATCAAAAAATGAGAAACAATTAAAGAAACCCTCAGTGAGTTATCCAACCGAGCAGTCACCCTGAGACCACTAATGTATATAATTCAAAGGAAAGTCATAAAATGATAAAAGATGAAAGTGATCAGTAAAGACTTTTAACAACAAACCCTTTTCACCACGAAGGTCACTGGAGTCACAACATTGGGAACTTAATATCACAAACTTTTATTTAAAATACGGCATATCTTTGGATACACTTGTAGAGGGAAGAAATGTTGCTGAAGAAAACAGATGAAAATGGAGGAACTAGATCATGTCTACTACACAGAAGAAGCTGGTGGAGGCAATACAGTTTTGAAGGCATTGAGGAATTTTCAAAGTCTGAAAGGAGAGTAAGATTTAAAAGACATTTTTTAAAAGTCTCAGACTTCAATCCAAAAAAAAAATATCCAAATAAGCATCAATAAGTAATGATTCATTAGCCTACTTTCCCATCTCCAAATTTTTATTAGAATACTCTATACATGCTCAGGAAGCCCCTAGATGAAAATATTAGAAGTAACATAAGGTTTCACAGTAACACATCAGTTGATCATGTCTTTACTCTGACCCAATTGCATAAAAAGATATAGAAAATATATAACTACCCACAATGATTATCTTTTGCTGACTATAAAATATTTGTTAGCACAAAGTACCATTTCTTACACACCAGGTATTTCATGCATATGTCAAAATTATAAAGGATCCTTTGAAAGACTGACAACAGAGAAAATCCCATATAATGGTCCTCTATTATATCAAACGAAGCAAAAAACAAAACAAACAAAAAAAAAACAGAAATAAATATGTCCAAAAAAGTTATTTTTCAATTTTGAAAAGATCTAGTGAATCCAAATTTAAGAGGGATAGTGAGGTCTAGTTTTGTACAGGACATTACGCTACTTTCATCAAACTGGAGGATTGCCAAGTTTTCTAAATGAGATATATAATCACACAAAACAGTTTGGACTAACTATCCTCACAGGAAATATATGCAAATAGATGATGAGTTGTACCCTGAATTGGACAGAAAGAAGACAGAGGGGTAAGCAGCAAAGTTTTTTTTTTTTTTTCTTTTTTTTTAATGACACCCTGTTTCTCCGTGAAACAAAGGCCCATCTGTTTAATTAACAATATTCTTGATGATATTGTAGGGCTATGAATAATACAGCACTTCAGTCTCCAAGGAATTTTTAAGTTAAAGATTACTCCAAGGACAATGAAGAGGCATGTTGTGAGAATAAACAGACTCAAATAAATAAAAATCTACAAATTACAAAGGAAAAAAAAAAACAAAAAGAATGTTATTAAAGACATAGGTAAGTGAAAAAGGTGAGTTGTTCATGTAGTAGACAAGGAGTGGATAGCCTGATTGCTTCAATGTTATCCTTATCATGTTGAGGAAATTTAATTAAGATCCTCAGTATGTGAGTAGCCCTTATGAAAATCTCTGAAGAGAAATAAGAGCATCTACCTCACAGGGTTATTGTGAGGATCAAATGAGGTATGTAAAATGCTTGTAAATTTTATAATGATTATAGATACACACACATAATATAGTCTATATATTATGAACTACATAGTTTATATATATATATATATATATATATATATATATATATATATATATATATATATATATATATATATATATATATATATATATATATCACATAAGTTTAACTAAGTACATATATATGAACCATTATCATCATCATTATTATCAATTAAGTAATAAGATAAATAGGCAAGAATGGGCTATAATCTGAACTTTTGGAGTGACTACTGATATCAAAGAATCATAGAATTTAAGGCTTAGAAGGGACTCAGAAGCTTTGGTAGATTGCACAAAAGCAACCCTCACTGTAGTGTACTTAACAAATGATCATCCTTCACATGAAGATTTCTAGTGATGGGAAACTCACACACTCTGTGGACAGCCCATTATATTACTGAAAGATCTAATAATTAGGGAACACTTTTTCTGACATCAAATTAATTTTTCTCTGACATCACCCACTGCTCCCAATTATGCCATTTGGGGAAAATTTTAAATCTAATTCCTCTTTCATATGGAAATCTTTTAAAAACATAAGCAAACTTATTGTGTTCCCTGAATATTCTGTTCTCTGGGTTGAATATAATTCCCTTTAGCTGAAGCTGATTGGACATGGGACCCAACGCTTTTTATCATTCTTATTTCCCTCTTTTAGACATCTTCATCTTGCTGATGGCCTTCTTAAACTGTGGTGGCTACAATTGAACACAATAAACTAAATGTGATCTGAGTAGGGTATAGTACAAGGAATTTATCATCTCTTTATTCCTGGAAACTATGCCTCTTAATATAATCCAAGATCACTTTAGTTTTCTTGATTGTCATATCACATGATTGATTAATTGTAAATTTGTAGGTTTAAATCCCATGTCCTTTAGTTGTGAGGTTTATTTTTAGAACCCAAGAGTAGTCTTTTATCCTTATTGAATTTCATCTTAAATTCAACCCAATATTCTAATATATATCTAGATAATTTTAGATTCTAACTCTACCATCTAGTTAATTAATTCTACCTCCCATCTTGGTTACAATTGCAATTTTGGTGAGCATGCTATCAGTAGCTTTATTCAAGTAAAAATGTCAAATGATTAGTACAAGGTAAAGTACATCCATCAGGAATATTTCCCTAGAATTTGATGGCCATATTAATATTGAACCACTAAGACTTTTTGAATCAACCTAATTGTAGTATTTGTTAATATACACCTTTTCATTTCTTCCAAAAGAACTGTATGAATCGTTTCATGAAATGCTTTGCTAAGTAAGACCTAGGTAAAATATCCATAACATTCCTTTTAATAGTTTGGTAGACTTGAGAAAAAAGAAACTAGGGTAATTTGGCATGATTTTTTACAACTGTTGATTCTTCTAATACTTGCTTTCCTAGATATCCAGTAACTACATCTTTAGTGACCTACTTGAATTTTTTTCCATGACTGAATTCAAGCTTACAGGTCAATAATATAAGATATTATTTTAGATATATTTTTCTTCATTTTTTGGATAATGGGTAACAGTTGCTCTTTTCCTGTCTTGTAGTAACTCTCATTTCTCAGGATATTCAGATATTATTATCATTTTTTTTGACTAATTAAGAATGTAGTTCACAACTGGGCAGGAGACTTCCAAAGATAAACCGCTTTCCAAAAATACTTATTGTATACAGAAAATATATATTTTTGCTGGGTTCACAACTGGTAAATTACTGGCTTTGGGAAGAACTTTTTGTTTTGGAGATGGTTCAGAAAATTCCTAATGTTAGTCCATTGTATATCTCAAGAGTTTAAGACAAAGAGCAATCTTTTAGTAGGCCTCACTCAAAATCTGGAGTAAAACAATGCAAAATATAGAGTCAGAAGTGACTCTTATTTTATACTGAAATGGACACTAATTTTTTAATGCAGTTACTTTTATAAAAAAAGAAATTAGTGCCTTTTTCCTTTTGATATATTGTCATATATCAACCTGTATGAGTATACAAACATAGCCACAAATGTATGCATGCATACACACACATCATTAAGTCGGTATGTGTATATCCATGTGTATATTTTAGCTCCTCTACTAGATTATTAGCTTCTTAAATCAAGGAATGTTGTTTTGCATGAACACTTAAATATAAAGGTCTTTAAAGTCAAGCAAGAGTTACAGATGAAGATCCTTAGTAGATATTTTTTGCCTATTTCTTTTAAATTATATATAAAATTCTGAATACAAGTATCTGCAAAACATCACATTTTTGGTAAGACATTTATCATTTCACATGCAATTTAAACAAAAAAGAAATATGTGATGAATTTTGGTGATAAGGCTGAAGGATACCTTTTCTTTTTTAAATGAATTATTTTTTTTTCAAAAGTTCTTTACTAATAAAGAAAATAGTAGTAAAAATAATATTCAAGCCCTTCCTAGAGAGTTTTGTGTGTTTTGGGTCCCTCTATTTTGAACAGGCTGTAGACATTGTGCAGAATACATGAGAAATAACTATTTTAAAAAGGAAGCAATTAAAAAAAGGGATATAAAAAGGAGAGAAAAAGTTAAAGTTCCTGTAATCTGGTTAAAAAAAAATGCTAAAGATATCATTTCTTTGTTATCATCACTCAATCACTTGTTAATCTATGAGGTTTATTCCATTAATCTTTATGATCTAGTTAAAATTCTAGTCAGTCATTTACTAGCCTATATGCCATTCTCCCTCTTTTCTTAAGATGGTCAGTACTTGTGATTCAGTGTTCCTCTTCATTCTAAGTGCATCCCTTATGTTAGGTGTTCTTTAACATTTTTCGTCACAGAGTCCTCCTTGGTAGTCTGATGAAATCCACAGACCCTTCTGTGATTATTTGTAAACGCACAAAAAAATACACCATTACAAAGCAGGCTAGATGGTTAGTAGAAATAAAGATGTAATTTTTCCTGCAAGTTCACAGATCCCTGATATCCACAGAGGTCAAGATGTATTATATGAGGTGGGTATCCGTGAATCCTATTCTATTCTTATCTTGACTTCATTTTTCTTTACTCATCTCTGGCCACAATCCCTTCCCTTCAGTTCTGATCACTCTATGAATGGTCATTTTGAATTCTAGAAGTGGAACATAAGTCCTATCCAAGTGCCCCAATATAATTTTATCTAACTTTAGTATTAGAAATTTGTTTTTTTACATCAATCCTCAACTTAACTCTCAAACTTCTTTCCTTATTTTTTGTCCTTTGGGACCAAAAAAGAACATTCCAATCTCATCACATGATAATCTTTCATAAGCTTACGTACAACAACCATGTCCCCTGAGACTCAGTTATTTATAATTATCCTCATAAGATAGGAATTCAAGCACCTTCACCATTGTGATTGTACTCTATTGGAAGAACCCATAATTCTTTTTATCCCTCCCTTCTTTCTTTTCTTCTTTTTTTCCTCTTTCTTCCCTCTCATTCTCCCTTCCTTCTTTTTTTCCTTCCCTCCTGTTTCTTTCTCTTTTTTTCTTTCTTTCTTATCTGTTTAGGCTATGTATGTACAATCATATTAAACACAATATTTACATATTGTGTTGTGAAAGAATAAGAAAATGAAAAAAACCCTAGTAAGGAAATAAAATTTTAAAGTATAAAAAGAATGCTTCAATCTACATTCAGATTCTGTAGTTCTTTCTCTGGATGTGGATAGCATGTTCCATCCCAAGTCTTTTGGAATTGTCTTGGACCATTATATTTCTAAGAAAAAATAAATCTACAATTGATCATACAATGTTCTCCTTATTCTGGTCACTTCAGTCAGCCTCAATTTATGGAAATCTTTCCTGTTTTTTTTCTGAAATCCATCCACTTATTTCTTATAGAATAAAAGAATTCCGTTACATTCATAAAGTACAACTTGTACAGCCATTCTCCAATTGATAGACATATCCTCAATCTTCAGTTCTTTGCTACCCCAAAATGAGCTTATATTTTTGTTTCCTTTTTTAAAATAATTTCTTTTGGATAAAGACCTAGCACTGGTATTGCTGGATCAAAGGATATGCATAATTTTATAGCCCTTTGAACATAGTTCCAAATTTTCTAGAATGGTTATATAGATCAGTTCACAATTTCTTCAACAGTATATTAGTATCCCAGTTTTCTACACCCCCTTCAATATTTATCATTTTATTTGACATTGTTTTCTATAAGCTAATATGATCGGTGTGAGGTGGTACCTCAGAAGTTGCTTTAATTTGCATTTATCTAATCAATAATGATATGTAATATTTTTTCACATTACTCTAGATAGCATTATTTTCTTTATCTGAAAATTGCTGGTTCATGTCCTTTGACCCTTTTATCAATTGGGGAATGACTTATGTTCTTACAAATTTGACATAGTTCTCTATATATTTGATAAATGAGACCTTTATCAGAAATACTGGCTGAAAAATGTTTCCCAGCTTTCTGTTATTCTTACAATCTTGTTGTATTGGTTTTGTCTGTGAAGAAATGTCCTAATTTAATAGAATCAAAATTATCCATTTTTCCACTTTAAAATGTTCTCTATTTCTTGTTTGGTCATAAATTCCTCTTTTCTCCATAGATTTGACAAATTATTCTTTGATATCCTAATTTGCTTATATTATCACCTTTTACATTTAAATCATATACATATTTTGAGGATGAGGGAGACAAGGACATGTTTGTATATAGTGTGGAAAAAGAAGGCAAATCAGGAAAGATTTAATTGAAAAAGGAGCCAAGATGGTAGGACATCAAATTCTCCTCCCAAAATCTTTAAAATAATGTCTCAATATGACTTCTGTAGTGGCAGAACCAACAAAAGGAGAGGGTGAAACACTAGTCCAAAATTTAGAAGGTCAGAGCAAAAATTCTCTGACTGCAATGAGTAGAGTAATATTCAGTACAGAGAGTACCCCATCAAGTCAACAACAGGCTGGGCTTTGAACAATCAGCCCAGATGTTGGGGGGACAAACTGGTCATTGTGATCTCTGGAGTTCTCGCCTCACAGATGGTAATGGGACTGGACAACTGGTTAGAAGGAGACTCCTGGGGAAACTTTGCTGGAATTGGGTGCAGGGCTCTACTGCATTGCTCAAACAAGGATCCAGGTCACAGATCTATGGGAATGGGGATCCTGCTCATAGTTCCAAGGTGGAAAAAAGGGCTTGTAGCCATTCTCAGAGAAGAGCCCAACTCAACACCTCAGAATAATTGAAAATTTGCAGATCTCTAGAATTACCTTTGAATATAGTAATGCAAAAACAAAAACAAAACAAACAAACAAACAAAACAAAAAACATGAAGTTTCGAACAATGCCCCTTCCACCCAGGAGCAAAGTTTTTAAGTTGTTCTTAAAACACAAAATTTAAGGTCAAGTAATAGGCTAGAAAAATGAGTAAACAAACAAACAAAAAAAGAATCTGACCACAAATAATTATTACTAAAGTGACAGGAAAGATCAAAACACAAACTCATAAAAGAACAATGCCAAAATGGCGATATTCAAAGTGTTAATAAAAAATCTGAATTGGTGTTAGGCACCAAAAGAATTACTGGAAGATCTCAACAAGTATGTTAAAAATGAAATGAAAGAAGTAGAGAAAATTTTGGAAAAGAAATGACAGTGATGTATGGGAATCATGAAAAAAAATCAAGAGTTTGATAAAGGAAGCACACAAAAAATTGAAAGATATATAAAAATTCACTGAAAAAATTCCTTAATATTTAAATTGGGCAAGTGGAAGTTAATTATTCCATGAGACAACAAGAAACAACTAAACAAAAGAATGAAAAAATACATGAAATGTGAAATTTCATTGAAAAAAAATTACCAGGAAAACCTATCAAAATGAAAAAATTTAAGAATTATTGGACAACCTGAAAATTGCAATCAAAAAGAGATTAGAAATATTTTAAGACTTTATTACGGAAAAATGCCCTGTTATCTTAGAATCAGAGGGTAAAATAGAAATTGAAAGAATTCACTATCTCCTGAAAAAAATCCCCAAATAAAAACTCCTGGGATTATTATAGTCAAATTCCGTTAACGCCCAGGTCAAGGAGAAAATACGCAAAAAAAGCAGAAAGAAACAATTCAAATATTGTGAAATCAAAGTCAAGATAAAAGAGGAATTAGAGAGCAATCTGGAATTATGGCCAAAAAGTTATCAAACTGTGCATACCCTTTGATCCAGCAGTGCTACTACTGGGCTTATATCCCAAGGAAATACTAAAGAAGGGAAAGGGACCTGTATGTGCCAAAATGTTTGTAGCAGCTCTTTTTGTAGTGGCTAGAAACTGGAAAATGAGTGGATGCCCATCAATTGGAGAATGGTTGGGTAAATTATGGTATATGAAGGTTATGGAATATTATTGTTCTGTAAGAAATAACCAACAAGATGAATCAGAGAGGTTTGGAGAGACTTACATCAACTGATGCTGAGTGAAACGAGCAGAACTAGAAAATCGCTGTACACTTCAACAACAATACTATATGAGGATGTATTCTGATGGAAGTGGATATCTTCAACATAGAAAAGAGCTAATCTAATTCCAATTGATCAATGATGGACAGAATCAGCTACACTCAGAGAATGAATACTGGGAAATGGGTATAAACTGTTAGCATTTTTTGTTTTTCTCCCCAGGTTATTTTTACCTTCCTTTGCAACAACAACAACAACAAGAGAATTCGGTTCTGCACATATATATTGTACCTAGGATATACTATAACATATTTAATATGTATGGGAATGCCTGCCATCTAGGGGAGAGGGTGGAGGGAAGGAGGGGAAAAATTCGGAACAGAAGGGAGTACAAGGGATAATGTAAAAAATTACCTATGCATATGTACTGTCAAAAAATGTTATAATTATAAAATTAATTTTTAAAATGTACTTAAAAAAAGATAAAAAAGGATTTAGAAGTTGTCATCTCAGAAGAGCAGAGGGCTTGATATTTAATATCCCAGAGGGCAAAGGAGCTAAAACTATAAACAAGAATATCTACTGAGCAAAACCGAGTATAATCTTTCAGGGAAAAAATGGATATTTAATGAAATTGAGAATGTTTAAGAATTCTTGATGAAAAGACCAGACCTGAACAAAAAATGTGATCTTAAAATGCAACATATAAGAAACAAATTTAAAGGCTAGGGAAAAAGAAGGCAAGGAAAAAAAAAATCACCAAGGAATCAATGTTTAACCTGTTTACTTTATTATGTAAACTGATACTTGCAACTCCTATGTAATTTCATCATTTTTTGGAGTAGTTAGAAGTATACCTAGAGGGCATGGTTATGAGTTGAATATGTTGGGATCATAGCTCAAAAACCTAAAATTATGAGATGATAAAGGTTTGCATTTGGAGAAAGAGGAAGGAGAAGTAAAATGGGTCATATTACCTCACATAAAAGATATATGAAAGAGCTTTTATACTGGAGTACAAAATGGGATAGTGGTAGCAGGCAAAAATTAATGCTTCTTCTCATTGGAACTAGATGAAATACGAAATAATATACACATTCAGTTGGGTAGATAAATCTATCTTACTCTATAGGAAAGTAGGTGAGATGGGGAATAAGAAAAGGGGTGAGGCTCATCATAGAAGGTACAGCAGATAAAGAAGCTAAAGACAGACAGACACAGATACAAAGAGACAAAAAAGACAGAGACAGACAGAGACAAAGAGTCAGAGGATAAACAAGTGAAAAAAAAGTTAATAATTAGAAGGATAAATGTGAATGGAAAAAACTAACTCATAATGTGGAAGCAGATATTAGAGTGGCCTAAAACCAGAATATACCACCTTATGTTGTTTACAAGAAACAACTGAAGCAGAGACATACACTGAGTAAAATAAGGGGATGAAACAGAATCTGTTATGCTATTATCTATTAAAAGCAAGGGTAACAATCAGGATCTCAGATAAAGCAAAATCAAGAACAAAACAAATCAAAAGAGATGACTAAGGAAATTACTTTTTGCTAAGGCAATGAAGTAATAATAGCAATACTAAGACATATATGCAACAAATGATATAGAATCCAAGTTCTTAAAAAGTTAAATGAGTTAAAACAGGAAATAAGACCATAAAATTATAATAGTATGGGACTCCAACTTTCCCTTCTCAGAATGAAATAAACAAGAAGATAAATAGAATTTAGAAAAGTTAGATATGATACACCTCTGGAGAAAACTGAATAGGAAAGAAAGGAATATATCCTTTTCTCAGTTGTATATATTACTTAAATAAAAAATTGACCATGTTTTAGGACATTAAAAACTATACAATCAAATGCAGAAAAGCTGAAATTTTAAATACATCCTTTTCAGATAATGTTATAATAAAAATTATATTCATTATCAATAAAATGCCATGGAAAGATATAGACAAATATTAGCAAGGAGATTACAGCAATATATTACAAAGATCAAACACTATGACCAGTTAGGATTTATACCATGAATGTAAGGGTGATTCACTATTAGGAAAACTATCAGCATAATTTACCATATCAATAATAAAGCCCTCCAAATCATATGACTATCTCAAAGATGTAGAAAAAGCTTTTGGCAGGACAATTGGGACAATAATGTTAGTGGTGTTGTGAACCATTTTTGGAGAGCAATTTGCAACTAAGATCAAAAGGTTATAAAACTATTTGAAACATTTGATCCATCAAAATGACTATTGGGTCTGAACCCCAGAGATATTTAAAAATAAAGAGAAAAAGACCCATTTGTCTAAAGACATAGGCACTCCAAAGAATTAGAAATTGAAATTCCATCAAGTGGGAAATATCTGGAGACCTTGACTTATATGATTGCAATAAAACCCTATTTTGGTATAAGAAATTTCAGAAAAAAATGGGAAAGATATGAATTGATGCAAAGTGAAGTGAGCAGAATCAGGAAAACATAGTACATAGTAACAGCAATATTGTAGAGTGATTGACTGTGAGTGATTTATGTACTCTCAGCAACAAAATGATCCAAAACAATCCCAAAGGATTCATGATGAAACTGCTATCCACAACCAGAGAAAGAACAAATAAGAGAACAAATGCTAATCAAAACATATTTTTCACTTTCTTTGTTAAAGTTTTTTTTTTCCTTTGGTTCATTTCCTCTTTCACAACATGACTAATATGAAAATGTTTTCCATATATATATATATATATATATATATATATATATATATATATATATATATATATATATATATATATATATATATGTAATCTATATCAAATTGCTTACCATCTCCAAGTGGAGGGAGGAATAAATTAGAAGAAATAATTTTAAAATTGGAATTTTAAAAATGGAACATTAAAAATTGTCTTTACATGCAATATGGAAAACATTTTTTTAAAAAAAGGTCTTGACCAAACAATATTCATTTCTATTTAAAAAAAAACACACTTGGGAGTTTAGTATTGAATGGAGCTTTCTTTAAAATGTAAGTAGTATTTATCTAAAACTAGCTTAATAAACATTATCTGCAATAGGGGTAGGCTAAAAGTCTTCCCAATAAGATCCAGGTTCATAAAGCAAAGATGCCTATTATCATTATTATTATTCAATATTGTACTAGAAATGATAGACATAGCAATAAATGATTAAAAAAATGAAGCAATTAGATAGAATAGGCAATAATAAGAAAACTTAACTATCAATCTCTGCTGAGGACATAAGGGTATACTACTTAAATTGTTGAGAATCTACTACAATAATTAGTTGAAATAACTAATAACCAGCAAAGTTGGAGGATATAAAGCAAACTCACATAAATCATCATAATTTCTATATATTACCAAGAAATTCCAGCAGCAAGAGATAGTAAGAGAAATTTCATTTAAAATTACTGGATATAATATAAAATTTGGGGGAGTCTATCTGCCAAGAGAAAGCCAGAACTGTACCAACACAATTACAAAACATTTTTCACACAAGTAAAATCAGATCTAAACTGGAAAAATATTAATTGCTTGTGGGTATGCTAAACCAATAAAATAAACAAGACATTTCTATTTAAATTATTTACTCATTTAATGCCACACCAATCAAATTATCAAAGATTATTTATATAGAACTAGAAAAATAATAACAATTTATTTGGAAGAATAAAAGGTCAAGAATATCAAGGGAATTAATGAAAAACAAAACTGTGAGGGAAACTGACTTTGTCAAACTATATCTCAAACTAGTATAAAGGCATAATCATCAAAACAATCTAAAAGACATTAAGTGGAGCAGTACCATAGACAGGGCACACACTCTTGTAGTTTTCCTGATTTAGGGGTGAGCTAGATTAAGGGAGGTAGGGCTGCCTGAGGCTCAGCCTCAGTGGCTCTCACAGGCTTCATTGAAGTTCAGTAACAAGACAGAAGTCAGGGCAGGCCAAGGCCCACAATGCAGTCCACAGCCTCAGCATATTCCATGTCTGACCAGGTACTCTATGTTTTAGCCACCTTCATGGCCACCTTCTGCCCAGTCTGCCAAGAAAGGCTTCCACTGCCTAGGTAGCCATTTCCCTAACTCTTCAATAACTGGAGGCCCATCAGTTACCCTCAACATGGTTTAGCCTGTTGAGACTGTTTACCAGAGTGCGGTCACTGTGCACACTACAGCTTCCTGTAGTTCAAGGTGAGGGCTGAGAAGCAGGTAGATACTAAAAGTGGATGAGCAGCCTTTTAAAGGGCTAAGCAAGCCCTCATACCAGAGGGAGTTGGTCTCCATTATACCCCCCAAACACCCTACACAAAAAAGAGTGGGTAATGACCACAGTAACATAGTGTTAGATAAATTCCATCATACCAGCTTTTCGGGCAAGGGATATTTTGGGGATATTTGACAAACTGCTAAGAAAACTGGAAAGCAGTTTATCAGAAATTATGAATAGACTAATATCATATATCATAACAATGATAAGGTCAAAATGGGTACATGATTTAGACAAAAAAAGGTGATACCTAAGCAAATTAAGGGAGGATGGAATAGTTTAATTGTCACATCTGTGGATAAGGGAAGAATTTATGACAAGAGACAGAGAAAATTACAAAATGGGTAATTTTGATTAAATTAACGTAAGTTAAATATATATAAATAATATATAAATAAGCAAACAATATATAAATATATATATAATATATAAATATATATAAACAATATATAAATAAAAATATACATAAATAACATAAATAAACATAAATTAAATTGAACATAAAACCAAATCAGCTAAGATTAGAAGGAAAATAAAAAACTAAGGAACATAGTTTTTACAAAAAGTTTCTTATACAGGGATCTCAAAGTTGTAAAAATGAGTCACTGCAATTGATAAATCTTTGAAAGATATGAACAAGCAATTTATAGATGAAGAAATCAAGGCTATCTATAATCATGAAAAAATGCTCTAAAGCATACTAATTAGAGAAACACAAGTTAAAACAATTCAGAAGTAGCACCTCCTACCTATCAAATTAACTGATTGATAGAAAAGGAAAAATGACAAATGTTGGAAGTGGAGTGGGGAAATTGAGAGATTAATGTACAGTTGATGGAAATATAAACTGATCTAACCATTATGAAGAACGATTGTATGTCTAAAGGACTATAAAATAGTACATACACTCTATCCCTAAGAGATCATTAAAGAGGTAAAAGGACTCACAAGTGCAAAAAATATTTGTAGCAGTTCTTTTTATAGTGGCAAAAAAATTGGAAATTGAGTGGATGCCTATCAATTGTGGAATGGCTGAATAAGTTATGGTATATGAATGTAATAGAGTATTATTGTTCTGTAATAAATACTACACAGGCTGATTTCAGAAAAGCCCCAAAAGACTTACATGAACTGATGCTGAGTGAAGTGAGTAGAACCAAGGGAACATAGTACACAATAACATCAAGATGTGATAATCAATTGTGAGAGACTTAGACCTCAGAAATGTTGTGATCCAGGAGATTCCAATAGACTTGGGATGGAAAATGCCATTCTCATTCAGAAAGAAACTGAATACTGCATGAAGCATAGGATTTACCTTTTCTTTTTTGTTTGCTTTTTCTTTCATGGATTTTTCCCTTTTGGTCTACTTTTTCTTGTACAACATGACAAATATGGAAATATGTTTAAGAGGATTGTTCAGGTATAACCTATTTCATATTGTTTGCTGTCTTGGGGAGGGAGGTGAAAAAAGGAGAGAGAAAAAGTCTGCAACATGAGCTCTTAGAGAAGTGTTTGTAATGTAAACTATCTTTACATGTATTCAGGAAGATAGAACAGTATTGAGAAAAAAATAACAAATAAAGTAAATAAAGTAATTTTAAAAAATCTTGGCCAGATAACAAAGACAGTTTTTTGTTTTGCTTTGGGAGGCAATTGGGGGTTAAGTGTCTTGCCTAGAATCACAGAGCTAATATGTATTAAATGTCTGAGCTTTGATCTGAACTGAGATCCTCCTGACTCTGGAGTCAGTGCTCAATCCACTGTGTCATCCAGCTGCTCCATCATCCTGACTTTTGTCTTGTCACTGGACTTTGATGACTTAAGAGTGAGACTAAGCAACTTTGCCTCACTTACATCCACTTCCTCTGCAATTCCAGACATCACCCCATAATGACATTGATCCCTCTTTGAAGATGAAGGATAATCAACAGGATCTGTTACAATATGAAATTTCATGACTATATATGTTCTCAACAAAATCTCAGAACTGGAAATGATTTCAGTGGACTTGTATCTGAATAGGAATTCCCTGATAAATAGTCATTTAGGCTCTTTGATCAAGACGTATAGTAAGGATGAACTCACCACCTCCTAAAACATCCCATGCTATTTTGAAAGATCTTTCATTGTCAGAATACAAATGAAAGCTTTTACAAGTTGGAGTCAAGCAAAACATAGTTTCTTCAGTGGATAAAGCCCTGGGCCTGGAATCACAAAAGATCTGAGTCTATCAGTATGACAGATAGGTTACTTAATATGTCTGTGCTCAACTGTAAAACAGAATAATAGGATTTACCTTATACAATGTTGTTGTGATGATCAAATGAATTTCACAAATAATTGTGAAACATTTAGTAAAGTGCCTGGCACATATTTTCATTCTTTTTACTGCTTTTTTCCCCCCATCTCCTTGACATGACAAGTCTAATGCCTGAAGACCCTTATTTCCCTACCCTAATAACCTAAGTTCCTTCAGCCCCTATCTTATATATTTAGTTCTCATTGTCTTTGTCATTTTTCTTTAGACCCACTCCAGTTTGCCTTTTTTTTCTCCCTAATGATATTGTTGTAACTACTGTGACACTTTGTATGGATTGTATGTAGCATAAAAAACATTCTGAGTTCCCGCTGAACAAATTAACTGTATTTAATGAAATTATTTAAATTGTTCATCAATGCTATAAACTCATACCTTTAAAATGTGACTGCAATCTTTTGAAGATCAAATGCAGTAAGATATAAAGTGTTTTGAAAACTTTAAATTATTTCATACGTGTTATTTTGTAATCATTTTTAGTCTTATTAGAATTGTAAAAGCCCAACAAGGTAGTAGTTCGGTGCTCCTAAAAAGTATATGCATATGAAAGAAAATGAAATCAACATTAACAGTATGTTTCCCTTGGAGATATTTAGATATTTAATACTAAAACCTATTAAATTGTAACTGACCAAAATCAAAACATATGGAAATATATTAGGATGGATGAAACTTCCATCTAGAGATTATAATAATACTTGCTAACCCTGACTTGTTTACATTTCAGAAGCTCTCTTTCTGACCTTAGGAGTTAATTTGCCATAATCACTAGCCTTGATAATAAGAAAACATCATGGGAAATTTTCCACCCAGCTTTAGATGAGCATGAAATTATATTCATCTTCCATTAAGTGTCAAAAACATTGGGAACAAACAGATTACGTACCATTGTTTTCATCAGATTTGCGATGGGTTCTTCTTATTCCCCAAGATGGTTGGCATTTCCTGACAAAAGAAAAGACATTTTTACTTAACAGAATAAAGAAACAAAGGAAAATAAAATTTAAACATTTTGTGTTGTAAATCTACAGCAAAAAAAAAAAAAAAAAAAAGACCAACTGAATGAATAAAGGAAAAAAAAAGTCAAACAGTTGTAATTTTTAAGTACTGTCCTTAGTTACTAAAATTTATGAACAAATAATGTATTACAAATTACTAGTTATGAGGTTTTACATTTTTTTAAAAGGGAATAATCTGCCCCAATTAAATGGACTCAACTAAGGCTTTTTAGATTACTAAAACAAATTAAACTTTTTAAAATGATAATTTAGGTGATCTTCAAGCCTTTCTAAAATGGATCATAAAAGTTTCTAAGTTGTATTCTTCCTGGTTTTATTAGTTATATTAAGATAAATTAAGTGAGATTAAAATCTGATTTGATTTATTTACCTTTGAAAATGAAGACCGTTTTAAGGGTTACACATCCTCAGCCTCTGACGAAAGCGACCTCAATTAGTCAAGTCAGAATGTCTTTAATAGCTTTGTGTTTATTACTTCCAGCACGGAGCGAGGTGTTCATTAAGGTACCAAAAGTCTCATAAAAATTCCAAAGTTGCACTAGTGAAAAAATGCTCAACAAGATGAAAACTAATCACATCTTTTTCAGAAAATTCAGTAGTTATTTTAAAACCAGTTTTAAACAAGATTTGGTTTTAATATGGCACTCAGGCAGAGCAATACCATTTGGAGTCTTTAAACAGCATTTAAATCTACTGTGAATATATGCTTGTACATTTAATTTTTATACCATTTTTAAACGGTGTACAATGTTTAGTGTGACCCTTTTATGACAATCATGGTTAAAGGATGTTTTTCCCTGTTTACTACTATTTATGAAGGTTTTTTTTTTTTAATAAGAAAAAAACTGTTAGCTCACACACAAGGCTTTTCTTTCAAAAGTTTATTTAGTATCAAGCAAGAAGAGACTTTGCTTAACACTACAGAACATTTCAAGACTTGAGTTACAAAAGAATACCACATTATTTGCATTTGTAATTGGTTTCCCTTTTTACACATCTTTGCAAGAGAAAAAACTAGCATATGGTTGAAAGATAGAACTAAATTCTGTGGACAACCTTTAAAAGGAAAGGTGAGGCTTATGTTAAGAGAATGGATTAACATGTTTAGTAAACCTAATTTTTGTTTAACACTAGTTAATCAAAGGTTATTTTTTTCTTTTGATCTCCTATTTTTCATATACAGACTGGCAATAACAAAGTTCCTTGTTTTACATGTCTTTCTGCCCAGTTTGTTGTTTCAACAAAGTAGTTTAAGTTCAGTCCATCCATTCAGATTTTAAGCGCTTTGATTTATTAAAAAGGGATTGTTCATAGAAAAAAATTACTTTGAACAGTATACAGGACTGGTGGAGATTGGATATTTCACAACATCAGACAGTACAATCAGTATCTGGCGTATGGCTGGTCTCTGTAGATTCCCTTTGTTGTCCTTGATGAAGGTGTCTTATGTCTTGAATTAGCCCACTCTTCTTGTCCTAGAAAAGGTAAGATTTATCATAATTAGATCATTGCTATCGATGCTAGAATAGTTTAATATTTCAGAGTTTAACTTAGTATTTAACCAATGGATAACTGTCATCTTGAATATGTCTTTTTTTGAAGAGTAAATCTGCCCTTTAAGGCCCAATTCAAATGCTACTGCTTCTATTCAGATTGGTTCTAATGCCCCTCTTGCATAATTTTCTTTTCTGGTAAGAAACCTTCTGGTTGGTGCCTGTCTTGGATAGTTAGTGGACAGTCCTATTCTCTGTCCTCAGAGCATACTCTCTTCTCAGCCACCCTCTGCCTTTCTTCAAGGGTCAGTGCCACCATCACTATGACAACTTTCCTGTTCTCCGTGTAGTTATCCCCTTCTGTGAAGGGACATTATGGGTGTTTTTTTTTTTTTTTTGTTTTGTTTTTTTAAATTTTGTTCTGTATGATTTTTATTGAAATACATACGTGATCAGAGTAAAGGGCTTAGAAATCAAGAAGATATGAATTTAAATTCTGAATTAGACATTTACTAACTGGTATAAGCCCTGGATAAATCATTATACCTCTCTCAACATCAGGTTTTTTTTTAAGTGAAAGTAGGGATAATAACAGCATTTCATAGTGTTGTTATGTGGATGAAATGAATTAACATTTGTAAAGTTCTTGTAACCCTTAAGAACACCATAACATTGCTAACCATTATATGTGGATGTAAACACATGTGCATATATGTATGTACACATTTTTCACCTTGAGGAATATAATTTTTTTTGAAAGTGGAAAGTATTTAATTACTGTGGTCATTTTATGTAGAATACATTATGCAGTAGTATGTTGCACATACGAGTTTACTAAGGGTAGAAGGGAGAGAGAGAGGGAAGGAGGAAAGAAGGGAGGAATGCATGACAGTATGACAGTCTTTTGTATATGACTTGTACCACAGTACCAGAAGGAATTCCTAGGAGGAATAATTTTATCTTTTGATCTCTGTTAACACGCAGCATAGTGCTAAATAAATGTTTGCTTAGAAATTCCATGTCAATTTATTGCAAACAAATTTCAATGTAAATAAAATAACAGATATTAAAGCTAGAAGGGACTTTACAAGTTCATCATGTTCTGATTTGACAGATAAGGAAGGTGAAGTTCAGGATGTGGGGGGGAATTACTTCTCTGTGTATGTTTATATATATACACATATACATATATTCATCCACACATATATGTAATAGGGCCTTACAAACAGCTTTTAGACTAAGAGTTCAAATATCTTTACTACCATACTATGATGAGCCACAGCTGCAGTAACAAAAGACTTTTAAGTATTCAAAACAAAAACAAATAAACCAAAAACCACACAAAACAAAAACCACAAAAACCCCAAACCCAAACAACAACAACAATAAAACCTTTTCCAATTAATTCTATAGCTATACTCTTACTCATAGATACTGATTTAAGAGGAGTCTAAATGTTAAGAATTAAACTTTTGCCAGTTGTCTAGACACAGGCATTATCTTTATAAATGGATTATATTGTAGGGGAAAAAACAAATTCCATTTCAACACATGGGCAAAGAAAATAAAAGAATATGGTCAGGTAATCTGTGAAGAAGGGATGTAGTATTTTTAATGAATCTTTTTGTAGATAAATATGAAAAACAAAGTTATGCTGGAGGGAATTTATGTGCTTAATGAGATGGTGTATATTTTATATATTCTGATACCAAGTGTAATAGACATATTGACGGCTTTGCCAATGAATTGTGAACCACAGCTCTTTCAACAATTTCCTTAGTGAATCTCAGATTTGTGTATCAAAGAGTTAACTTCTGTGCTGCAACATACAGCAATTTAAAAGCTATGCTGTCCACAGAGACCAATTTAAAAAGCTGTAAGGGAAAAATGCTTAGAATGACCTCTTCTTTTGATACAAACATGCAATCAGCTAAGTCCCCTCAAGCTAACTTGCATCAATTTAAGTAGACAGCATTCAGCAAACCAATGTATTTTTATAAGTGTTTGTTAAGACAAACAAAAATCCTAGTTGAGGTCATCATTGCTTCAGGCAGGAGATAACAAAATGCACTTCAAAAGGAACACCAGAAAATGGTTTTCCAGTTGTGTTAAGAAAAATGTCATAACATCCATTAGCTGCAATCCTGATTCACTTGTACTGCCTACCAGAAAATCATGGGCTTTTGAGCTTCTCAACTAATTGAAGACTTCATTGTCCTCTGATCTTTAGCCAAAGATTTAACATTCATCTTTTAAGAAAAAGTGTTTTTTTTTTTTTTTTTTTTTTATGGGCATTTTGCTGTCACTACAAATTCTTTTAATTAGATCTGTCATTGCTACACTTACAGATGGTTCTGAGATTAATCTCCACCATTATTATGCTTTGTAATGGTTTTAGTTGTTGCTCCGTCATAGTCTATATCCTTAAGCCTACTATCTTTCTAAACGCATTTGAGACATTTGATGATTATCAGTGTGTCTTTTTTGAAAATCTACAACAGGAATTAAATGGACATACCACCTACCTGCATATATCTATATACATACACACACCACATATACACACACAACACACACACACACACACATACACACACCAATCTAACTCATAACAAAAAAGGAATGTAGATACTTTCAATTCAATATCATCATTTCACTTTTATTGTTGAGGGAGCAAGGACACTTCAAAAGATCTGTACTGTTATATATCTTTAGTCCAGTGAACTATTTTGGTAAATCTGGAAAATTATGTCATCAAAAGAAATTTTATTTCTACCTTTGTAGAATTTTATATGCAACCTAGCACAAATTTTGTCATCTTTTTAATATTAAAGGGCTCTATGAAAATATCTAAGTAAGTATAAATGAATTCATAGGAGGCTCTGTTTTTTTTTTTTTTTTTTTTTTTTTTTTTTTTAAATGCAGGCTTTAGAGATTTGCTCTTGGAAAATAGCCTGCTTTTATTCTCTTTTTCTTTTCTGCTCATAGTTCATCTTGTCAAGTTACTCACCATATGAATCATAAGTCTCTTCACTAAGTCCATGCCCATAATCATAGTAATCAGCACCACTGTATTAAACAAAAACAAAACAAAGCACACACATAAAAAGAACAAAGTTCAAAATAAGTAAAAGTTGTTTTATAGAATGTTTAAGTATAACAAATTATTTACTCTGAATTCAATAGAAAACTCAGATTAAATAGGAGACCCATTAAAAAAAAAAAAAAAAAAAAAGGGTGGAGGGTTTCCCTAGTTCATATGAGAGAGTATCTACACTAGAGCACCAAGACCTGGGTAATACTATACTCTACTTTCTTCATTCTTCCAAATCTAGTCAAATAAATCTTAACAAAAACATTAACAGAATGAGTTGTCTGACTCGTTCTGCATGTGTAGATTAGGGATAGGCAAAGCAGAATGTCCATTGCATAGGCATGGTGATACACTAATCCTCATGTCCTTTTAGAAATAGGTTTGTCATAGAATTGCTATGCAGTTTTACATCATTCTTAGTTTGAGAATTTTCTTAGAGCAAATGTAATCTTGTACTCTGTTATATTTCACTATTTGTCTGAGAAAACATGAGGGAAATACAGTGATAGCACTATGATTATTAGTGAGAGATTAGTGTTTCTAAGAAAGAAAAAGAGTGGTGGAGAAACATAACATACTAGAGGCACAATGACAAATGCTTTTTTAACATGAAATTTTTATAATTAAATATATTTTAAAGCCTGAAAATTCTCTCCATGGCATATAGCAACCAGCAAATTACAGGGAAGTTTCCAGGGAAGTGTAAACATTAAGATGTAGGATCCTCACATATTTCTAAGGGGAAACAGAAATCCTAAACTTACACATGGTAATCTAATAAACTATGGGTTTCATCAATTTTTTAAATTTTACTTTCCTATCAATTACACTATTTTTGAATGAGAAAACTGTTTATATGATTTAAAAATAACTATTTTGAAATTCAAAACATCAAAAAAGAGTCTTTCCATATACATTAACAGAAAACATTATGATACTCTATATAAAACTGTAACTCTTCATTTTGTGCTTACTTTTTCATAAAATACATAATAAATTCTAAATATTTCCCCCCAAAACTGTTCTGCCTGTGCTTCTTTCTGTCCTTCTGACTAAAAGTTCCAATGGCCTTTGTAATATACATTGCCTACTTCCCATACCCAGCCATTAATTGAAAAAAGGGAAGATTTTTATTTTTTCAAGCAAAACAAATCCATGATACTCTCCAAATTGTGATCTCTGCATCTTGCATCCATCCCCTTTACTAAGTGAAAATATAGTTGGTGGATGGACTGATCAGAATTCTTGAATATTGTGAAGTTTTGTTTTTTTTCTTTCCTTCTTTACCATGCTATCCTTATATACATTGCTTTTCTGATCCTCTTCATTTCATTTTGAATCAGTTCATACTACCCAGGATTTTCCCAAATTATCCTTGTCATTATTTCATTATAATTCCATATTATTCCATTATATTTATATGTTACAATTTGTTCAACTCTTTCCCAACTGCCCAGGTTGTCATCCAGGGCATCCCTTTATATAGTTCTTTTCCTTTTTCTCTCTTTTGGATCAGGAAGTCTGCCTAGTTTGTGCCCATTTTCTCTCTTGTGTTACATTCCCTTTCATCGACCTCCTGCCTATTCTTACTTTCCCCACCCCTAGAATTTGATGTTTCAACACCAAATTCCTGTGTGTGTGTGTGTGTGTGTGTGTGTGTGTGTGTGTGTGTCTATGAATACTCTTTAGTCCACTTTACATCCTCTACACATCCCTTTGTATATTTGCTCTTGCATCCTAATTATAAAAAAGACCAAGTGCCCTTCTTTCTTTATTACTATTATTATCCTTCTTTTTCTTTTAAAAGCATCAGGAAAAAAATAATTCTCTTTAAACCCCCTATTTTTTCTTATTTAATTCCTTCAGTAATATTTGAAAAGTTTATGATTTTGAAGGGACACATTTCTTTGCTCCCTATCATAATGTAAGCAAACATATCCTCCCCTCACCTACCATTTTAATTTCTCAAATATATTTACCTTTTAAGGTTCTTACAGACTGCAGAGATTGTGACCATCTTTGTGACCATTTTCCTAAAACAATCTTGAAAGACTTAAATTCTTTAACACTATTAAAAGTCTGTCTCTCCCCCCGCCACCCCCACTATAAGATTTATTATTGATTGTTAAGTCTATTGAAATATTGAAACATCTTCAGTTTTTTTAGAAAAATACTGCTATACATTGTGTGATCCTATCTGTAGTTCCTTGTTATAGTTGCAACATTAAAAAATGGTTTGTTTTTTTTTTTTTTTTTTTTTTTTTTTAAGTCCAATGTCAAGAGGGATCTTTCTGATCTATCTAGACCCGGATGCTCTGGAGGGGGAAGATGGGGCGGACGACTTTGCCCAGTCCTTCTCTCTAATCTAGTTCGCTTGCAGGTCATGGTGTCACATCCAATTCTGGTCCTCTCTGAGAATGGACAAATAACAACGATGTCTAAACACCTTGTGGTGGAGCTGGGGTTCCCTTGGCTGGGCCAGGCCAAGCAGCCTCATGTGGCCCAATCAGTTCTGCTCTGGTGGACTCTGAGAACCTCTTGGTTCTAGGGCAGGGATCCAGTACCTGGCAGATTGCTGACCTCCCCAGACATCTGTGGTCTGCAGGCCCCTTGTACTGGGGCCAGAGGGGAATGCCTGCCTTCTTGGACTCTCACACCCCAAGGCTGATATGCAGCCCAGGTTTATTCCATGAGACATGACCTGCATGTGGAGTCCAAAGAAGTTCTGGTCCTTACAGACTGTCTATCTTTATGGCAGTACAACACAAGGAGAAAAGGGGCAGAAGCACAGAATAAAGCATAAAGCATAAAACCCAAAGCCACCTTCTTTCTCCTCAGGAATTTCTACAATATGAGGACAAAAGGGTCCCCTTATCTACAAAGAACTCTAGCAGCATGAGCATTTTTTCCAGCCTTGCACAGACCGGCTGGCACCTGTCTTGCCTCCCCAAAACACAAAGATAATCCAGCTTGGAGTACAAATTCATCTTATGCATTGGGGGGGCAGTTATTTCATCCTTGACACATTCAGAACCTCCAAAATGTTATTCTTGGAAAAATATAGCAACTCAAAAAGGTAAGTTCAGGGGATCTTTTAACATTGTGCATTTCTGGAGTATAAGAAGACATACTATAGGTTTTCATTGAATTTCTTAAACAATATTTTACTGCAAACTTCAAAGTTTTGCTATATTAAGTAACCAACCTCCCTAGCAGGAAATGTCTGCTTATACCTATGTAATCCATAGTTCTCACTACAATGCTATATATTCAATAGGCACTTCACAAAGGGAGATAGTTCAAGGATTGCTATGACCACTTTTTAGATGAGGGAATTTGAGATGGATTCTGGAAAGATGGTGGGATTAGTCCTTAGGATTCAGGACACCATAAGCCTGCTTTATCTGCTAATACCATTTTAGTAATCTCAATTTTATTTTGTAGTCATTTTGCTTTCTTCAGAATATTTCATAAGTAGTGAAATGCCATATAGCATGAGTTTTATACTAATAAAAGTTATGGGTGGTATTATTTAACTGATAGTAATCTAACTTTACTTAATTGATAATAACTTAACATTGCAATATTATCACTGGTAGGAAAACAAGGGGGTAGTATATTTTACTTTTTTGCAGATGATGAAATTGTATACAGTTTGTCATATATATGTAAATATACACACATATATATATCTGTTTATAAATGTATATATACATATATATTCAAAACAATTGTTTAGAGCAAAAGATCAAATTTATTTAAAACATTATAAACATATAGACAAGGTATCATTACATGATCATCTTTGTAATAGTAATAATTTCTGTTTATCATTGATAACTAGTATTTTCACTCACCTACTCTCCCAGTGTTTTTTTAATCTCTTTACTTAACTTTAAAGGTAATAACATCTTGCATTTGTTATTTTTTTCCTGTTTCATGGAAATAAACACAAATTTTTATTTCAACTTCTCAAGATCAAGTAACATTATTCTAACTATATATAGCCACAATCTAATACTCTTTGTTCAGACTTTAAATATACAATTAGATTCTAAACTCTCAGAACAGGAACCCTGTTGGATTTATTTCTGTGTCTACCCTGTGCTATCCTGACACAGAGCATTCCACAAGGCAGGGCTAGAATACGTGCTGAATGAATGACTTGTTATGAGAAACCTGGAAAAGGGAAACAAGTGGAGCAAAATATGAAAAAAAATGGAAGAAAACACTATATTTAATTGGGTTTTATATAGCATTTTAAGATTTGCAAAATGTTTTCTAAATATAAGCTTATTTTATAATTCTCATAGTAAGACTTTGGGTTATTATGTTGTTATCTTATTTTACAGAGGAGGAAACTGATACCCAGAGAAGTTCCAAAATTCATCTCCTGTCAGAAAACTGAAGAGTCAGAAGCAGGATTTCCATCAGGGTCACTCTGTCTTCTTAATCTTATCTTTCCACTATACTAAAATACCTTTCTCATTAACTTCAAGCCATGTAAAATTAAGTGATAATTATTTGCAAAGACAGTACTATGCATACAAAGATTTTTAAAAAGTGACAGTTAGTGTTATTAAGATGATGACCTGTTCTGGGAAATATGACAGGCACAGACAAATATAATCTAAAATCGTATGTGATGGAGACTAAGCAGAGGTCTGGGTTAAGTACTCCAGGCAAATATGATGAGAAAATTCTGAAAGGAAAATCAAGGAAGATCATAGATCTACTTTACATAAGATAATCATAGGACTTTGAAACTCAGAAAAGACATATATTGATAGAACATTAGCTGCCTATTACATTTAAGGTGCTAGAGTGATCTATTCTAAGTCAAAAAGACCAGGAAACTGTACGATTTATCTTCATATGATCATGAGCAAAGAAAGAAAAATTTCTCTTTGAGATTGTCTATTACACAGGCCAGAATAAAATTGGAGGCTTGCTGTCATTCTAATAATAACCTCTGAACTAGGGAATTAAAAGTGTCTTAATATGATGATAAAATAATCTTAGTTTTTTACAAAGGAAAACTTTAGACTGACTTTTGTTTCCATTTAATTACATGTCTAATATAAAGTAATTCCTTATGAATTGGTGGTTTGTAATTCTAGATATTAAAGGAAGGATTATTAGTGATCTTTTCCCCTTAATGTTTAAAAAAAAATTCTTGTACACCCACTAAAACATGTCAACAAAAAAAAAAAGTATTTGGTCACAAAACAGTTAAAATTAGAAGGCACTTTGCTAAAAACAAAACAAAACAAAACAATTTAGCAAATACCTCCTGAAAACTTAGTATTAGAGAAAATGAATCTGTCTTTCTAGCAAAATTGAACACTTTCATCATAAGGGCTCTTTGGATAAAGCTTTAGTGTTCTTGAGAATTTTATCTTTGTCCTTCAGATCAAATGAGGTAACTTACTCATAACAATGAAGGTAAAATCTATCTCTCTGGAAACAACTCTTGATTGTTTAACACTGTACAGTAAATGACAGGTGCTGAGAATAATAAACACATGGGAATACAACAATTGCTTTTTGGTTAAACCAAACCTCCTTTATTAAACATTTCAAGCAACTGGCTGTGAAGTAATGTAGATTGTAGTGAAAATTTCCATCTTTGGACTCATTTAATAGAGAACATAAAAAGGGAAACCTTGTCTCCCCCTTTCCTATCCCCCAAAATTTGAGGATAAAATTTGAGCATAATTTGGTCTGGTAACAGTTTAGTGATAAGACAATCTTAGTTTTGACAAGTGAAAACTTTAAACTGACATTTGATATCATTTCACCCAGTTTCTGATTATTTATTGCAAGACTTGTCATCAAGTCTGGAAGCTTAGAGCAGCTGAGCCCCATTCTTGTACCTGTCAGTTCTGTCTGAATTGGTTTTGCAGCATTTCATTTCATAGACTTTCAATGTCTATTAAACAAAGAGGCATTTCTTTCAAGATATAAACTTGCAAGCCCAACATATGTTGTATGGGGTGAAGGGAGAAAGAATCTATTATTGAAAATAAAATATGTTAATATCTCTATTTAATGGACACCTCTCATATCTCAATTTTTTTTAAATGAGGAAAAATAAAGATTCCTGATCCAAACTGGTTAGAAATATTGCAATAATTTTACAGTTAAAGCTGGGCTGAAGAAAGATAAAGTGATGTGGTCCAAGGCAAAAAGTAAGCTAGTAACCAAGGGAAGAGCAAAAGCTTTTATTAAAAAAAACTGTTCTAAAGCAGAAAAAAAAAAAAAAAAAAAAGAACTATTAAACTTGGAAACACCAACTTGGAAACACCATTTAATGATATGATATGGATGTTCAGTCCATTTTTCCCAGTTCCCCAGAGGAGAACAAAGAAGGCCTGAAACAGTTTTCATTACTGAACAGTTGCTATTCATTAAGTGGAGATGTTCAGAGATTGGTCCTTTTTTGTCATGATTGGTGTAGATGGGAAGTAACTAACCAGTGGTAAGAGTTATTTGGGTGAATTGACCAGTAAAAACCCATTTCAAATCTAGGATTCTGTATATCTAAGGGATCCCAATACTATGAAGGGTTCCAAACAGAAAACCACATTCTATGTCCCAATGGATGTAGCATAAAATCAATTCTTTGTTAATCTGGTCATAACAACCTCCATAATGAAAAACTTTTGAAGGTGATAGTAAGCTATGTAGCCTTTGGGTTTAATAAAACTGTGATGATGTGGCTGAATGACTAGTACTATTCTTCTAAAGAAAATCTCTAATCATAACATCACAAAATGCAATGTCCTAGTTCAGTATTTCTCACCATTTTTCTTTTTTGTTTAGGAAAATTTTTATAACAAGGTGTCCCTAATTTCCATTTCCCCATAATTAAGTGGTTTCACTTTTAAAATGATGTCTACATTTTCTACTTAAAAGAAAGTGCAATTAATTCTATTAGTAAACCAATTTTATTACTAACCTTTATTAAAATAAACAAAACTATGAATAGAAATAGACCTGAACCTGGAAGGGGGGGGGGGAAGTAGTTTGAGCTATAGTTCTGAAACTACACAACTCTCTAAGGTTGCTTAACATCTCTGGCTTTCATCTCTAAAATGAGAACTTGATCTCTAAGTTCCTTTCCAGTTATAATACTTCTATTAAAAAGTTACATTATTTTAAATAGAAGTAATAGATGTAATATTGCTTAATATGTTTAAACACATATTTAACAGAAAACTAGTTAATTTAATCTTTAATCAATAAATTATAGTAGTCCTTTGGGAACATAAAGAACACAAGATTACCTTCCACGTAACTATTCATTTAAATGTTTGTTTTTTCCATTAGAACATGAGCTTCTTGAGGGGAAGGATTATTAAACCCAACCAACTAACCAATAATATACACAGCTGTTAGCACAGTGCATGCATGATACATAACTGCTTAAAAATGTCTGTTGATTTAATGGAATTTCCCAGGTCATTATTTTGCCTCTGAATCTGCCACTCTTAAGATCTTTTGGAAGTTATTTTTCTAGGGCTTTTTTGTTTACTATCTAATTATAATAGCATTAACTCTGTCAGGCTATCAGGACCTAACTAGATAAACTATAGACATTTTTAAAATTCTTTTTTCCCTGTCCCTTGGTTCAGCTAAACTAGAGCAGAATGAAACCAGAAACATGGCTGATTTACTGCTTGCAGCTATGCACCTCTCAAGTTCAACAACAAAATTGAATTTTTTTTTTAAAGAATCTAGACACCTTTTTTCTTTGTAATCAAGTCTGAATTTATTTAATCCAGATAAGATTTCTGATAGTGTTTTCTTTCTGTCTTCAAGAAATCTATGAACAATAATGAATTTGATTTGTAGAAAGGTAATTGACTTTAAAAATTGGAAAATTTACATAAATTTGTCAAGCAGTAAAAAAGCAATGAATTAAGTAAGATTAAAATATTTTCAATTAAAAACAGATAAAATTACAGGTTAAGCTTCTCAAATACTATTATAACGATGACTTTCTAAATTACAAATTATGCATACTTTATTTCATTTTATTCCCAACTGTATTTCTGATATTTAGCTATCATATTATTTTTAGGGGAAGGGAAACTAGTAACATTATGATGTAACAGCAAGAGGAAGTAAAAGAAAATTCAAATTATTAATCTGAATATATTACATTGCAGTGATGTAATATTTGGTGGGTAGAACAAATTAAAGCAAATACTTAATGATAGTTTTCTCCATTATTATAAATAACTAATAATTTAAGAACATTTTAATGTTTTATGGAACTGATAGAGAATACTCTTGCCTATAAAAAGGGAAATTAATCATCAATTAAGCACTTCTTAAACACCTACTAATTCTCCATCTTAAAATTAGTGTATACATTTTAAATGTACTTATTTGGATAAATGTAAGCTTCTTACATTGCATCATTTCTGTCTCTTTTATCCTTCGAACAAAGCACAGTGACACAGACATGACAGACAGGTAATTAATAAATGTTAAGTTGAATGGAAGGATTTGCAGATCACCAAGGTACTTTCTACCTTGGAAATTCTATCCCTTGTGGGAAAACTGGGACACTAATACATTGTTGGTGGAGTTGTGAAAGAATCCAGCTATTCTGGAGAGCAATTTGGAAGTATGCCCAAAAAGTTATCAAACTGTGCATACCCTTTGACCCAGCATTGCTGCTATTGGACTTATATCCCAAAGAAATACTAAAGAGCGGAAAGGGACCTGTATGTGCCAAAATGTTTGTGGCAGCTCTTTTTGTTGTAGCTAGAAACTGGAAGATGAATGGATGCCCATCAATTGGAGAATGGTTAAATTATGGTATATGAAGGTTATGGAATATTACTGCTCTGTAAGAAATGACCAGCAGGAGGAATACAGAGAGGCTTGGAGAGACTTAAATCAACTGTTGCTGAGTGAAATGAGCAGAACCAGAAGATCACTATACACTTCAACAACAATACAGTATGAGGATGTATTCTGATGGAAGTGGATATCTTCAACATAAAGAAGATCCAACTTACTTCCAGTTGATCAATGATGGACAGAAATAACTACACCCAGAGAAGGAACACTGGGAAGTGAATGTAAATTGTTAGCACTACTGTCTATCTACCCAGGTTATATTGTAATATATGTAAAATGTATGGGATTGCCTGTCATCAAGGGGAGGGAGTAGAGGGAGGGAGGGGATAATTTGGAAAAATGAATACAAGGGATAATATTATAAAAAAATTACTCATGCATATATACTGTGAAAAAAAATATAAATTAAAAAAAATTTCCCAGAAAAAAAAAAAGGAAATTCTATCCCTAATGATCACAAGTATTAAAAAATAATTTTACCAATTTTAGTTTGTAAAACTAATGTTGGTAAATGATAGTAAAAGTAATACAAAACACAATTTTATTGTTTTGCAATTTAAAGAAAAGTTATTAAATATTTCTGTAACAAAAGTTTTATTACTTATTTATTATAGTATTTAATACACGTTCACAATAAATAGCTAATATTCTTCCTTTCCCATTTTCTAATAATCTTAAAAGGTTGAATGCTTTCCTAACCTATCACACAAATCTCTCAAAAATGAAGTACTTCTATTCCCGAGACCAGCTTCCCTCAACAAAATTTCCAAGTTGATATTTTTTGAACTAGAAGATTATTTTAAGTGCTAGCAAGAGATCATTAGATATGTGCTTTTTCCTTCTTTATGGATGATCATATTTTTTCTCCATTATGGAATATTTCTCAAGTTTACTTCTAGTGATACATTATATGAATTAAGTATAATTCCTCACTTATCTGACTCATGGTATGGAAAGGATCTTGAGAGGTCATGAGGTCCAATCTCTCATCTTTCAGCAAGAATAAAATCTTCAGATAAAATATGTTTCTAAGATAACAACAATTCTGACAGGAAGCTTTGATTTTATATGTAACTTCAATCATTCATGCTGTAATTTAAGCTCATGGAATACCATTCTGTAAATTCTGCTACTTGGAATTATGCTGATCCAAATGTTAAATCTAACAGAGCGCAGACTGAGGAGGTTGTAAAGGATAGAAGAGTTTATAATGGGGCTTAGCAATTAGAAAGACCTGCGTTAAACCTCTGGTTTTGCTAATTACGTATAGGATCTTGAGGGAAGTGATCTATTTTATTTATGTCTCAGGTGATCATCCATAAAAGGAGGGGTTGAACATGATGATTTTTAAGATTTTTTTCTCTTAACTTATAAATCACATGACCCTATAATCTAAGTATTAGTTGGCACTCTCACTATATATTAAAACATAAAAAGACAGAAGAGAATCTGAGTAAATAAGTTATTTTTATTTGTCAACTAAAGTTTTTAATGTTTTATTAATTAAAAATCCTGTGAAATGGAAAAGAACCGGAATAATATCATTTAAGAGTCATTAAATCTTTTAGTTGCAGAAGTCAGTAATATCCCTTTCAATATTTATACGCTTTCTGGCTATTGCCTCTCTCTACAAGTGTTCGAGCCCTCTTGATGTTCCACATATTCAAAATTTCATTTCCAATTGGAATGTTCCCTCCTTACCTTTATCTCTTATAAATCTAGATCCCTTTTTGTTTGTCTTATGTGCCACAAGAAGAATTTTTTTCCCCTCAATTTCCTTACTGGTGGCACAATTCCCCCCAAAACTCCAAATGGTGTTAACACTGTAATATTTGTAATGATCATCAAATCACAACAAAGCTTGATCAAAATCAATATCAACACATAACAGACTTAACTATTATAACTGAAAAATAAAGAGAAAAAATTAATAATGTTTACACAAATAGATCAATAGTCTGAAATATGTGTATGCTACAAATTTTATTGACTTGTATAAAGCCAGTAAGCTGGGCCAATAATTCAGTAAGAAGAAAAAATTAGGTTCAGCTTTATTTGGATCCCTATGTAGTGTTTTCAATGGTGCTAGATTAGACTCTAGCAAAAGCACATCTTTTTAACAATAATATTCTCCAAGTGGTGTTATAAGAATACACTAAGTTCTTAGAAGAATCAAAAGGATAATTTCAAAGCATAAAGAAAGGATCATAGTGGCATAATTAGGCTGCACACTTTATCACTTATGACTTTTATAACAAGTGAAAATACACTGTCATAGACAATGTAAGATGTCTTACACTTCCAAATGAAGGGTATTATTTATCGAAATGAATAGACTAGAGTAGAATCCTGATATAGCCAAAAGATTAGAAGAACTAGAGAAAGATTTTAAACATAATGGGAGAATTTGGCATGGAAAATTTATTGAAAGAGATGGATAAGAATAGCAGAGAAAGAGATGGCATTGATGGGATTTCAATATACATGCTGAGACTCCACTGAATACAACTTTTGCAGAGTAAAAGTTTGACTTTATTCATTTAAAAAGTTATTAATTCATGCATGTTAATTCTGAATTTAAGGTGAGTCCATCAAAGGGTCATCTGGTTTTGTACTACAAAGAAAAGTTATAATGATATTTTTTATTAATAAGAAAAGTTTAATTCTATAAAGAGATCCTTAAAAAAAGTGAGGAGAATCAATACGTAAAAAAAAAAAAAAATTGGCTAGAAGCACTTATTCTATGTTCTAAACTATAGTATATAAACTTCTAACTGCTTTAGAATTCTTCACTTACCTAGGAAATTATTATAAATAAATTAATAATTACTAATTACACAGTAATAATGACAATTTAATTACATATTAGGTAGCTTGGTGGCACAATGATATAGTGCTAGGTTTGGAGTCAGGAAAATTTATTTTCCTGAATTAAAAATCTGGCCTTACATGCTACTGTGTGACCCTGGACAAGTCACTTAACCCTGTATGATCAATTACCTCATCTATAAAATAAAATTTATAGAAGGAAGTGGCAAATCATTGCACTATCTTTTGCTAAGAAAACCCTAAAATGGGTCACAAAGAGTTGGGTATGACGGAATGTGAATAATTATAAATTAGATTTCTTAAGCAATACTGGTACAAATTAATTTCAATTCATCTATACACTTACAAGTATTAAAATTATACTGAAATCTACAATTTTAATTTTTTAAAACTAATTCATGCTGCTTTTAAATCAAGTTCAATTTTAGAATATTAATCCATTTTAGATGGACCTAATAAGTATTCCATAATTTCCAAGCATTTTTAATGAGTAAAATATCTAAATACTGTACTCTGACCCAGGGCTTCTTAAGTTTCCATCCTTAAATTCTGAAGGTAGGGAGAGGAAAGGCACAGGGTCAAGTGAAAGTCCATTATTTAAAACAACAACAATAATAAAAAACCTCTACATATTTTAAAATAAGATTTTTGAGTAGTAAAAATCTTCTCCACTGTTAAAAACATTTTAGCAGACAGTTCTACAGACTGGTTGGTAACTGGTAAATGCAAGTCCAATTTTTTCATTTTATAAATAAGAAAGTAAGCTTCAATAGCAGTTAACTTACTTGATGTAACATATTTAGGTCTACCATATTAATTGTTCTCCTTAAAAAAAAAAAAAAAAATTCTCACCTCCCCTGTTGCTGAACTCTCCTCCCAACTATGGAGTTATGTGGACTGAATCTAGTCATAAGGGCTGACTCATGATGGCATTTTTGCTCTCCAACTCCTTTCCATCAATTGTAGTTTATACCAGTTGAAATCTCCAAATATAATGCCTAAGTTTCTACAAGGGTGAATACAGCTGTGGTTCCCATACAAAAACTTACTTATAGTAACAAATATCAGGCACAAAAGCATAGTTTTTCATTTTACCCTACTGGAAATACAGAAGTTACAATAAGTATACAAAAATATGAAGAAGATACAAACTTCCAGGATCTCAGTAAAATAAAAAAATCAAATGCATTTGAAATACTGCTTTTTTAGAAGGCATTAAACTTAAGTCTCCAGCAGGACAAAATTCCAACATTTTGGTGAATTCATTATTATCCCACAGTCCTATATATCTCTCCTAAACTCATATTGATTTCTATTGTTTGGAAAAGAAACAAATTTGGGGACTGCTAGGCATGTAACATCCTTCCAATCAGAACTATATTGTGAAAATTAATTCTTCTCCAAGACAATCTGCTCGGGAACTAACTTCTTTTTAGAAGGTTCAGTTTTCAAATCTCCAATTCGGGTTTATTATCCAAGAAGCCTCTAAAATTATGAAGAGCCAGAAAATTATTCTTTCTAATATTTGGGACACCCCATAGGTCCACAACATGAGCTGGTTAAGGAATAGTGCCCGTGATAAAGTTCTTACTTATATGTAGGGATGGGCAAGCACAAGGTATTTTTCTATGTAGATCACTAAGATACTCCACAACTGATAGTAGGTACTGTCATAGTTTAAGAAAGTAAAATAACAGGTACTTCTTTATTGAGTTGAGAAGGAATATGAAAGCTGTGAGACAACACATATAACCTTCATGTTTCTATATGCTAAAGGAAGCCAGGGATAATTGCTAAGGCAACTGCATAAATCCATCCTCTACATACTCCTAAATTACAACATATATCTACTATGTTATAATCTAGTCTGTCCTTTTAAATAAGAAAAATTTAAAAAGAAAAAAAAAAAGACATGAGATGCTCAAGAGTAGTTTTCTGGCTCTCTTTTATGGTTCCTTTGACGAGAGTCTGTTTTCCTAAGAGTCTTGGCTAGCCAATGAACTTGAAATTCTAATAACAAAAGCCATCTCTCTCTCAAAAAAAGTTCAAAAGCTTATTATCTATATTCTTCATGGAGGCAGTAGGTGGGAAAGAAATATTTTTATCAAGTTGAGTATGGAATTCATCAAATTACACTTGGCATTTCCCCAAAAGCCCTTCTTTATGTGATTCTTATTAAAGTGAGTTTATAATTATCTTGTTTAGAAAGGTGGTCTCAGAAACGGTCCTCTTAATTGTATGTCTCACAATATATTTGCTTTCCAAAACACCTAATAGTTCCAGACATGTATTTTAAGTTTCTAGACAGAGTGATTCCAGATAAAAGGCGGAGCAGGAGGGAGTAGGGTATCTGGTATCACTCTAATTGTTTTTAATTCTTCCTTAGAACACTATCTGGAACATAGAAAGCACTTAATAAACGATTATTATCTTGTTTCTGTTAGACCAAAGAGGCTACCATAGCTAACTTTTTAAAAATTTTATTCACATACTTAACTTTATTTATTTTTTTTTTTTTGGTGGTTAGATTTATCTAAGTCTGAGAGATGCAATTTGAGGGTGCCCACTAATATAGCTTTACTGTAAGAATTTGGTGCACATACATATGTTTAATACTGATATTGCCTATATGCTACTTTTTACCAAAATGTAATTTCTGTGATCAACTCTTTTAATTAGGTCTATATTTGCTTTTGCTTTGTCTGAAAACATAATTGCTATTCATTCCTACCTTTCTTACTTCAGCTAAAGCATAAATGTTTACTTCAACCCTTATTTAACTATGTGTTTTTCTATTTCAAATATGTCTTGTAGATAATATATTTTTGGATTCTAGTTTCAAAATATTTCTTCTATCCCACTTCCATTTTATTGGGGAGATCAGTTCAATCACAAAATGGTTATAACTGCTAAGTGTGTATCCCTCTAAATCCTTTTCTTCATCCTTTTTTTACCCATTACTCTCATCAAAATCTTATTTTGCTTCTGAACACAGAGTCCTTTAATCTATCTTTAATCTATCTTTAATCTCCTTAAGCATAGTATCTAGACTATTATATATTATATATTCAAGAATATTTAAGAATCCCTCTCTCCTTTTGCCTCAGCCCTTTCCCTTTTTACTTCCCTATAAGGTAAGGTGAAGTTTTGTACCCAATTCTTTATGTGTGGATATATATATATATATATATTTTTTTTTTCCTTCTTTAAACAATGCAGATGAGATTTAAGTTCAAGTGTTGTCTACTCCCCACTGTTATATAAACATTCTTGAATGTTTTTCTTTAATTCCCCATTCTTCCTCTCCCCTTCCCTTTTCTCCCAGTACATCCATCTTTCTCATTCTCTTTAGGAAGATTATTTTGAGATCAAAACAACACAATAAACCCACATCCATACTCTCTATCTAAACAGACTCCTAACTGTGCTAATGATTAAATTCTTGGAGGTTTCATTTATCATCATCCCATATAGGAAAATAAATAGTTTAATCTTATTAAGTTCCTTATGATTTCTCACTTTAGCTTAATTCTTTGGAATTTTGAATGTCAAATTTTCTGTTGTTTTGATTTTTTTTTTTATTAGGAATGCCTAGAAGTTTTCTATTTCATTAAGTGTCTTTTATTTTCACCCCTGTAGGTTTGCTGGGTAGATAAATCTTGGTTGCAATCCTAGCTCCTTTGCCTTCTGAAATATATTCTAAGTAGCTATTAAATCTTAGATGATCCTGATTGTACCTTTACTGTATGTGAAATGCTTCTTTTTGTTTGAAATATTTTTCCTTGACTTGGGAGTTCTTGAACATAATATCCATGTTGAGTTTTCATTTGGTGATATTTTTCAGGAGGTGATTGGTGGATTTTTTTTTTTTTTTTCCAATTTCTGCTTTGCTGGCCAGTTCTAAGATATATGAGCAATACTTCTCAATACAGAATTTCTTGAAATATAATGTCTAGATTTTTTAAAAATGGTGTTCATATAGTCCAATAATTCTTAAGTTATCTTCTCTCAGACTATTTTCCAGGTTAGTTATTAATTATTCAGATGAGATAATTCATTCAAGAAAAATAGAAGAAAATATGAACTAAGTAACTTCTACTTAACCAATTATGCTTTTTCAGAAGTTATTTTCTTCAGCATTTTTATGACTCTTTCCCCAAGCTGTTAATTGCCTTTTCATAATTTTCTTATATCTCACTTTTTTCTCCATTTTTTCCCTCCTTTACTACTCTTGCTTTTTGGGCTCTTTTTTTTTTTTAAACTTCTTGTTTTTTAGCTCTTCTAGAAATTTTTGTTGGGTTTGTATCCAATCTACTATTTTCTTTGAAGTTTTGCTTGAATATGAATTTCAAGTCATTGTCTTCTTCTGAGTTTCTATCTTGAACTTTCCTGTTACTATAAAAAAAATTATGGAAAGATTCTTTACTGTAGTTTGCTCACTTTTACACTTTCTTGACTTTATTCTTTATATATTAGAGTTGAGCTCTCCCTACTTCTGGTGGTAGAGAATATTTCTGGTTAGACCTTCTTTTCTGTCCTTTAGCAGCTTTCATAGCTCAGTGGGGTGTGTATTTGGTACCTATAACTTCTTAATGCTTCCAAACTAATTAAGGTCTAGAGAGATTTCTGGTCCTGTTCTCTGATTCCTGCTCAGGTTGGGCCCCTACACTCATGACTCTCCTATCTCTGTCCTAGAACTGATTCAGAATTGAGTAACAAGTACCAGAGCTGTCAGACAGCAGCCATTCTTTATGCCACTATTGGTAAAGGTATTGCTGGAATCTCTTTCTGATCAGGTGTCCAATCTTTTTACTGTCCCTTGGCAGTGGACTTTCCCCAATACTGTTGCCCTTGACAGTTACAGTTAAATGTTTCTACCTACTACAATGCCTTTTCTGTAGGCCCATGATCCTAATCAGCTCCTGATCCATCACTCACAGGCCTCTGAAGAGCTATTGTGCTGATCTCATTTTGTAGGTCCATGTGAAACCTGGGTAGTATAAAAAGCTATGCCAGGAAACTGAATTACTTTCATATGAATTGTTTTAGGAAGATCCCAAAGATCACTTGACAGGATAAGATACCAAACAATGAAATCCTTTCTTAAACTAAACTTCCAAGCATTCAAATAGATTCTGTATTAGAGATTGCAAATCTGTTGGGTTGGCCACATGTTCTAAAGCCAAACATACATTTGCCAAAAAGACACTATTGTGGAGAATTCATACATGGCAAGCACTCATGTGGTAATCAGAAATGATAGAAAGACATTAAAGATCTCTCTTAAAAACTTTAGAATTAATTATAGGACACAAATGTTGACATCTGGCACTGGATGAGTTAGAAGGACATGTCCTCATCAGAGAAGGTATGGTGCTCTATGAGCAAAGCAGAGCTGAAGTAGCTCAGAAGCAAAGTGAGATGTACAGTTAAGAGAATCCACCCCAAAGTCCATAGGGACTATTTGTGTTAAACCTGTGGCGGCGTGTTCGGAGCTCCTTACTGGTCTGATCAGCTAGTTAGACACACTGTGACTTGACTCTAACCTTATCAAGAATGTCATTTTGTTCCTTGTCAAGAATGAAGAACAAAAACTGACCAACCATTTTTGTCCTTACAAGTTGTATTGAAGTGGAAAAAAGACTGTGATTTCTCCTTAATTTTCCTGTCCAGGATTCAGTTTAACTCTTTATTTTGATTGTTTTGGAGGGTGTGTGTTAGAAGAGCTTGATGAAATGCTACTTTTACTCCATCCTCTTCGACTTTATCCTCCCCTAACTCAATCTCCATCCTACTTCTCACAGAAACAATTCCAAATTTCTTTTCTTCTTTCCTCTGAAGCGTTCCACCTCTTAGCTGAAAGTCCTTGTTTTACACTCTACTGGAAAAAAGAAAAAAAAAAATCTTCCCCAAATACCATATACCATGATCTCCCTATTTTTCACTTCTCAACATCTCAAAACTCCTTGATATCCTTCTTCTATTCTCTCATCTTTTAATCTAGAATCTCTTATAAAGAGGGATCTTGACTTAAGAGTGTTGCTAGGCTTGGAGTCAGGAAGATCTCTGGACATGCAACATTAAACACTAAATAGCTATATGACTGTGACAAGTCCCTGAGCCTGTTTGCCTCAGTTCCTCAACTCTAAAATGGGAATAATAAAATCACCTATATGCCAGGGTTATTATGAGGATCAAATGACATAATATTTCTATTAGTGCTTAACAGAGTGCCTGGAATATAGCAAGTATAATACAAATACCAACTATCATTAACATCATTATTATTATTGCTGTTTAGTTATGATCTGCTAATCACTGTCATACCTTCCCTTGATGTTACATCTTCACATTCTCCAGCATATTGTTACCACATATGTACCTTTTTATATTCTAATCTGAAATCTCTATGTATTCTTTTCCTGCTATTTACAAATAATCTTGATCTCACCTTAAAAACAATAAAAATTGATGAGGTCCTGGGAAAGTAGGTGGGGCTGGCAGAGAAAGGCTGAAGTATTGATAAGATTTCTCCCTAGGGCAAACGGGTAGGTGCTCTGATGGGAATCAGCTCCACCTAACAGTCCTACTCTCAGTAAAGGTCTTGGGTAACTCCACCTTATTGTATCCAATAGTAAGCCAAGTATGATGCCAACATCAAACATTAAATTTTCCCCTATAGGGGCCCATACCACCAGTTGGTGCCTACACCAATCTCATCCTTTGGTATCAACTGCTCACATCTCATCAAGACTCATTGGAGTCTAACCATCCTCTTAAACTATCATAAATTATCTATTTTCCTCTAAATAAATAATTGTACTTATTCACTGCTTCCATTCTTTTTCTTTTTCTGATGTCAATACTTTGCAATTTGGCTTCTAACCTTATTATTCAACTGAAACTACTCTCTACACAGTTTTCAATAAAATCTTAATTGCCTGATCCAAGGGACTTGGATCTTCATCTTTCTTGACTTTTCTGAACTACTATTCTCATGTTTTATGTTTCCTAGTTTTTAGCAACACTTCTATTGGTTCTTTTCCTACTTGTTTGGCCTCTTGTTTTTAGTGTTCTTTATAAATAAAAAGCAAATGGAATGAGAAAGTGCCTTCGGTTTTTGTCATAACTATTTTTTTGAAGAAAGTAAGCATTTTTCTCCCCTAAAGAAGACTCAAAGGAAAACATGTGACTGTTACTTTCTTAGTCAGTCAACAAGCAGGTTCCTATTACCTTTAAAATAAAACATAAAATTCTATTTTGTGATCAAAGTATTTCACAATCTTTCCATTCTTATTTTAACTCCCTTTCACACTCTTTTGAGTTAAGGCAAACTATGTTATGCATAATATTCCAAATCTTGTCTCTATGCTTATATTCTAGCTGTTACCCATGCCTGGAACAATGCTATTTTCTCTGATCATGAGCCTTATTCTCTCCCATTCTTTCCTCAAGGTAAACTCAAAATCCACCAACTTCCACACTAAATTTTTCCGTATTCCCTCAAAAGCTCTAAATATATCTTATATGCAACTACTTTCTATTTGTCTTTCATCTCTTTATATTTACTCTGAAGATACTTGTCTTTCCCATTAAAATGTAATCTCTTAAGGAGTTTCATTCATTATATATCTCCAGTACCTAGGACATTGTTTTACACATAATAGACACTTCATACTTGTTGGTTGAAATGATTATTGCAAGTATCTGAAGGCCTATCATATGGAAGTAAGATTAGATATAGTTCCAGAGGGCAAAACCAGGAACAATGAGTCAAGTTGCAAGGAGGTAAATTTAGGATAGGCAGTTAGGTAGTACAGGTCTGATAGAGCACTTGGTCTGAAGTCAGAAAGATTCATCTTCCTGATTCAAATCTGGTCTCAGACACTTACTAGCTAGGTGACATTAGCCAAGTCATTTAACTTGATTTGCCTCATTTCCTCATCTGTAAAATGATCTGGAGAAGAAATGGCTAGTCACTCCACTATCTTTTGCCAAGAAAACTCCAAATAGGATCATAAAGAATCAGACATAACTGAAAAAATGATTGAACAATAACAAATTTAGTATAGACATTAGAGGGGGAGAAACAAACAAAAAAAAACCCCACTTATTAACAAATAGAGCTATTAAAAAGGGTAATGGGCTGTTTCAAGAGGTAATGGGTTCCACCTCTATGGAGACTGGCACATTCACGTACATTCTTGTAGGGACTCCTCTGATGTATAGGTGGACTAGATATCCTTTCCATTCTCAAATACTGTAGTTCTGTGGTTCTATATAGTAAGAATCAGAGACAATAGATTATTAGGTGGAATGCCATGTTGGAACATTAGAGATATTCTAAAGAAACAGAGGAAGGCCTCTAGTCTGTTGGGTATATTTTCCACAGTAGTGTTTCCCTAGTTTTTTCCCCAAATTTTTGCAGTGTCTTTTATTATGAGGAACTGAGGTACACTTAACACAGAGATTTGAGTATATGTAGTTTCTCTTCTTTATAAAGAGAAACTATTTTTATTGAATTATTTGAGAATGAGGGTAATTCCAATACACATCATAGCCCCTCCATGTCTCTCATTTTATGTAATATTCAGTTGCTTTAAAAATTAAGACATAAATTTAATTTTTAATAACAAACATAACATTAAAAATTTTGTGATACATCTAGTGAAAATGATGATCTATTAAAGGCCAACCTTTTGAGAACCACTGTTACTTCTAAGAAGGACTTATAAACTATCCCAGTGAAAATCCCATAAGATAAGATGGCATGCAGGGGCTATAACCTATGCTGGTGGAACTACTTTACTCCAAAATGGATTATTCAAGAGCCTCCTTCTTGGTCCTCCTGTTTCCAATTCAGTCTCACACAGCTACCAACTTGATATTCTTGAAATACAGATGGGACCATATTAATCTCCTCATAAAGCAGCTTTGATTACTCTATATTCGCCTCTAGAATAAAATATATAACCCTTCTAAAGAAAAAAACACTTTAAAGGCCTTTCCCTGACTCCATTTTTTTCTTTCTAGACTGATTTTACATTACTTACCTTTCTTTTACTCTATAGTGCTATGAAACTGGCCATCTTACTGTTTTCCATAAACAATATGCTATCTTCTACCTCCATGTATTTTCAAAGGGTCTTCATATACCTGGAATGCTATCACTTCTACTTCTCAGAATCCCTGTCTCCCCTAGATATTGCCTTCCAAGTTCAGTTCAAGAGATCTTTTCTGATCCTTCTAATTAGTGCTCTCCCCTTATTCCATGAAATTACTTGGTTTTGATGTATTTAATTAAGCTTTCTATATATTTGCACTGTCTATTACCCAATGTATGCCTTCTTAGAAGGCTGTTTCATCTTTGACTTTGCATGAGTAGTGCCTAAAAGAATGTCAGGCATACAGTAGGTAATTAATGAAAATCAAGGGAAAGCAATCCCACACATATGATATAATTTTTTTATATAAGGATTATGTTTTAGTGATTACTTGACAATTACATAGCAAAATTAGGATTCACAGAGAATTTTTTCTTTCAGAAAGGCAAAATAAGTACTATGATAGCATTAAACTTATTTGAGAGGTGAGAAAAGTTAGTCTCTGATAGGTAAAGTAACATGAGCCATAAAACTCCTAAGTTCCTGACCACAAGTGTGGACAACTTTCCTTCTATTAGTCTGCTTTTAAACATTGAAAAAACTTGATTTCAGGATAATAAATGCTAGAATTCTTTTAATACATTATAATTTACAAAATATTATAAAAAACAATTCATGAAGTTTTTGTGCCTTGTTAGAGAGAAGTTAAATGACTTTACTATTTATCATGGAGAAAGCAAATGGCAGTGGAGGAAATCAAACCCTGGGACCCAGCCTTCCTGCTCCTCAGAGGCAGTAATAGTGCTGGATTTGGAATCAGAGGAGCTGGGTTCCACAACCTTGCTCTGCTACTCATTAACTATGAGACTACATCTTTGAGTCTCAATTTTTTTCTGTAAAATGATGGGTTTTGGCTAGATGACCGCTAAGGTCCTTTTCTGTTCTAAGTTAAAATATATACTTCTCATCTAAATGAATTCTCAATAATATTATTTTTGAAATGTTATTTGTATATTGGAATATCATTCTATGATAATTAACTTGAATTAATTATTAAGTAGTGAATTAATTCACTAAGTTAATTCTCATTTATTACTCAGGGAAGTACTTCACAGATTCTATTATTATGGGTCCAGCCAAGAAGTACATATAAAGGTTCAAGAATTACATAAATGCTATTTCATTCTGTTTGGAAGGTAAGACCAAACAAATACATGTTTGAACCAATATTTTTAGTAAGTAGTTTCTCATATTAGAAGCAATCTCAAATTTGATAGAGAAAAGAATATACTTCTATAGTTCAATAAATACCTTCTAAACATAGGACCTTTGAAAGAAAGGGAAAAAAAAAAACTGTTGGACAGGTTAAAAAACAAAACAAAACAAAACAAAAAAAAAAAACTTTCTCTTTTCAGCAACCTTGTCACACAATCTGCATTTTGGTAACAAACCTCTTTCCTTGGCATGTAAACTCTCGGCAGCATCTGTCACTGCTATGAATGGTTGATCATAAGTACCTCTGTAGTCATCTTGATGCTATTAAGCAGATGGCAGCGCTAAATCCAAATGATGTAGTACACATCCCTGGTGGACTTTGTTTCCATATACTACCATTATTCTACAATTCCTTAGTGATAAATCTCATGTATTCTAGAGAACATTAAATAGGGAACTGACAGTGGCAATTGATTTATTAGTACTCACTTGCCTTTGCCCTATTATTGTCTTCCTAAACACTTGTGTAGATCATGCGTGAAGCTTCCAAGTGGTAAAAGAAGCAAGTCTAAAGCAAGTCTAGTATTCTGATATAATGCTTTGAAGGAAATTAATACTATTTTTTCTCAAAATAAATATATTTCAACCTGAGAATACAAAATTCTTCTTATGGATAGTGTATGCTTTGTTTATAATGTCTGGTATCTCCTCAGTCTTCATAAATAAATGAACTTTGTTGAAGATAAGAATCCTTATATAAACCTTAGTGAAATATTTTTTTCCTTACCTGTCTATAACAGGCTATCTTAATTACTAGAATTTTTTTGATAAAATTACTTCAGTTCTAAAATTAAAAGCTCTAATGACTATTTCTGAATTTCTTGTTCAAAATTTTTTGAGGGAAATTAAAGCTTTGTTTATAAGCACCAGAGCAGTTATGATAGCCATTTTAACAGAAGGTTTTAGTCAAACCAATTATTGTGGGCTGCTGATATCTACATAGCATTTAACATTTGCAAAGAAACAGCAGAGTTTCTAATAATGTTAGAGAATTGTTTGATCAGGTGAAGCAAAATTTATTTTCAAAAAACATTCTTGAAAGCATTTAACTGACACATGGATCAACATAGCTGTAAATCAGAAAGTCAGGTCTGGTTTAAAAAAAATCCTTGTTGATGCATGTTTACAGAGAATTTCTTGATATACCATAGTGACTTATAGAGGTGAAATGGTATGCCGGGGGAAAAAAAAAAAAAAAAAAAGTCTCTGACTTGGAATCAGGAGAAATCTAGGTTCAAAATGTAATAAATGTAATAAGTTAAATGAGGCTCTGACATCTATTAGGTATGTTATTAAGGATCAAGTACTTTAATGAACTCTGAATCTCAGTGTGCATATAAAATGGAATGGCTAATTAGAGACTCTAGTAAGGTCATTATTTGTAAATAATTTTGAATTATATTGAAATTTATGACATTCAATATAAATATGACCATATGATTTTATTTTAAAAGCACAAGAATTCATCACTGATGTTAAAACTCTGAAAAAAAAATAAGATGAGGGAGTACGATAGGGCAAACATAGTGTTGGTTGTTGATAGTTGGATGGCTCAGGCTAGTGGTGAAAGGAGGGCAATTTCTAGGTCAAACAGGAGAAATAGCAACTAGGAAGAATTTTATTGAGAATGGGAGTCGGGCGGAGCTGAGGAGGTCATTGTGAATTAAACAATAGATCATAATTCTCTAGTACAAAAAGATTATTTTCACAGTGACATATTTTCACATATGACAGTAACAGCTTTTTAAAAGGAATTACTAATAAAAATGCTAAAACTGCATAGTATACATAGTATAGCATATGACAATTTTATTCTTTTCACTTTTCATAAGCTCTGCAATGAATACGTACCAAGAATGATCATAACTTGATAATTCCTATTCTACTCAGATTTAATACTTAAATTTAACTGTGCTATGTATTTCCACAGATATAGTAATTTCTCAGTTAGGGAAAAAAGCTTAAAAATCTTAATCTTTTCTCAAATTTGGATAATCTTAATTTCTATTTCTAGTTTAATCCTTTAAGTTTCTATTTTGAAAATCAAAAGCAAACCCTCAAAGGAGATTTCATTCTCCTACTCTCATGTGGAGCAGTGTAGAAGAAGATGATTTATTACATGCTAGTTTTGATTGGAAACTAGGACTAATTATTAAGTGATATATTTTCCTCATTTAAAAAATATTATTAACAGATCTAAACACATGGCTTTCACTGAAACCAGAAGGGTTTACCAAATTACATGAAGATCTTTTAGAAACACACAAATATGAATATATATTGGCAGACAGACTTGAATAGTGACTATCTTGCCTTTCTTGGCATTCTTAGCACTTAGCACAATGCCTGTCATAAAGCAAATTCTAAACAAATTGACTATTGACTTTATAAGGAGTTTACCTACTGTGTGTGGACAGTAAGGAAGTATGTAGTTTGCCCACTGGTTTATTCCTTGCTTTTGTTATTATGACAATCTCAAATTAACTTTACTGTTGGTAATTTAAAACTAGGGGGAAATGGCCCTCAAATATTTAAAAACATTTAGAAAACTAGTTGCAGAAGCGAGGCTAAATGGTTTATAAAGTGGAATAAATCTTGGGAAGTTTACAATTAATTATATTTCAAGTTTTAAGAGGGGCATTTTCAAATGAAATAAATTAAATCCACTATCATACCTTATTATGCTCCAGTTTTTGGTGGCATAATAGCATTCAATTTTCTATCATGCTCTCAGCTCATGGTATGAAATTGACTGAAATTGGTCCCAAGGAAAAGATCTGGATCAAAGGTTTCTTGAAGCACTTTCCTCTTCCTTCTTGAAAACAATTAAAAACCAGAGGAAAGTCTGCTCTAAATCACTAACAATCAAAGAAATGACAGTCAAACTATTCTGAGGTACTTCTTCATATCCAGCAAACTGACAAAGACGGAACTAGTTAATGGCTTCGAAGAAAGGGTGAATATGAATACCTCTAAGAATCATGGGAAGTCTTATAGAGACACATGAAAAATGAACTGAACCATATAACCATAAAACTGAACCATAAAAATAAACAATGGCTATAAAGAAGTGAGAAGGTCCTTCCATCAGCCAGTGCCAACCTGCAACACTACTTTGTATTTATTGTATACACACTTATATGTATACGGACTATATGTTATATAAAACTACTTGAGGGCAAGAGCCTGTTTCATTTAGATCTTGGTAACTCAAGTATTTAGTACAACACCTGGCAACAGATTTAGTGTTGATTAATAGACTATGTATTTGGAAAAGACAGGCACGCTAAAATACTGTTAGTGAACTTATGAACTGGTCTAATCATATTCAAACAAAATTTGAAGTTATGATAAAGAAGTACCTAAAATGTGCATACCTTTTGGCTTAGAGCTATTAAGCTCTAAGCCACTACTATACACACATATCCCAAAAAAATAAAAATAAAAATAAAAAAAGAAAAAGGTTCTCTCTACATGAAAATTTTTCTAAAAACTGTTTTCAGCCCAACAAGAGAGAGGTAACCAATGAAATGTCCACTGTTTGGGGATGAATAAAAAAACCAGGGCATATAAACAAAATGGAAAATATCTGTGCTATAAGAAATGATGACTATAAAGAATGTTTGAAAGGCTACAAACTTACAATGACCAAACTAGGCCCTTAAGAACAGCAGTGAATATACCCTCCGCCAATATGTGTGTGTGTGTGTGTGTGTGTGTGTGTGTGTGTGTGTAGCCAAGATAGCTTGTTGATAGAGGGCTTTAAGATATGCAAAGTACTTTATATGCTAACTCATTTCATGCCCACAATAATCTTGTAAGATTAATGACATTACTTTTTTTTTTTAGGGGGGAGGGTATTGATTTATATTTAATCTCCTTTTTCTGATGCAGATGGCATTCTTTTGTGCAAAGTTTATTGAGATTGCTTTATATCACTGAACCGCTGAGAAGAACCAAGCCTTTCATAGCTGATCACCACATATTCTTGCTATTACTGTGTACAATGTATTCCTGGTTTTGCACTTGTTTTGCTCAGCATCAATTATTCAAGTAAACCTTTCCAACCCTTTCAAAATAATCCTGCTTATCATTTCTTATAGAAAAATAATATTCCATTATCTTCATATAGCACAACTTATTCAGTCCTTCCTCAATTGATGGGCATCTATTCATTTTCCAACTCTCTGATACCATAAAAAGAGTAGCTACAAACATTTTTGCACTTGTGGATCCTTTTCCCTCCTTCATGATTTCTTTGGGGACACAGACCCAATAATGGCACTGCTGGAGCAAAGGGTATGTACAGTTTAATAACTTTTTGAGCATAGTTCCAAATTGCTCTCCAGAATGGCTGAATCCGTTCACAACTCCACCAACATATATTAGTGTCCCAGATTTCCAGCATCCCCTCCAACATTCTGCATTATTTTTCCTGTCATCTTAGCCAATCTGACAGGTGTATAGTAGTACCTCAATTGTCTTAATTTGCATTTCTGATCAAGAATGATTTAGAACATTTTTTCATATGACTATAAATGGCTTTAATTTTGTCATCTGAAAATTATCTGGTCATGTTCTTTAACCATTTAGCAATTGGGGAATGACTGAATTCTTATAAATTTGATACAGTTCTTTATATATTTTAGAAATGATTCCTTTATCAGAAACACTGGCCATAAATATTTTTTCCAAGCTTTGAACTTCCCTTTTAATTTTGTTTCTGGTTTTGTTTGTGCAAGCCCTTTTTAATTTAATATAATCAAAGTTGTCCATTTTGCCTTTCATAATGTTTTCTAATTCTTCTTTGGTCATAAATTCCTTCCTTTTCCAAAGATCTGATAGGTAAATTATCCCTTGCTCTCCTAATTTGTTTATGGTATCAAGATTGCTGATATTACTAATCCCATTTTACAAATAAGGAAACCAAAGCTGAAAGTGTTTAAGTTGTCCAGGGTCACATAGTTATCTGAAGCAGTCTCAGGTATTCCTAGTTCAATATACAATTTAGTTGGTTAGGTAGAATGGGGATGATAGAATATTGTGTACTTAGGAACAGCTGATGTATTGATTTGGCTGAACTGTCTTTGATACACAGGACAGCTTGCTTGATAGGTGAGTGGAGTATGAGATATATTTGGAAAATAGATGTATTTTGATGTAAAAATACAAGCTTACTTTTTAAGATTTAGGAACCATAGGGCCATTCTATCCTCTTCTTAAGTCATTTTGCACTATAATTCCATATTTCTTATGTCTATATATCCTGGTGAAAGGAAAGGATATGGTAGTGAAAGAGCAAGAAACCTGGGTTCTAGTTACAGCTCTATGACCTTAAATAAGTCAAGCAAGTCACCAGACTGAATCTAATTTCCCTCAAATATAAAAGGAGGGAGGGTACTAGATAAACTTATTTCTAAAAAATCAGTTCTATTTCTAGCTTTCCATATTTATAACACAGTAATTCTCCTTCATCCTAAAAATAATCCTTTAAAAATTTCATTGTCCTTTTACTTTTGTGAGAATTAAAAATGAAACTTTTTGAAAAAAAAATAAAAAGGGGAAGAAAAGGACTTTAACAAAACTAAACAACATACCAATTAATCTTAATATATTTTAGTTTTCCATTTTTATTAAGAAGAAAAATAACTTCATTTTAATATGAAATATTTCTTCAACAAGGCTGAATTTTGTCATTCTATTTTCATACCAGTCAGTTTGCATTTGCATTGTTATGGTGATTGTTTACATATTTTTCCTTTTCCACTTTGGCTTGGTGAGATTAAGAATGATGCCAGTAGTACTAAAGGTCATAATGAGCAGAAGTGGTCAAAGTATAATAAAGAGGTTTTGCTTCTTTTATTTTTTTTTTAAAACTCTATTGAGAGAAAAATTATGGTCAGAGAAGAAGAAAACCTTTGTTTTAGGCAGATAGGATGATGATAATTCACTATAGAGAAAAGGTAGAGCTAGTCAATTCTTACTTTTATTTTGTCTTCTAAGGAAAATGATCTTTGGATTATAAAGGAAAGAATCAATCAACAATGTGTCATTGTATGAGGAGCTAGAGATATAAACATGAAGAATAAAATCCTTTTTTCACAAAGAGCTTACATATTAGTAGGAGAGAGAAGTACATACATCAGTAAATGTGAATAAAGAGGATGAATGCAAATAAATGCAAACTAATTAAATAAAAGTTAGTATGAGGAGAACATTAACATCTTTCCCATTTTGGGAAATCAGATGCAGACATTCTTGCAGAAGATTGTACTTTAAAAGCATTTAGAAAGAAAGAAATCCTGAGTAACTGGTGAGAAAATGCATTGCAGATATAATGGGGAATGCATGACAAATGGGAGAATGGTGACTGTAAAGCCAGAGACAAGAGATGGAGAGTCATATGCATGGAAGAAGTGAAGACCATGACTAGGTTACAGAGTGAGAAAGTAATACTTACATAGGCTGAAAAGTAAGGCTGGGGCTAGATTGTGAAGGACTTTTCACATTTGAGAATTAATAATAGTTTAGCAATACCATGTTGTCACATTTTTTGTTTTAAGTAATCAAAGATATAGTTCACACCTGGGCAGAAGAGTTCTAATGACCCACTTTCCAAAGATACTTATAGTATACAGAAAACATATTTTCGTAGAAGTAGCTGAGAATTGCATGAGTAAAGAAATACCATGGTGAGAGATACATATAAAGAAAATTGCTTTGGTTACTATGTGGAAGAGGATTGATTAGAATGAAGTGGAAAGGAGATCATTTAGGAGCCCAGTGTAACAATTTTGATGAAAGGTCCTAAGAGTCAGAGTCCTAAGGTGTTTAGCTGAGTGGAGCTAATAATGTATAGGATATATGAGACTTGGCCCAGGTCTAAACACCAAAGATTTGGCAACTGACTGGATATATGAAGTAAGGGAGGGCGAGTGAAGGATAACAATAAGGTTATGAACTTAAGATACTGGTGTGGCTTTGGAAAGACATAAAGAAATTTCAAAAAAGAAAGTTTGGAGAAAAGGAAAGGATAATGATAATGAGTTCAGATTTGGGCCAGCTAATTTTGAGAGGTCCTCAACACAGTTTGAAATGTCAACTTTGGGATGTTAGACTAAAGCTCAATGGAAAAGCCCCAGGCTAGATATGTGTATCTGTGAGTCATCTGAGTTAATACATGTAAAGTTCTTAGTAAACATAAAATACTAAATAAATATCACTCCTTGTTGCCATTAAATGTGTACAGAGATGGTAATAAAAACCATGGAAGTTAAGTAAGTTACTGAGAGAACAAAGAAGAGAATTTAGGAAGAACTCTGAGGAACATCAACAACTAAGGTGATCAAGCAAGTCACCACACTGAGTCTAACGTCTCTCAAATATAAAAGGAGGGTGTCCTAGACTAAATGATTTCCAAAATCACTTCCAGTTCTAGCTTTCTGTGTTTATAAGATAGTACATTCTCCTTCATCCTAAAAAAGTGACCACATAAAGATCATGAAACTTTTTTTAAAAAAATTAGTCTTTTTATTTTTGTAAAATATTAAAAATAAAAACTTTAAAAAAAATAAAAAGGGAAGAAAAACACTTCAACAAAACTAACCAACATACTAACTAATCTTCTTAGTATATGTGACATCTTATACTAAAAGTTTTCCAGGGAGAGAAAGGGAGAGAAAACCAAAGAGGAGTTAAGCAAAAAGAAAACTAGGAGAGAATGATGTCAGAAAAATCCAGAGAGAATTTGTAAAAGGAGAGTAGTTGACGATGTTACATGTAGCAAGGAAGAGTAAAAGGATGGAAACTAGGAAAATAATACAATGACAAATAAGAGATTTAGGAGATAAGAATTTCAGTCAGTCAACATAACATGTTTGATTTTTGTTTGATATTATGCTAAATTCTAGGAATTAAAAGTGGGGGCAAAGCAAAATTATCTTTGTCCTCAAAATACTTGAATTCTAATGAAGATAAGGTACAAACAACTACCTATATAAAATACACACATACACACACAGAGTAGATAAAAAAATTGATCTCAGAGGGAAGGCTCTAGCAATGAGAATTGAGAATTGGGAGACTGAGGAACTATTGAACCTCTTAAGGTCTTCTGCAGATGACAGTATATGACTAAATACTGAAAGAAACCTGGGAAGTCAATAGGTGGAATTGAGGATAGTAGTTCTGGCATAGGGAAGAGAGAGAGGAAATATAGTGTTGTAGATGGGGGAAGAGCAAGGAGTCAAATATTTTGGTTACGTGAGTTTATGTCTTGGTTTTCAAAAAAATGAAGAAAAAAGAACCTGCAAATCTTAGCCCTGTGATTCCTGATAACATTCTAGAAGGCTAACAATCTTAAGGAAGCAGTGATCATGCCAAATAAACATTATTTCTTTCTTTTAAAATTAGATTTACTAAAATGATAGCGAAGGGGACCGCCATAAAAAACATTTCTTCAAAACATTTAATTAACATTTTCACTAGCCCACATGATCATTTGATAAAAGTTCAGAACTCTTTCAAAGCAGCAGAGCTTCTCGGGGGGTTATTTGTATATTTTAATTATTGCAATTCACTTATTTCAGTTCTGACTCTTCATGACTCCATCTAGGGTTTTCATGGAAAAGATACTGGGATGGTTTGCCACTTCCTTCTCTAGATCATTTATAGATGAGGAAACTAAAGCATACATGATTAAGGGATGTGTCCAGAGTCACATAATTAGCAAGTATCCAAAGCCAGATTTGAACTTGGGTCTTTCTGATTCTAAGTCAAGCACTCAATCCACTGCATCACTTAATACCTTAATGTATCTTATTTTAGGTCTAGATTAATTTTGATAAGACTTTTTCATCTCATTTGGAATTAATCTCTCATAACTCCAAAACTTTGCTCTGTGGGTTATCTCTAATTTATCCTAGCTTATTTGTACATGGTTCTTTTGTGTGTTATATCTACCATTAGACTATAAGCTCCTTGAGAGCAGAAGCTGTCCCCAGTCTTTCTTTGTATCCTCAGTACTTAGCACAGCACCTCACACATAGTAGGTCCTTAATACATGTTTAATGACATACTTGACTGATCACTGAATAAAAAACTAATTTAGAGTTGAAAAAATTTCTAGTCCCCTAGATAAAATCTTAATGAGGGCAAAGGTCCCCTCCTTCTATCATATACCCAATAATGTTAGTCTCAAGACTTCCAGTAAATTGTTAAGTCTTGACATATTCTCACTTGGTGTTCTTATCAGTTTCCATGGAGTCAGCTTTGTCTCTTTCTTGAACTCTACTTCTGAATCATCATTTGCCCATTAAACACCTTGGAATGGATGTTCTTGTAGGCTCAGGACAAAACAAGTCATGACTTTTCCTCTGAAAAATCACCTCCTCTTCTGAATTCCTATTTGAGGCCACAGTACCACCATCCTCTCAGTTATCCAGGCTCACAACTTAAATGTGATTTGTGACTCCTACTTTGAAATCACCCAACAGGTTCAATCTGTGATTAAAGCCTTTCATTTCAATTTTCATAGTCTTTCCTCTCTCCCTCCACCCCTGTTTCTCAAACACAGCCAGCCTTTTGCTGGTGTGATTTGACTTGTGATTGGTCTTGATTCAAGTTTTTCTTCACTACAATCCATCCTCTCCTCAGCTACCAGTGATTTTCTCAAAGAGTAAATCTGGCTATGTCACTTCCTTATTCAAATTGCAGTGGCTCCTTATTATCTCCAGGATCAAATATTAATCATTTGGTATTTAAAGTTTTTTTTACAATCTGCATTTTTCTATCTTTTCATGTTCTTCCAATATATTTACCCCTCTGAATCTTCTATTATTTAGCAAGGGGCAGAGAGGCTGCTATTCCCTTTTCTTAGAAAAAGTACATTATATTGTTGTATGAAGATGTATTCTGATGGAAGTAGATATCTTCAACATAAAGAAGATCCAACTCACTTCCAGTTGATCAATGATGGACAGAAACTACACCCAGAGAAGGAACACTGGGAAGTGAATGTAAAATATTAGCACTACTGTCTATCTACCCAGGTTACTTATACCTTTGGAATCTAATACTTAATGTGCAACAAGAAAATGGAATTTACACACATATATTGTATCTAGGTTATATTGTAACACATGTAAAATGTATGGGGTTGGCTGTCATCTAGGGGAGGGAGGGGATAATTTGGAAAAATGAATACAAGGAATAATGTTATAAAAATTACTCATGCATATATACTGTCAAAAAATTATAATTAAAAAAAAGAAAAAGTACATTATAAATACTTAATGAATCTTTGCTGAATGACTGATGAGTTTGGTACACTTAAAAAAAAACTTAAAAGAAACAGGTCAAATTGAATTACCTCCATTTTATGGGGAATACCATATAGAAATCATAATTCTAAAGTTGGTGGTCTAGTTAAATATGCTGTGGTTGAAATATTACTTTATTTTCTACATCAGACAAAAATATGGTTTGGAAATTACTCTGTTTCAGGTACAGTAAATAAGGATTTATCCTTACCTTTGTGCTGGGGTACTATAGCTGTTATCATAAGAGTCATAACTTTGCTCATCATAAGCAGTTCCATATCCATCATCATACTCCTAAAAATATTAACAGGAAAAACATAGGTAAAATTTTAACACAACAAAATCCTACAGGAAAAAGACACATGTAGGAAAACAAAATAACCTGGCTCTCACTGGATATTTAATAAAACAAATAGGATTCAAAATGCATCTCTATAAAGGGATCATATAGGATATTCTGATGCTAAAATGTATTGCTAAATACACTTAAATTTAAGAAACAGTGGTTTTATTTGTATGTTTATTAATTTTAGATTTAGTTTCAACTTCTCCATTCTAAAAGCTCTATCTTACTATCTGGAACCGTAATCTAAGTCAAAAATCTTTGGGCATCACATCAGCAAAGGGATACTATTAAGATCAAGAGTGATGTGGGTTATTGCCCCTTTAAGAGTCCTTTCTGATTCCCAACCCCCATGGCTGACCTTTGATTCATAAATCCTGGTGGAAAGCACCCTTTTGTATTTCAATGGGAGATATCCGGGCTCTCTCAGCCCCCATCTGATCTGAGCCTACTTGGGCTGTCTCAGACCCCATTATAATGATCTGCTCGAGTTTCCCAACCCCCTCCTAGCGAATTCTAGCTCTCCCTGAAATCTGGTGAGAAACCAATCTGGGACTTCACCCCACAGGCCCCTTTAGCCAAATCTCTCCTTATAAAAGAGCCAAGCTGGAATCATCTCTTTGCAGAGGGTCGAAACATGCTAGCACCATGCTTTGCATCACAGACTCTTTGTCCACCGGAACTTCTGGTGTACTTCTCTCTTTACCCAACACCTTTTACTAACCAGACCCCATTCTAATGATCTGCTCAGGTTCAGAGATAGTAAAGTGGCTTGTTTAGAGTCGAACAGCTATTACAAGGACTGGGACTAGAATTAACATTAGTTGATTTGTGGGGTTCCTGATTCCAAGTTTAGGGATCTTTCCATTTCACAACCCTTGCCTTTTATAATTATATTGTGTATTGGGGAACTATCCTGGAAGCAAGCTCAAAAGACTATGCAGTCAACCCTGGGGGGTTTTAAGTCAACTTCTAGAAATGCATGAAAATAGTAATTTTGTGTAGTGGGGGGCTCTGTGCCTTCTTCAGAGCATGCAGTTTAGGTATAATATGACTGTTTGCTGACCACATACGTTCTGGTGTGACACCAAAGTACAAATGAAATAGGTCTCCCCTTCCTTCTGGCTATGCAACACAGAGATGAGCCTAAGCTCAGGACAGGAGAGCAGTATTCTCTCCAAGAGCAAAACCTGTGTTTGAGGGTGAAGGCTACTTTGTGTTTTTATATTCATTCTCCTGAGTTAGGGGATCTTGTGAGAATGGGAAAAACTGGAAGAGCTAAGATAGGAACAGCTGATTCTGAGGAAGAGATACCTGAGGAGATCTCTCTGAATTGGCTGAGAAGTGGAATGCCCTGACATTGACAGATATTTCTATTAATCATGATATATGTGTGTGTGTGTGTGTGTGTGTGTGTGTGTGTGTGTGTGTGTGTGTGTGTATGTTATTTGGGGGTGAAATGGTGAGATGATTTAAGAAAATTTCTTGTGCAGCTAAAGGGAAGATGGACTAGAGTAGGGAGGCAGCTGAGGCAGGAAGACCAATATAAAGGCTATTATAGTAGTCAATAAAAGAGGTAATGAGTATTTGTTCTAGTGTTGACTATGTGAATAGAGAGAAAGAGATATAAATGAACTCTTATCTATAATAGTAGCTCTGACTGAATCATAGAAAGACTGTAATTTGCTTTGGTAGAGTAAGTTACTTTATGGGCAAAATCTTAGACCTTTAATGGTATTATTTAATTAGAATTTGCAGATTATTTTTCTCACTGGATATCTGCTTCTCCCTATTTAACTTTTTTAGAAGTGGAAATCAACTTTTTCCAAGATTTTATTTTATGATGATCCCTCAGTGAGTTTTGCTTTAGGATCAATTTTTATCTATGCTATGCTTGGAAAACAATATTTTTCCACATGATGTTATTTTGATATAACATAAATGATACTAACGTTCACCACATTATTCCCAAATTAATCGCTGTATTGAAATTTATTATTATATAAAATATTTCTTAGTTACTTATAGAAAGCACAGTACTCTGAAATTTAGCACATGTAACTCTGGAGCTACTTCTCAAACCATACTCTCTCAGTGGCAGTTTGGGAACTAAGAGCTACATCTCCTTTCAGAATTTTTAGGTTAACTCTGAAGGATAGGAGGTGGTGAGAGGATATTTTCCATCATCAGATAATTTTATATTTAATACTGGAGGTAATGTAGAATAGTAGTTTATTAAGTAGTAGTGTTGATTGTGAAACTACATACTTCAAAACAATCACTTTTAGTGATATAATGGATAATGGAATGGGAAGAAACTAATCTGAAATAGCCCAGGTCTGAGATGGTAAGGGCCTGCATATAGGTGTCAAATGTGTAAATAAAGAGAAGGGGACATTTATAAAAAGAGAAGGCAGACCTCACAAAACTTAACATAAGACTGGATATGTATGGTAATTGAGAGACAGAAGCTAAGAACCACATTAATGCGGTGGGAATTATCCCAGAGGATGATGGTAACCTTGAAAATAATTAGAAAGTTGGGAAGAATATTTTCCTATTTGAGGAGGCCAAAAAAAAATTAATTAGTTCTGTTTGGGATATGATGAGTTTAAAATAACCAGGAGCCATTCAATTCCAGTGGCCAAAAGGCACCTACTTGGTAAAGTAAAACTATTGCCCTGAAGAGAGATTAGGTCTGGTTACACCAGTGGCAGCTGGTAAGGCAAATAATAGATAAGAGATAACTGAGACAAAAATGAAGAAGGCTCAAGGTAAACTTTTAAAGGATATTCATGGCTAATGTGCATGACACTGATGAAGATTCATCCAGCAAAGGAAGGTGAAAAGAAGGAAAACTACCAGACAACAGTGTTAAATAAACCTAGAAAAACAAGAGTATCCAGAAAACTAGAGTGATCAACAGTCAAGGACAGGATAAAGATGGAAAAAAGGCCATTAGAGATCTCTGACAATTTTTGAGAGTACAGTTTCAGACAAATTTTAAGTCATAAGGCAGACTGCAAAGGGTTTAGAACTGAGTTTGTGTAGAAAAAGATTTGGGGACACTTATTATAGATGATCTTTTCAAAGCATATAGACAAGAAGGGAAAAGACATAGGACAATAGATGGTCAGATCGAGTGAGGTTTTTGTTAAAGGCTAGGAAGGTATAAAGCAAAAGGGAAAGGAACCATCACACAGGGAAAGGTTGAGGATTATTAGAGACTGTGGTTTGATAAAGAAGGACAATCTACAAGAGAAGGAAAGAGACAGGCTCAAGGGTGTATATAAGAAAGCTTTCTTTGACAAGTAGGAGAGCCCCTTTTTATATGAGACAGGAGTGACGGAAGAGATAGTGAGGAAGGGTGAAGAAAAGGTAGCTCTTGATAAATGGCACTTTTTTCCCCAGTGAAGTCTGAAGCAAAATCTTCTGCTGACAGAGCATTGGGGAAAGCATGTAGAGAAAAGTTTGAGAAAAGAAAGTTCTGGAATAGTCCAGTGTGAATAGGACAGGAATATGATTTTAAAGGTACCAAAATCACTGCTTGCTGTAGATGAGCTTATATAGATCAATTTATAGTGGCCAATCAGTGTGGTTCTCATGTTTTTCTCTAGCTTCATTTGGCAGCATATGTATGACAGGGTTGAGGACCATCAAATTGTGATAAGCAAAAGGTCAGTATGGTGAAGAACACAAGAGTCAGAACAGTATATAGAGATGAAGTAACTCTCAAAGTGGCTAAGATAAGAAAGGGAGAACCACAAACAGTGTAGGAGGACTATACTGTAAAAGACAAGGAACTGGAAGTAGTGATGAAGACAAACAACAGGAATTAAAGCTTTTAAGACAAAAGGAAAAATTGAATAATGAAAGACTGTGATCAGCAACAGAAACAGAATAATTAACATGGAAGGGGAAACATTTGTGTATGAATGCAAGATGAAGGACTGCCAAAACTACAAGTGTAACTGAAGTCATTTGCATCACTCTTCCCCCCCCCCCCCATTCAGAAATGTACCTAGCCTGACTGAATTTCCCCCCATCGGACCAATGGTAAAGGATTCAGCTGATATAAATATTTGTTACACTTGTAATAATTCTGATTATATTCTTTTTTGTACATTTGATCTATCACTTAGTGCCAGGCACTATGCTAAATGCTGAGGACACAAATATGAAAAAAAGAAAAACAGCAAAGACCACTCCACTCTTTCCCAAATTTTGCTGACTCAATTTCTTTTGAATATGGCATATCCATCTAAAGTCATAGATTTCATTTCATCAAGTATCAATGATACCTATGAGATTAAGTTTGGGCTTCATATATTAGGACCCCCTTCTGATTCCTCTTGTTTGTTGCTTAAACTCTGGACATTATATGTCCCTAACATTTGAAGATACGAATTTTTACTCCTGACTCTTTTCTTGGATTTTTTGTCTTCTGTGAACTTCAGGGTGTTTCATTTAATTAAACTTCCTTTACTAAGTGTGTAGGAAACATATGAAAAATAATTTAAACTATGAATTGATAATATTTAGCATTTATGTAGTACTTTAATATTAATAATTTTACATAAAATATGAAATTTGATCACCAAATTGTTGAATAGAATATATCCTAACACGCAACTTATTTAGTCTTGTAAAAAATAATACTCAAGAAAACTAATTATTCTTGTATATGTTGACCTATAAACAAGACCCTCATTTCACCAATACTGCTTTAAGATGTAGTAAAGAAAGATTGCCAATCACCTGCTCCTTTTTGTTCCCTCAAACAATACCCATATAACCCAAAGCACTATTCATTAGATAGAAACAATGCATTGTTATGGAATGTAAGATGATAGCTGGTGGAAATGAAGTATCCCAGTGGGGAAAGGCCTGGACTGTACTGGCCTCAGCCACACAGGAATCAAGAAGCTCTTTCTTTAGGCTCTGAAGTCTATTAAACTTATTCCTTACTCAGTGGTAAAGAGCAGCATCTGTGGCAGTGAATCTTCAGCCCACCCCCTATATGAGTTTACATGCTACCTTTGCCACATACTATTTTATGACTGTGGGCAGGTGACTTAACCTTTCAGTTTCCCAGGAAACTTCCCAAGAATAAAAATTGCAAAGAAAGCATTGGTAGAGTGAGTTCCTCCAAAGGGAGCACCTTATATCAATGAAATCACAGGTCTAAAAAATAAAAACAAGGAGGTATACTGTGCTAGATGTTCTCTGGAAATATAAAACTGTTAAAATATGAACTGCATTTTAATTTGTAATGCAAGATATATGGGATATTAAAACACTACTAACAAAATACCATAATATACTTAGGATGTGAAAATAAAATTGGTGGGCTCAAAATTATTTTGTAAAAATGAAAAAGTAGGAAGGCCAAAGCTAAAATTTGGGATTTTCATTATAATAGGACACATTTTGTTGAGACTAAAAAATTCTGGAAATTAATTCCTTCTGTGGCTATTATTAAATATTTAAAATAATTTGTAATCAACCCTTATACCTGCATTATATAAGGAATTGTGGAACTATCATCTTTTTATTTAAAATAAAAAGGGGTCCCTAGGCCTTTTAATGCACATTTAAAATACATTTTCACGAACATTTTTTTTCAGAGTCTGCACTCTGTCTTAATTAAATTTCCAACTATGGAAAACAATCTAATTGCAGCAGTTTAGAGATTAGTTAACTGTCAAATATCATGCCAATAGTTATTGCACTGGGAAAATCTACCATCAGTAGAACTCTTGTATAAACCTCTAGCTACAGTGAAACCTCAAAAAAGCATATAATTACATCCTTACAGAATAATGGAAAAAGCAAAGGGAGATGGCTTTAGAATGACTTTAAGCAAAATTTACACTTAACAATTATCATAGACATTTAAAATTTAAGCAAAATTTACACTTAACAATTATCACAGACATTTAAAATTTCATTTTTTGTGGTAGTAGGCCAAAAAGGCTATAGTATTTTGTGGGAGTTGGGGGGTTAAGAAGTGTAGGAATTAGTCTTTCTTGTGACAAGCTGCATTTGCTCCAGATGCCCCTTTGTCTCTTGCCTAGTAAAAAACTGCTTTGCTGTCTTATACAACCTTCCTTGTTGGACCCTAGGATCACTTTCTGACACTTCCTTACCTGTGACATTAATGGTAGAAAAGTAATCAAATGGATCTAAATCAGATAAAGCCTCCCTCCCCTTTCTATCAAACTCTGGGCTCTCTTGCCATACTGTAAAGCTGCCCTGTTGTATAGGTTAAACTCAGAATGAAATAACTCAATGAGTAGCAGACAGTGACATTATCTGAGGGCTGAACCTGGCAGCAAACACCAACATTATTTTTCCTTCTCTTGTTATGGCATCAAGATGATCTCGCCCAAAGCCCAGACTCTACTGAATTAATTTGTATGAAGTTGTTGATTACTTTGTCCCTCTAGAAACCTAGTTGTATTTTATCCCTTGATGAATGGAATTCTGACAGTGCTCCTTTCTTCCCTTCCAACTCTCTTAGTTTGTTCTCTCTTTCTCACCCTGAAATTAAACACTTTACTATAGGGTCATATAACATCACATATGGAAAGACCTACTGTATCTTTAAATATCATTGGGCTCATTTGTGAAACTTCTGTATTTCAAAAAGTAGTTGCTGGGACATAAACTTTCCCACTAAAAAACATCTTCATTGTTACTAGCTATATGAATTTCTAAACAGCTACTTTTCATATTTTACAGTTAAGTAAGATAATTATTAAAATAACATTTGACTTTAGGTCACTTTCTGTCTTTTGTGAAACCTAATATAAAATAATTTTTGTCAAGATTTGAACGCAACGTATAGGAAAGAGGGAAAGATATAATCAGGATGAATAAGAAGTCAGAGGGGCAGCTAGGTGGAGCAGTGGATAGAGCACCAGCCCTGAATTCAGGAGGAACCGAGTTCAAATCTGGTCTAAGACACTTAACTCTTCCTAGCTGTGTGACCCTGGTTAAGTCACTTAACCCCAGCCTCAGAAAAAGAAAAAAAAAAATAGAGTGGGGAGGAACATAAGTCATCATTTAGTCTAATATGCTTATTTTATAAGTGAGCAAACTGAGGCCCAGTAAAGTAAACTTGTCAAACATTACATAAAGAGCAATATAAGTTATTCTTTTTGAATCGTTTTAATTGTGCTTGACTCTTTGTGACCCCATTTGGTGTTTTTTTGGCAGAGACACTGGAGCACTTTGCCATTTCTTTCTTCAACTCATTTTACAGATGAGGAAACTGAGACAGAGTCAAGTGACTTGCCCAGAGTCACATAGCTAGTGAGTGTCCAGATTTGACCTTGAGAAAATGAGTCTGCCTGACTTCCAGGCTCTCTAATCACTGCATCTGGTAGCTGTCTACCAACAGGAGAACTGGGGTCAAACCTAGGTCCTCTAACTTCAAATTTAGTGCCATTCATTTATTTGTTTTTATTTGTTGCTGATAAAACTAGGGATTCACAGGAATTGCTTTTGGAAGAAAATTGGGAAATCATACAGATAAGTAAACTGGGGTCCCAGATATATGAAATAACTTGCTCAAGGTCACCTATGTAGGCAAGAGGGAAAAAAAAAAAAAAAACAGTTTTTCTTACCCTTAATTAAGGACTCTTTCCATGATATCACAATATTCAGAATTCAAATAAAACATGAGGCAAAAAACATATATTTACTTAAGTTATGTGGGGCATAGTTAAGAATTAAACTTTTTTCTAAATTCAGGTATCTGGCTTTTAAAACAATAATTCAATTGGTATTATGTGTCACTAGCAATCACTTGTAGTACTGATACAATGATGGATAAGGCATCATTATTGACAAAAGAAATAAAGTTAAGATAAGTGGTTTTCTCAGTCACCTGCTAAGGCAGATAATGTGACTATCAGTTTAATCATTTTACAGATGAGAAACATGAGGCCTAAAGGGCTGAACTTATTTCAAAATTAAATAGAAGTCATGGTTTGAAATTAGATCTTCTGAACCTATATCCAATGTCCTTTCAATGCCACCAATTTGAATCAAGAAATTTAAAAATTGTCCATCAATCAGATTGTAGCAGTTTATTCAAGAAATCATTCATTCTGACCAAATGAGATGTATACAAGGAATGCAAGTATAGTTCAATAAACAACATAACCAAAACAATTCAGACTACATGACTGTCTCAAAAAATGCTCAAAATTTTTTTGGAAAAGTGTAAGATTTTTGTGCTAAAAATACTACAAAGAATAGCCACTGAGGGACCTTTTTATCAGGAAAAAAATCATCTTTTTTTTTTTGTTAATCACATAGAACACTTTATTTAGTCATTCCTCAATTGATGAACAGACCCTCAATTTCCATTATATTGGCCTGAGAAAAGAGATGCTATAAAATATTTTTATACCTATAAGTTCTTCTTCCTTTTTTTAAATATCTTTTTTTTTTTTTTTTTTCAGATGCCTAGAAGTAATATTGTTAGGTCAAGGGAGATGCATGGTTTTATAAACCTTTGGCCATATATCATATCTTTTGATCATTTGTTAATTGGAGAAGGGTTTTATATATGTGTGTGTGTGTGTGTGTGTGTGTGTGTGTGTGTGTGCATATGTATGTAATTGACTCATCTTCTTATACATTTGAGAAATGGAGCCGTCATTAGAGAAACTTGCTAAAAAATTATTTTGATAATTACTTTTGCTAATTGTATATACCTTCTCTTTATTCTATTCTCTCTCTCTCTCTTTTCAATCTATCCCTTTTCTTTTTTTTTATTATAGTATTGTATTGACAGAACATATGCATAGGTAATTTTTCAACATTGACCCTTGCAATCACTTCTGTTTCAACTTTTCCCTTCCTTCCCTGCACCCACTCCCCTAGATGGCAGGCAGTCCTATACATGTTAAATATGTTATAATATATCTTAAATATAATATATATGTACATGTTTATACAGTTCTCTTGTTGCATAAGAAAAATCAGATTTAGAAAGGTAAAAATAACCTGGGAAGAAAAACAAAAATGCAAGCAGTCCACATTCATTTCCCAGTGTTCTTTCTCTGGGTGTAGCTGTTTCTGTTTATCACTGAACAATTGGAACTGATTTGGATCCTCTCATTGCTGAAGATAGTCACTTCCATCAGAATTGATACCCATATAAGTATTGTTGTTGAAGTGTATAATGATTCTTGGTTCTGCTCATTTCACTCAGCATCAGTTCATGTAAGTCTCTCCAAGCCTCTCTGTATACATCCTGCTGGTCATTTCTTACAGAGCAATAATATTCCATAACATTCATATTCCATAATTTACCCAACCATTCTCCAATTGATGGACATCCATTCATTTTCCAGTTTCCAGCCACTACAAAAAGGGCTGCCACAAACATTTTGGCACATACAGGTCCTTTTTTTCCCCTTTAAGATCTCTTTGGGATATAAGCCCAGTAGAAACACTGCTGGGTCAAAAAGAATGCACAGTTTGATAACTTTTTGAGCATAGCTCCAAATTGTTCTCCAGAATGGTTGGATCCGTTCACAACTCCACCAACAATGCATCAGTGTCCCAGTTTTCCCACAGCGTGTCCAACATTCATTATTATTTTTTTCTGTCCCTTAGCCAATCTGACAGGTATGTAGTGGTATCTCAGAGTTGTTTTAATTTGCATTTCTCTGATCAATAGTGATTTAGAACATCCTTTCATAAGAGTAGAAATAGTTTAATTTCATCATCTGAAAATTTGTTCATATTTTTTGACCATTTACCAATTGGAGAATGGCTTGATTTCTTAAAAATTAGAGTAAATTCTCTATATATTTTGGAAATGAGGTCTTTATCAGAACCTTTAACTATAAAAATGTTTTTTGCAATTTACTGCTTCCCTTCTAATCTTGTGTGCATTAGTTTTGTTTGTGAAAAAGCTTTTTGATATAATCAAAATTTTCTATTTTGTGATCAATAATTATCTCTAGTTCTTCTTTGATCACAAATTCCTTACTCTTTCACAACTCTGAGAAGTAAACTATCCCATGTTTTTCTAATTTATTTATAATATCATTTTTTTATGCCTAAATCATGAACCCATTTTGATCTTATCTTGGTTTACGGGGTTAAGTATGGGTCCATATCTAATTTCTCCCATACTATTTTCCAATTTTCCCAGCAGTTTTTGTCAAATAATCAATTCTTATCCCAAAAGTTGGGATCTTTGGGTTTGTCAAACACTAGATTGCTACAGTTGCATACTATTTTGTCCTGAGAACCTAACCTATTCCACTAATCAACTAGTCTGTTTCTTAGCCAATACCAAATGATTTTGGTGACCACTGCTTTATAATATAGTTTTAGATCAGGTACACCTAGGCCACTTTCATTTGATGTTTTTTCATTAGTTCCCTTGAAATTCTTGACCTTTTCTTCTTCTATATGAATTTTGTTGTTGTTTTTTTTTTTTTTTTTTTTTTTTTTTTTTTTAATTTTTTTTATTATATATATATATATATATTTTATAATATTATCCCTTGTATTCATTTTTCCAAATTACCCCCCCTCCCTTATTCCCTCCCCCCGACGACAGGCAATACCATACATTTTACATGTGTTACAATATAGTCTAAGTACAATACATGTGTGTGAATATCATTTTCTTGTTGCACAATAAACATTAGAATCCGAAGGTACATGCAACCTGGGCAGACAGATATTAGTGCTAACAATTTACATTCCCCTCCCAGTGTTTCTTCTCTGGGTGTATCTACCTCTGTCCATCATTGATCAACTGGAAGTGAGTTGGATCTTCTTTATGTTGAAGATTTCCACTTCCATCAGAATACATCCTCATACAGTATCGTTGTTGAAGTGTATAGTGATCTTCTGGTTCTGCTCATTTCACTCAGCATCAGTTGATTTAAGTCTCTCCAACCCTCTCTGTATTCCTCCTGCTGGTCATTTCTTACTGAGCAATAATATTCCATAACTTTCATATACCACAATTTACCCAACCATTCTCCAACTGATGGACATCCATTCATCTTCCAGTTTCTAGCTACAACAAAAAGAGCTGCCACAAACATTTTGGCACATATATGTCTCTTTCCGCTCTTTAGTATTTCTTTGGGATATAATCCCAGTAGTAGCGCTGCTGGGTCAAAGGGTATGCACAGTTTGATAACTTTTTGGGCATAATTCCAGATTGCTCTCCAGAATGGCTGGATTCTTTCACAACTCCACCAGCAATGTATTAGTGTCCCAATTTCCCCACATCCCCTCCAACATTTGTCATTATTTGTTCCTGTCATCTTAGCCAATCTGACAGGTGTGTAGTGGTATCTCAGAGTGGTCTTAATTTGCATTTCTCTGATCAGTAGTGATTTGGAACACTCTTTCATGTGAGTGGATATAGTTTCAATTTCTTCCTCTGAGAATTGTCTGTTCATATCCTTTGACCATTTATCAATTGGAGAATGGTTTGGTTTCTTATAAATTATGGTCAGTTCTCTATATATTTTGGAAATGAGACCTTTATCAGAACCTTTGTTTTTAAAAATATTTTCCCAATTTGTTACTTCCCTTCTAATCTTGTTTGCATTAGTATTATTTGTACAGAAACTTTTTAGTTTGATGTAATCAAAATCTTCTATTTTGTGATCAATAATGATCTCTAGTTCTCCTCTGGTCATAAATTCCTTCCTCCTCCACAAGTCTGAGAGGTAGATTATCCTCTGTTCCTCTAATCTATTTATTATCTCCCTCTTTATGCCTAAATCATGGACCCATTTTGATCTTATCTTGGTATATGGTGTTAAGTGTGGATCCATATCTAATTTCTGCCATACTAATTTCCAGTTTTCCCAACAGTTTTTTCCGAATAATGAATTTTTATCCCTAATGTTGGAATCTTTGGGTTTGTCAAAGATTAGATTGCTATAGATGTACCCTTTTTTGTCCTTTGTATCTAATCTGTTCCACTGATCTACCGGTCTATTTCTTAGCCAATACCAAATGGTTTTGGTGACTGCTGCTATATAATATAGCTTTAGATCAGGTACACTTAGACCACCTTCCTCTGAGTTTTTTTTCATTAGTTCCCTTGCAATTCTTGACCTTTTATTCTTCCATATGAATTTTGTTGTTATTTTTTCTAGGTCATTAAAATAGTTTCTTGGGAGTCTGATTGGTATAGCACTAAATAAATAGATTAGTTTGGGGAGTATTGTCATCTTTATTATATTCGCTCGGCCTATCCAAGAGCACTGAATGTCTTTCCAATTATTTAAATCTGATTTTATTTTTGTGGCAAGTGTTTTGTAATTTTTCTCATATAATTTCTGACTTTTCTTTGGTAGATGGATTCCCAAATATTTTATACTATCAACATTTGTTTGGAATGGAATTTCTCTTTGTATCTCTTGCTGTTGCATTTTGTTAGTGATATATAAAAATGCCGAGGATTTATGTGGATTTATTTTGTATCCTGCCACTTTGCTGAAATTTTGAATTATTTCTAGTAGCTTTTTAGCAGAGTCTTTGGGGTTCTCTAAGTATACCATCATGTCATCTGCAAAAAGTGATAGTTTGATTTCCTCATTTCCTACTCTAATTCCTTGAATCTCTTTCTCGGCTCTTATTGCCGAGGCTAGCGTTTCTAGTACTATATTGAATAGTAATGGTGATAGTGGGCAACCTTGTTTCACTCCTGATCTTACTGGGAAAGGTTGCAGTTTATTTCTATTGCATATTATGCTTACTGACGGTCTTAAATATATACTCCTGATTATTCTAAGGAATAATCCATTTATTCCTATACTCTCAAGAGTTTTTAGTAGGAATGGATGTTGGATTTTGTCAAATGCTTTTTCTGCATCTATTGAGATGATCATATGGTTCTTATTAATTTGATTATTAATATGGTCAATTATATTAATAGTTTTCCTAATATTAAACCAGCCCTGCATTCCTGGAATAAATCCTACTTGATCATAGTGTATTATCTTGGAGATGATTTTCTGAAGTCTTTTTGCTAATATCTTATTTAAGATTTTAGCATCAATATTCATTAAGGAGATTGGTCTATAATTTTCTTTCTCAGTTTTCGATCTACCAGGTTTAGGTATCAGTACCATGTCTGTGTCATAAAAGGAATTTGGTAGGACTCCTTCATCCCCTATTTTTTCAAATAATTTATATAACATTGGGGCTAATTGTTCTTTAAATGTTTGGTAGAATTCACATGTGAATCCATCTGGCCCTGGGGATTTTTTCCTGGGGAGTTGATTAATAGCTTGTTCTATTTCTTTTTCTGAAATGGGACTATTTAAGCAATTTATCTCCTCCTCTGTTAATCTAGGGAGCCTATATTTTTGGAGGAAGTCATCCATTTCACTTAAGTTATCAAATTTATTGGCATAAAGTTGGGCAAAGTAACTCCTTATTATTTCTCTAATTTCCTCTTCATTGGTGGAAAGATCCCCCTTTTCATTTGTAAGACTATCAATTTGATTTTCCTCTTTCTTTTTTTTGATCAAATTTACCAAAGGTTTATCTATTTTATTGGCTTTTTCATAAAACCAACTCTTGGTTTTATTTATTAATTCAATAGTTTTTTTACTTTCAATTTTATTGATTTCTCCTTTTAATTTTTGTATTTCGAGTTTAATTTTTGGTTGGGGGTTTATAATTTGGTCTTTTTCTAGCCTTTTAAGTTGTAAGCCCAATTCGTTAATCTTCTCTTTCTCAATTTTCTTCAAATAAGCCTCTAAAGATATAAAATTTCCCCTTATTACCGCTTTAGCTGCATCCCAAAGATTTTGATATGATGTCTCATCATTATCATTATCTTGGGTGAAATTGTTAATTGTTTCTATAATTTGCTCTTTCACCCAGTCATTCTTTAAGATGAGATTATTCAGTTTCCAATTACTTTTTGGTCTATTTACCCCTAACTTTTTACTGAATGTAGCTTTTATTGCATTGTGATCTGAGAAGAAGGCATTTATTATTTCTGCCTTCCTACATTTAATTTTGAGATCTTTATGTCCTAGTATATGGTCAATTTTTGTATAGGATCCATGAACTGCTGAGAAGAAAGTATATTCCTTCCTATTGCCATTCAGTTTTCTCCAAAGGTCTATCATACCTAGTTTTTCTAATGTTCTATTTACTTTTTTAATTTCTTTCTTGTTTGTTTTGTGGTTTGATTTGTCTAAATCTGAGAGTGCAAGGTTGAGATCTCCCACTATTATAGTTTTACTGTCTATTTCTTCTTGCAGTTCTCTTAACTTTTCCTTTAGAAAGTTAGATGCTATACCACTTGGTGCATATATGTTTAGTATTGATATGGCTTCATTATTTATGCTACCTTTCAGCAGGATATAGTTTCCTTCCTTATCTTTTTTAACGAGATCTACTTCTGCTTTTGCTTGATCTGAGATAAGGATAGCTACCCCTGCTTTTTTGGCTTTACCTGAAGCATAATAGGCTCTGTTCCAACCTTTTACCTTTACTCTGTATGTATCTCCCTGCTTTAAGTGTGTTTCCTGTAGGCAACATATTGTAGGGTTCTGCTTTTTGATCCAATCTACTATCCGTCTCCGTTTGATGGGATCGTTCATCCCATTTACATTTACAGTTAAAATTACTAATTCTGTATTTCCTGCCATCGTATTATCCCCAGATTATGCTTTTTTCCCTTGACCCCCCTGATCCCCCTCCCCGATATTTAATTTACAGACCCCCCTTGTGACACGCAACCCTCCCTCTTTTTTTTTTTTTTTTTTTTTTTTTTTTTTTAGGATCCCTCCCCCCTCCCTCCAAGTCCCTTCACTTATTCCCCTTTTCCTTTTCCCTTTTCCTCTCCCCCCTTTTAATGAGGTGAGAGAAAATTCTCTGAAAAACAAATATGTTAATTATTTACTCTTTGAGCCTCTTCTGATGAGAGTAAGATTCACACAATGATTCTCCCCCTCACTAAGTTCCCTCAGATATGGTGTATTTTCTATGTCTCTTCCTGGGATGTAGTTTCCCTCTTTTTATCACTCCTTCCCCTTTTTCTGAACCGACCTCCTTCCCTTTACTACACCCCCCTTTTTTTCTTTTATATCAGTAAAATCAAATTATCCTTGAGTATTTTTTATATACCCACAACAGAGTTACAGTTCTCAAGGGTTCTGTGTACCTTTTTCTGTTTCTCTTCAGTCTTGTGGATGTAGATCAAATTTTTTGTTTAAGTCTGGTTTTTTTCTTAGAAACATATAGAATTCCTCTGTTTCATTGAATGACCATCTTCTTCCGTGGAAAAAGATGCTAAACTTAGCTGGGTAGTTCATTCTTGGTTGCAGTCCTTGATCTTTTGCTTTACGGAATATCAGGTTCCAGGCCCTTCTATCTTTTAATGTGGAGGCAGCCAGATCTTGGGTGACCCTTATTGTGGCACCTTGGTATTTAAATTGTTTTTTTCTAGCTGCTTGCAGGATTTTCTCCTTTGTGTGGTAATTCTGCAGCTTAGCCACAATATTCCGTGGTGTTCTTTTTTTAGGGTCTATTTCAGAAGGAGTTCGATGAATTCTTTCCACATCTACTTTCCCTTCTGTTTCTATTATCTCTGGACAGTTCTCTTTGATAATTTCCTGTAAAATAGAATCTAGGCTCTTTTTTTGGTCATAGTTTTCTGGAAGTCCAATAATCCGCAGATTATCTCTCCTAGATCTATTTTCCAGGTCTATAGATTTTCCCAGTAAGTATTTGACGTTGTTCTCCAGCTTCTCATTTTTTTTGTTTTGTTTGACTGATTCTTGGGTTCTCTGTGAATCATTCATTTCTATTTGTTCCATCCTGACTTTTAAGGAGTTATTTTCTTCTTTCACAGTTTTTAGTTCTTTTTGTAAATGCCCAATTTCGTTTTTAAATGAATTATTTTGCTCTATTGAATTTTTTTCCATTTCCCTAATTTTTTTTTTTTGAGAATTATTTTCTTTTTCCAATTCAGAAATTCTATTTTCTTGAGACTTTTTTATCTTTTCCAATTCAGAAATCCTACTTTCCTGTGTTTTTTTAACCTTTTCTAATTCACTAATTTTGTTTCCCTGCATCTCCTGTGAATTCTTTATTTTTTCCAACTCCAATTTCAGGACATTGTTATTCTCTACCATAACTTCCCTTTCCTTGCCCCATTTTTCTTCAATCTCCCTCAATTTCTTAAGAGCTTCTTCTAGGAGAGAGTTATGTGATGGGGGGCAGGAATCGTTCCCCTTTAGGTTGTTATCTTCTGAATCTTTGCTGTTAACTTCCTCGGGGTTGGATACCCGCTCTTTCTCTGTATAGAAGGAATCTATAGTTTTTCTAGCTTTTTTGCTCATACTTAAAAAATGTTTTGGGGTCTGTCCCTGGGGTAGGAAATTATTTACTTCTTTACCAGCTTCCTCCCAGACTGGATGGATGCAGCGGCCCCTGCGCCCGCGCTAAGAGAGAGCTCCGGGAGAGAGTTCCCCACCCCCTCCCTGGAAGTGCCTCAGAGGTGATTAGCACTGCTGTGCTTTGAGGGCGTAGAATAGTGAAGACAGCAAGAAGCTCAGCCTATGTGTCCGGGTGGGGAGTGGGTGTCTGCAGCAGGTGACGTGAGAAGCCCCTGCGCTCAAACTGGAAGTGTCTGCCAGAAACCGCGGTCCCTAGTTCAAAGGTTCCGCTTCTCTGGGACTTCCTGGAGCTGAGTTCCACTCCCTCCAGCTAAGCTAGGCAGTGTGTGTTGCCTTGGGCCGTATCCACCCACTTGTCAGTCTCTTAACTATTCTCAGGAGGTAGCTGAGGCCACACCCCCTGGTGCCGAGTCTGCCCCAGGGTGGGGGGGGGGAAATCTAATCTGAGTTTTAAAATATTTTGGCTTTCTCTTCTGAACTGCTAAATAATTAGCAGAGGAGAGCTAACAGCCTGTGCCAGATTCCTTTACCTCAGTGGCTTCTCTGATCCCAGAGCCCTTCCCAGCGCAATGGGCGCAGTGTGCCCCTACCCCACCGTCTGTGCTGGTCTTTCTTATTCCTCCCCTGAGAACTGACCTTTCCTGTTGAAACTCCAGATTCTCTTCAGCTGGTAAGTCGTGCTTCCAGTCCTTGTGGTATCTATCAGTCCTGAGCTAATTTTGAGACTTAATTTATCTAATTGGTTGTGAGGGAGTGAGGACGTTCACTGAGTAGTGTGTTTCTTCTCCGCCATCTTGGCTCCGCCCCCCATTTTGTTGTTGTTTTTGTTGCTGTTTTTTTTTTTCTAGGTCATTCTAGGTTTCTTGGGAGTCTATTTGGTATAGCACTAAATAAATAAATTAGCTTAAGTAGTATTGTCACCTTTATTATATTCGCTCAACCTATTCAAGAGCACTTAATATTTTTCCAATTGGTTAGATTCGACTTTGTGTGGAAAGTATTTTGTAGTTTTGCTCATATAGTTCCTGACTTTCCTTTAGCTGACAGATTCCCAAATTTTTTACACTATCGACAGTTATTTTGAATGGAATTTCTCTTTGTATTTCTTACTTTTGGATTCTGTTGATGATGTATAAAAATGCTGAGGATTTATGTAGATTTATTTTGTATCCTGAAACTTTGCTAAACTTCTGAATTATTTCTAATAGCTTTTTGTAGAATCTCTGGTATTTTCTAAGTATACCATCATATCACCTGCAAATAGTGATAATTTGATTTCCTCATTACCTACTCTAATTCCTTTAACCTCTTTTTTATCTTTTATTGCTGAAGCATTTCTACACAATATTGAATGGTAATGGTAATAGTGGGGCAAATTAGTTTTACTCCTGATTTTACTGGGAATGGTTCCAGTTTATCACCATTACATATGATGCTTATTGATGGTTTTAAATAGGTGCTACTGACTATTTTAAGGAAAAATCCATTTATTCCTATACTCTCTAGTGTTTTTAATAGGAATGGGTGTTGGGTTTTATCAAATGCTTTTTCTGCATCTATTGAGATGATCATATGGTTGTTGTTAATTTGGTTACTGATATAATCAATTATGCTAACAGTTTTCCTAATATTGAACCAACCCTGCATTCCTGGTTATAAATCCTATTTGGTCATGGTGTATTATTCTGGAGAAGATTTTCTGTAATTTTTATTTAAGATTTTTGTATCAATGTTCATTAGGGAGATTGATCTATAATTTTCTTTCTCTGTTTTCGTCCTACCTGGTTTAGGTATCAGTACCATATCTGTGTCATAAAAGGAATTTGATAGGACTCCTTCAATCCCTATTTTTTTCAAATAGTTTACATATAGTATTGGAATTAATTGTTCTTTAAATGTTTGATAGAATTCACAAGTAAATCCATCTGGTCCTGGGGATTTTTTCTTAGGGAGTTGATTAATAGCTTGTTCTATTTCTTTTTCTAAAATGGGACTATTTAAGCAATTTACTTCCTCCTCTGTCAATCTGGAAAGCCAATATCATCCATTTCACTTCGGTTATCAAATTTATTGGCATAAAGTTGGGCAAAGTAACTCCTTATTATTGCTCTAATTTCCTCTTCATTGGTGACAAGTTCTCCTTTTTCTTTTTTAAGACTAACAATTTGATTTTTCTTTTTCCTTTTTCTAATCAAATTTACTAAAGGTTTATCTATTTTATTGTTTTTTTTTTTTGTAGAACAAACTCTTAGTTTTATTTATTAATTCAATAGTTTTTTTTTTACTTTCAATTTTATAAATCTTTTAATTTTTAGAATTTCAAGTTTAGCATTTGACTGGGGTTTTTTAATTTGCTTTTTTTCTAGCTTTTTTACTTGCAAGCCTAATTCTTTGATTTTCTCTTTTTCTATTTTATGCAAGTAGGCCTCTAGAGATATGAAATTTCCCCTTATTCCTGCTTTGGCTGCATCCCACACATTTTGGTATGATGTTTCATTATTGTCATTCTCTTGGGCGAAATTATTAATTGTGCCTATGATTTGCTGTTTTGCCCAATTATTCTTTAGGATGAGATCATTATTTATTTCCAATTACTGTATGATCTATTTTTCCCTGGCTTTTTATTGCATTGTGACATGAAAAGGATTCGTTTACTATTTCTGCCTTTGAATTTTGAGGTCTTTATGTCCTAATATATGGCCTATTTTTTTGTATAGTTTCCATGAACTGCTGAGAAGAAAGTGTACTCCTTTCTGTCTCCATGTAGTTTTCTCCAAAGATCTATCATACCTAATTTTTCTAGTATTCTATTTACCTCTTCAACTTCTTTTTTATTTATTTTGTGGTTTGATTTATCTAATTCTGAGAGATCTCCCACTATTATAGTTTTACTGTTTATTTCTCCTTGAAGCTCTCTTAACTTCTCCTTTAGGAATTTAGATGCTATACCACCTCTTCAACTTCTTTTTTATTTATTTTGTGGTTTGATTTATCTAATTCTGAGAGATCTCCCACTATTATAGTTTTACTGTTTATTTCTCCTTGAAGCTCTCTTAACTTCTCCTTTAGGAATTTAGATGCTATACCACTTGGTGCATATATATTTAATATTGATACTACTTCATTATCTATGCTACCCTTTAGCAAGATATAGTTTCCCTCCTTATCTCTTTTAATTAGATCAATTTTTGCTTTTGTTTGATCTGAGATGAGGATGGTGACTCCTGCTTTTTTGACTTCACCTAAAGCATAGTAGATTCTGTTCCAGCCTTTTACCTTTACTCTCTATGTTTTACCCTTCTTCAAGTGTGTTTCCAGTAAATAACATATTGTAGGATTCTGACTTTTAATCCAGTCTGCTATCTGCCATATCTTTATGGGGGAGTTTACCCCATTCACATTTATGGTTAAAATTACTAATTCTGTATTTCCTGACATCATATTATCCCCAGATTATGCTTTTCTCTTTTCTTTCCCTTTTACCCCCCTCTCCAGTATTAGATTTATGAGCACCACTTGCCTCATGCAACCCTCCTTCTTTAGGATCTTACCTTACCCCTACCTTAGAGTCCCTCCCCTTAAACATTTTCCTCACAAATTTCTCACTCATTCCAATGGGGAAGTCCATCTTCTTCCCTGGAAAAAAAAAATCCTCGTTTTGGCTGGGTAAATTATTCTTGGCTGCATACCAAATTCCTTAGTCTTCCAGAATATCAGATTCCAGGTCCTTCAATCCTTTAATGAGGACACTGCTTTATCCTGAGTAATCCTTATTGTGGCTCCTCTGTATTTGAATTGTTTTTTTCCTTGCTTCTTGTAGTATTTTTTTCCTTGGTCTGATAGTTCTGGAATTTAGCTACAATATTTCTTGGAGTTTTGTTTTTGGGAACTCTTTCAGTAGGTGATTAATGAATTCTTTCAATATCTATTTTACCTTCTGTTTCTATAACATCTGGGCAGTTCTCTTTGATGATTTCTTGAAAAATAGTGTCTAGGCTCTTTTTTACATCATGATTTTCAAGAAGTCCAATAATACTCAGATTATAACTCCTAAATCTATTTTCTAGGTCTGTTCTTTTCCCAAGTAGGTATTTAACATTTTTTTTTGTTTGTTTGTTTTGCTTGACTGATTCTTGGTGTCTCCTCGAGTCATTCATTTCCATTTGTTCAATTCTGATTTTTAATGAATTATGTTCATTTTCTTTTTTATTTCTTTTTCTAATTGTCCAATTAAGTTTTTTAAATGAGTTGTTTTATTCTATGGAATTTTTTTCCATTTCACAAATTTTATTTTTTAGAGAACTATTTTCTTTTTCCAATTCACTAATTCTGTTTTTAAGAGAGCTGATTTCTTATTCCACTCTATTGATCTAAAGACAATCTATTTTTAGTCTCCTCCAGGTTTGAAGTCTGTTCTCTATTCATATAGAAGCTATCTATAGTTAGAGCTTGCTTTAACTTTTTACTCATTTTGACAAAACAAAACAAAACAAAAAAACAAAAACAAAAACAAAAAAACCCTGCAGTTTGCTTTTAGGGCAGTGGTATTACCAAGCTTCCTCTACAGACAATAGGTAGTAGGTAGTATTAGTGAAGCAGCAGTGGGATAGCAATAGCTATGTTGGGATCAGTGTCTGTGCTGTGGTCAGTGGTTGTGCACTGAGATCATGCTGAGTGCCTCCACATACTGGGTGGGTGTGGCCAGGTCCCAAGAGATCCCAGCATTTTGGGATTATAGTCTTTACTCCCTGTGTTTATTGCTTCTCTGCTGATCTACTGGCTTGCTGCCAGAGCAAAATAACTCACACTGGGTAAAGTTCTCCCTACAAATTTTCTGCTGGCCAAGACCACCCCCCCCCACCCGGTCTATTCATCATTAGCTGTCTTCAGTGCTCTTGTTGCCTTCCTGAGGTCTCCACCTGGTCTAATCATCCCTGACTGCAACCAAAAACATGCCCTTTATGGTGAATTTTGAGATTATCTTCTGTTGGTAATGTGTTGAACTCCCAATATTCGTGAATTTTTACCATCACACACTAATTACTAGGCTGTTTCATAAAAAAAGTATTCTAAGTACAAGAAAGAGCTTAGACAGATCCGCCATTTTGGCTCCACCCCCCAAAAAAGTACTTTTAAAAATAAACAGCAGCCATAATATGAAATGGGCATAACACTAAAACCTTTTCCAATAATTTAAGAATGAAGCAAGGATGCATACTCTCCCTAATAGTATTCAGTAATAGTTCTGAAAATACTAGCAAAAGTAATAAAAGGAAACAAAGAAATTAAAGGAACAAAGATATTATTTTCTTGGAAAATCCTTAAGGAATCTGCAAAGATATTGAGGGAATATTTTGAACAAAGGTGCAGGCTACAAAATACTCAAAAATCAAAAATTATTTATAATTTTAACAAAAATGAAGAAGGGTTAAAAGACAGGGGAAAAACTCATTTCAAATAACTACAAAATGCATCATGTACTGAGCTCAACCTCTCAAAGCATACAAAAAGACTTTTTAGATTCAATTACAAAATGTTCCTTAAAGTAATTAAAGAATAATTTAAATAACTTGGGTTATATTCAGTGGTCATAGCTGGGCTGTGCCAATAAAATGAAAATGACACTACCAAACACTATCAAATTAACTTCCATTTTTAATGCTATACCATTCAAATAAGCAATGGACAATGTTATATAACTTGGTAAAATAGTAAAAATAGCATTTTGAAAATATGAAAAGAAGTAGAGATCAAAAGGAAATGGCACTTCTAAACCCAAAATTACATTATAATATCGTGGTCATAAAAACAACCAGGTATTGGTTAAAGAATAGAGATAGGATCAATGAAACGTATTAGAGTAGGGAAATGCAAATACAACAGAACTCACTAATCTAGTGTTTCATAAAATGGAAAGTATAAATTACTAGAAAACAAAATAAACTTTTTAAAATAAAACAAAAGCAATTTGGTAGCAATTAAGACAAATCCAAACATACCTTATTCTATAATATTTTCTTAATATATTACAGCAATCTTGGTATTAAATATTATAATATAGGAAATTAGATAAGAAAAAGATCAGATATCTTTCATAGCTATGAGTTAAGAGATATATTCTTAACTAAGTGATAGAAGCAATTAGCAAACTATATTCAATTACTAGAAATTAAAAAGCTTCCACACAGACAAAATTAATATAACCAGCATAAGAAGGGAAGTGGTCAAATATGGAAAATTTCCACAATTTTATACCAAATATTTTTGATAAGGGTTTGACACCCAAAGTACATACTCTACCTCCCAATCCGTCTAGTAGATGAATAATCAAAGGATATAAACAAACAGTTCTCAAAAGAACTGCAAGTATTCAGAACTGCAAGAAACAAGGCTCCAAATCACATATAATAAGAAAAACCCAAATTTAAACATTATGGTTTCAACCCATATCTTCCAAAATAGTAACAATTACAAAAAATGACAAGTGTTGGGGAGGTTGTTCAAGAATACAAACACTAATATATCCTTAGTGAAGCTATGAAATGTACAGCCATTTTGGAAAAATATATCAGGAAATATGAAAAAAAAGTAATTAAAATGTCCATACCCTTTGAGCCAGAAAAACTATTACTGAGTTTATACCCCAAGTATCCTTATATAATCAAAAATATTTATTATTTTTTTGTAGCTAAGAACTGAAAACAAAGTAGATGTTCAGTAATTTGGGAATAGTTAAATAATGATACATGAATGTAATGAATATGAGTGAATACAGAGGAATATGGAAAAGTCTATATAAACTGATGCAGTGAAATCAGCAGAGAAAAAAAAAAAACAAAAACCACACCCTAAACACAACAATGTGAAAAGAAAGAACAATTGTGCTCCCCTCTTCCCTCTGCCAAAATCAAAATAAGATATAGCACAAATATAAAAATCAACTAAGACTTGAATGAAGAAATATTAGAGGACATCCTCAAATTACCCATTGGGAAGGTGAGAAGTCTACAAGTATGATACAATCCATATTGTTTTAAACATTTAAACTTTTGATCAAGTATACTGATTTTTTTCCTCTCCAAAAATTACTATTTGTCACATAAGATGGCTTTTGGGGAGAGACAAGTGAAGGTATAATTGTGATAACTATGGTGATATAAGAAATAAAAAAAAATATTGATTAAAAATTAAAATAATACTGTCAAATCAAATTAGGATAGTCTGGAATAACTTCTAATCAACACTGCTCTTTTTATTTTTTCAGGTTTTAATTTTCTTTTATTACTCTGAATTTGGACAAACATCAATAACCATTAATATGTCCACACAGACAGAATATTCAATAATTCTACAATTTTATCATTTTTCTGACAATTTTGTCATTTTCTTATTTTAATATTTAACTACTTTGTTATCTATTATTTTATTATGTTACTATTTTGCTTGCCTCAAAGTCCTATAGCAGTGGGTTAGTTATGAAGCAGCAAATATAGATAAACTGGGAGCTACAGTTATAACCTAGCACATGAGCAGCCCAGGTCTCAGGATCATCTTTTCAGCTCCCTAGGTATATAACCAGTATTCTTAAGGACTATACTTTTTTGGAGTAAGAAAGGGGCTAGAAAAGGTGCCTTAAAAACTATACGCGTCACTGGTTAACCCTGGCCTGATTACAATGGCTAGTTCAACCCTGCAGTTGAAACACAAAAAAAAACATATAAAAATTTCTCTGACATGATTCCATTCAATATTGATATACATGGAAGGTGTGCACACTTATGGACAATGAGAAATTCAGTAGTTCTGAAAGACAAACAGCTCTTTTATGACATCACAGCCAGATCTCAGCTGAGTGAAACCAAGCTGACAAATGTGGTCCAGATTATTGAACTTGAAAGTGGACAACAAGATTATACGAAGATCAATTCTGATAGACGTGGCTCTCTTCAACAATGAGATAATCCAGGCCAGTTCCAATAATCTTGTGATGAAGAGAGCCACCTACACCCAGAGAGAGGACTATGGGAACTGAATATGGATCACAACATGGCAATTTCACTCTTTTTGTTGTTGTTTGTTTGAATTTTATTTTCTTTCTCATTTTTTCCTGTTTGATTTGATTTTCTTGTGTAAGAAGATTAATTGTATAAATATGTATGCATATATTGGATTTAACATACATTTCTACCATGTTTAATATATATTAGATTACTTGCCATCTAAGGGAGGGAATGGTGTAAAGGAGGCAAATTGGAACACAAGGTTTGCAAGGGTTAATGTTGAAATATTATCTATGCGTATGTTTTGAAAATAAAAAAGCTTTAATTAAAATAAAAAAAAAAAAAGAAAAGCAAGTGAAGACTAATGACATAATCACATGTTAAAACCCTTGACCAGATTACAGGAAACATATTGAATTTTGTCTCACCTTTAATGTAACCTAGTATTTTATAATTTTCATTTAATCAATTTTGGCATTCCTTGAATTTGCATTAATCATGACCTAGCTGCAAATGCTAGCTATTTAGGATTATTTAGTTTCTAATTAGCTTTGAATCTGTTTATCAAATGTTCATTAACAAATATATTTACACTGTGTTATTGTCAATAAAGGATTCTCTCCTATATTTATGAGGTTTTTATAACCTAGTATATAGTTTACTTGTATAAAGGCATTATGTACACAACTTTAAAATATATACATTACTTTTTATTACTAGTCATTCTATATCTATTATACACATACACAATTTAAAAAAAAATATTATTCAGATACTTCAGTTTATTTCTTTGATAGCCACTTTGCTCTGGAGAGGGCAAATACTGTATTATCCAATTATTAATATTTTAACCATTTCTTCCAGCAATTGGATTATTTTCCACTGGTATGCCATGCCAAATTTTGGGTATGAGTGAGTGAGTGTGTGTGTGTGTGTGTGTGTGTGTGTGTGTGTGTGTGTGATGTACTGACATCTCATTGTTTATATTGTCTTTAAGTATAATGTTATTTCCATCTCTTTTAACAATATCTATTTTTAATGTGGCTTTAGGTGTCATCATGGCCTATTACCTGTGTATATGAGTCTGCCTAAAGCATAATAAATGCTGTTCTAAGTCTTCATTTAAATTCTGTGTCAATTTGTGATGTTTCAAGTGTATCTCTTATAAAAAGCATATTATTGCATTCTGCGTTCTAATCTATTTTGCTAAATAGTTTCAAGTTATGGCTGATTTTTTTCCCCATCATAATCATTATGACTATTAATTGTGCTCTCTTCAACATAGCCTCTGACCATATCACTCCCTACACAATAAATTCCCTATGACCTCAAGGATCAAAAACAGAACACAGGAATTCTTTGGTATCCTGTACATATTTAATTATTTACATATCTTCTTCATGAAAATGTAAGCTCATTTTTTCTTTGCTGCCAATCTCTCTCTCTCTCTCTCTCTCTCTCTCTCTCTCTCTCTCTCTCTCTCTCTCTCTCTCTCTCTCTTTATCTGATGGGTCTGAGATGGAAAATCAGATTCGTTTTAATTTGTATTTTTATAATTGTTAGCTGTTTGGAGCACTTCTTCATATGCTTTATTATAAATTGAATTTCTTCTTTCAAAAATGGCCTATTCACATGTTTTGAACCTTTTTAACAATTGGAGAATGGTTTTTATTTTAATAAGTCTAAATCATTTTATACACACACACACACACATATATATAACACATGTGTGCATAAATATGCATGTGTATATCACACACATGACATAAAATTTTAAAAAAACATTTGTTATATAATACAACTAAAACATAGTTTATAGAAACATAAATTGGAAAAATTCATTGCTCATGGGTAAAATAAGTCAATATGATATAATTATTAATTCTCGATAAATTAAATTGATTACTCAGTACCATACCAATTAAACTACCAAACAAGTTATCAATGAATTATTTTACAGAGCTGGAACAAAAATAATCATGAAATTCATCTGGAGGCAAACAAGAGTCAGGATTCCCAGGGGAAATAATTAATATAGAGGTAGACTGATCAGAGGACCAAATTAGGTACCCAATGTTCAAGAAGCAAATAAACCTAGTAACTTAGTATTCCATATACCCAAAGAACCCAGATACTGGGAGAAGAAGTCATCATAAAATAAAATTATGGGAAAACTGGTCAGTAGTAGAGAAGAAATTACACTGAGATAAATACCTCATTTTTTATACTAAGTTAAGCTCTAAATGGTTATATGACTTAGACTGAACAGCTCACCATGTAAACAATTTAAAAGGAACAAGGAAAAAATATCTTTCAGATCTATATACTGGAGAAAAAATTTACAAACCATATAATGGAGATCAAAGAAAATAAACAATTTTAATTATATAAAATTTAAAAAAAATTCCACAATCAAATCAAATATAGTTAAATTTTTAAAAAATATAAAACATTATTGATTATTAAAGAGATAGCTAATGGATTTTTACATAAAAATGAAAGAACTAGCTCTTAAATTTTGACAGCTTTTTTGACAAGGTTACTAGATTGGAAAAACATCTGATAAAATATCTTATAAACTAATTTTATAGAAACGATTGGCAAGATAAGCTTTAGATTAATGTCCTAATACAATTAAAGTTAATTCAGATCAAAGTGCTCTAAAAATATTTGATAAGGGAACATTTTTGGTTGTAGAGTAGTCATATGGTATGAGAGAAGGTGGTATTTCTTATATGACACCTGAGCTGCACTTTAAGTTGGAGGAGCATTTAAAAATAACCAACACTGCAAAAGGTAATGTATTATAAACATAAGGGCCACTGTATTCCTGCACTATATAATTAAATGGTGCAGTGGATAAGAGGACAGGACTGATTTCAACTCTTTCCTTAGATACACAGTAGGTGAACTGGGTAAGTTATTTATTTAAACTCTTTGTATCTTAGTTTGCTCATTTGCAAAACAGAGATAACATCAACTAACACACAAGGCCAAAATGAATAGCAAATGAGATGGCATGTAACATCCATTGCCAATCTTACAAAGCACTACATAAATGCTAGTTACTAAGTCAATATCTATTGGCAGATGATCCACCAGATTGGAGAATAGATAGTAGCATTGTTTCCCTTGGTTGTAGAAGTGCTGCAACTGGGGGATAATTGGGGGGGGGGGGGTGGAGAAAGGCAGCAGCTGCAAAGGCAGATTAAGAGAGCCAGATACATGGAGAGTCTTAAAGTGACAGGACAAAGAACCTGCTTTATATATTACACAGAGAAAGAACTTACTGAAGGTTTTTGAGCAAGGAAGGAACATGGTTGGATACCTACACTATGAGAATCATTTTGACAGCTGTAACAAGGATGAATTGTATTAGGGAGACACTGTAAACAGGAAGATGTATTAGTAAACAATTACAATGGTTTAAGTTAAAAAATAAAGAGAAGCTGAATTGAGATAGGGGCAGTGTTGTTAAATAAAAAGGGGGCCACTATAAGAGATCATAACAGTGATAATATAAACAAGAACTGAACAGTAGAAGAAAGGCAGATTTAGAGGGGGAAGATTTTGAGTCTGAGATATGAAGGATGCAGCGGACATTTAAATGTTGAACTAGACGTTGGGGAGAGATTAGGGCTTGGTATATAGATTGGGAAATCATTTGGTAAAAGATTATAACTGCGACCACTGGCAGATGAGATTATCAAAAGAAACCCTGTAATAATAACGGTCTTTTTAATAGAGTTCTAGACCACACCAGCACATATGCAGGTTATTTTAATATCTTTCCTCATGTTATCCATCTTTTAATTGAGATGAATTTTACTTTTTAAAAAATCTCTTTTCTTTAGGAAAATAACTTCTCTTGGAAATACTGAATAAGGAAATAAGTAAATAGAATAGAAGAAGAAGACTCAATCCCCCAAATGAATTCCAGATGAAGGAATATGGCAATGACTAGCTGTGTAAACACTTATAAGCCATTTGTATCAGTTCGAGAAAGAAATGAAGGTAGCATGGCATAGCTAAAAGAACAATGAATTTGGATTCAGAAGATATGTGCTCAAATGATCACATCAGTTTGACTAGCTGTATAATATTTAATAAGTCATCTTACTTTCCTGAGATTTAATTCTTTCATCTATAAAATGGGAATAAAGCTATTTAGCTTATCTTGTAGAGTTGTTATGTGAACCACACTAGGTACATTAACTTTTATTTCTTAATGTTGTTATACAAATTAAAGCAAGTTATTATAAAGACTTGCAAGATGTATTATTTTCCCTTATTGTTACAGCTTTACTTTGGTTTCCAACAGTTCTTATTCCATAATATGAATGATTCATTCAATCATACTTTCTTTTCTCATTTATAATTAACTAGGTTTGTATATTAATGATATCAGTGGGTTTGCATTCTTGTAAAATTATCTTTCCTTCCACTTCCATCTATATTTACTTCCTTGTAGGTAAAATAACTCTTTTAACCATACTAACAAATTATTGAATCTCAAATTATTTGTTTCATTATGAAAAATGAGAAAAATTACTTATATTCCATCATAAGGAATTTTTTTTTGTAACATAGAAGACTAAATACTTGAGTCTTTGCTCTTCTCATTGTGCATAGAACATTCTCTAATTTCTAAAACAAAAGTAATCCTTTAAAAACAATATTGTAAGAGAAAAGATGAGGAAAAACAATAGAACCATATTATTTTAGCTGAATTTTATAAGAACTCAATTTCTAGTGGCTTATGAAATTTGTCACATGAAATATATTACTTACATATTCACCATATGTTTCTTGTGTTGGTGGTGGGGGAGGAGGTCGGTATCCTGTTGGGGGGACTCCTCGTGCTCTGGGGGTAAGAAGTCCTCTACCACGGCTGACTGGACCCCGACTAGGAGGGACTCCTCTGGGAGCTGGTGCACCTCTTGGTACACCTGCTGGTCGGGGGGCAACACCTCCTCTTCCCCTGTGAATAAGATGATTGGCTTAATTTTTAATCCTTATATCACAATACTGCATCCTAGCACATCCAGATTTTATTCTCCCTCACTTCTTTTGAAGTAAAAATAGGAGCATATTGGTAACCAGCTTTTGAAAAACACAAGTAATTATTGCCTTCTACCAAAAATCAATGAGATTTCATTAATTTAGCAATTATTTACTGATTTCCTGTGTGTATATAACTACACTTGACATTGTGAGATATCAATTTAATGGAAATATAACTCATACAACTGAGCAACCAATTAAATTTTGCAAAACTTTAATAATCTCATCAATTTGGATGTCCTCCCTAACAGTATAGACAGCTATCCTTTCATGGTTAGCTTTCCTCTAGTGCTTTTGTCTTTTTCTTCTCATGAGTAGCTATAAGAGGTTCTTACAACAGTAATCTGGAGATCTTTCTGACTTTCTTCTGAAATCATGAGGTTCCCAGTAAAGTATTAGGGTATTTACATAACCTCACCATCTTCTTTTATTTTTCTGTCATACATCTGGGAGGGTAACTCCTACTTCTGCTCTTCTATGAATTAAATTTTTCATATTTGAGGCTTGCTCCTACAGACCATAACCTTTAGTATATACAATCATGTTTAATTTTTTGTTGTTCTTTTTTATTTTTCTAAATATTACTTTTTTTTTCCTAATTTTTAACATTTATTTTTAAAATTCTGATTTCTAAATTTTCTTCCGGCTTCCTTCACCTCTTCCCTAAAGGGTAAGCAATTTGATATAGGTTATATATGGATATCTGCAAAACATATTTCCATATTAATCATGCTGTGAAAGAAGAAATAGACCAAAAGGAAATAACAATGGAAGAAAAAACAAATAGTATGTTTCAAACTGTATTCAGTCTTTAATTTTTTTTCCCTGAAGGTGCATAGTATTTTTCATCATAAGTTCTTTAGAATTTTCTTGGATCAATATATTGCTGAGAAGAGTTAAGTCCTTGTTGTTTACTGCATAAAGTTGCTGCTACTATGTAAATCTGGCTCTGTTCACTTCACTTTACATCAATTCATGTAAGCCTTTGCAGATTATTCTGAAAGCATTCCTGTTCATCATTTCTAAAAGCACAAGAGTATTCCATAACAATCATCCCATACTTTGTTTAGCTATGCACCAATTGATGGTTATCCCCTAAATTTCTAATTCTTTGCCACAAAACAAAGAGAACTGCTATAATTTTTCATACTTGTGGGCCCTTTTCTTCTTCTTCTTCTTTTTAATGATCTTTTTGGGATGCAGTCCTAATATTGCTGGATCAAAAGGCATGCACTTTTATAGCATTTTGGGCATAGTTTCAATTGCCTTCTAGAATGGCTGGATCAGTTCATAATTCCTTTAAAATGAATTACTATCCCAATTTTCCCACATTCTCTCCAACATATATCATTTCCCTTTTTTGTCATTTTAGTCAATCTGGTAGGTGTGAGGCAGTACCTCAGAGTTGTTTTAATTTGCCAATTTTAATCAATAGTGATTAGATTATAATCAAGTTTTTTTTTTTTTTTTTTGACTAGAGATAGCTTTGATTTCTTCATCTGAAAACTATGTTCATATCCTTTGATAACTTATCAAATGAGCGATGACTGGCATTCTTATCAATTTGACTTAGTTAACTATATATTTGAGACATAAGGCAGAGACAGTGAAACTGTTTCCTTATTTTCGGCTTTCCTTCTAATCTTGGTTCCATTGGTTTTGTTTGTGCAAAAATTTTCAAAATTAATGCAATCAAGACTATCTCCAAAAATATAGACTTCTCAGATTAACAGAGGAGGAAGTAAATTGCTTAAGTAGTCCCATTTCAGAAAAAGAAATAGAACAAGCTATTAATTAACTCCCTAAGAAAAATTCCCCAGGACCAGATGGATTCACATGTGAATTCTACCAAACATTCAAATAACAATTAGCCCCAATGCTATATAAACTATTTGAAAAAATGGGGAATGAAGGAGTCCTACCAAATCCCTTTTATGACACAGACATGCTGCTGATAACCAAACCAGGGAGGTTAAAAATGGAGAAAGAAAACTATAGATCAATCTCCCTAATGAATATTGATCCTAAAATATTAAATAAGATATTGGCAAAAAGACTATAGAAAATCATCCCCAGGATAATACATCATGATCAAGTAGGATTTATACCAGGAATGCAGGGCTGGTTCAATATTAGGAAAACTATCAGTATAATTGGCCATATTAATAACCAAATTAACAAAAAACATATGATCATCTCAATAGATACAGAAAAAGCATTTGATAAAATCCAACATGCATTCTTTTTAAAACACTTGACAGTATAGGAATGAATGGAATTTTCCTTAAAATAATCAGTAGCATTTATTAAAAATCATCAGTAAGCATTATATGTAATGGGGATAAACAGCAACCATTCCCATTAAGATCAGGAGTGAAACAAGATTGCCCACTATCACCATTACTATTCAATATTGTATTAGAAATGCTAGCTTTGGCAATAAGAGTGGAGAAAGTGATTAAAGGAATTAGAGTAGCTAATGAGGAAACCAAATTATCACTCTTTGCTGATGATATGATGGTATACTTAAAGAACCCAAAAGATTCTACTAAAAAATTATAAGAAATAATCCACACCTTTAGCAAAGTTGCAGGATACAAAATAAACCCACATAAATCATCAGCATTCTTATAACTGACTAAAAAAATCCAACAAAGTTACAAAGAGAAATTCCATTTAAAGTAACTACTGATAGTATAAAATATTTAGGAATCTATCTGCCAAAGAAAATCAGAAACTATATGAGCAAAACTACAAAACACTTTGCACACAAATTAAGTCTGATCTAATCAATTGGAATATTAAATGCTCTTAGATAGGGTGAACAAATATAATAAAGATGACAATACCACCTAAACTGGTCTATTATTTAGCGCTATATCAATCAGACTCCCAAAAAAGTATTTTAATGACCTAGAAAAAATAACAACTAATTTCATATAGAAAAACAAAAAGTCAAGAATTTCAAGGGAATTAATGAAAAAGAAATCAAATGAAGGTGGCCTAGCTGTACCAGACCTAAAATTATAAAGCAGCGGTTACCAAAACCATTTGGTATTGGCTAAGAAATAGACTAGCTGATCAGTGGAATAGGTTAGGTTCAAAGGACAAAATAATCAATAACTTTAATAATCCAGTGTTTGACAAACCCTAGGACCCCAGCTTTTGGGATAATAACTCAATGTTTGACAAAAATTGCTGGGAAAACTAGAAACTAATATGGCAGAAACTAGGCCCACATTTAACACTGTACACCAAGGTCAGGTCAAAATGGGTTCATGACCAAGGAATAAAGAATGAGATTATAAATAAATTAGAAGAATATAGGATAGTTTACCTCTCAGACGTGTGGAAGAGAAAGGAATTTATGACCAAAGAAGAAATAGAGATCATTATTGATCACAAAGTAGAAAACTTTGATTATATCAAATTGAAAAGTTTTTATACAAACAAAACTAATGCAGATAAGATTAGAAGGGAAACAATAAATTGGGAAAACATTTTTACAGTCAAAGGTTCTGATAAAGGCCTCATTTACAAAATATATAGAGAATTGACTCTAATATATAAGAAATCAAGCCATTCTCCAATTGATAAATGGTCAAAGTATATGACAAATCTCAGATGAAGAAATTGAAACTATTTTCTAGCCATATGAAAAGATGTCCAAGTCATTATTAATCAGAGAAATGCAAATTAAGACAACTCTGAGATATCACTACACACCTAAGATGACAGGAAAAAATAATGATGAATGTTGGAGGGGATGTGGGAAAACTGGGACACTGATGCATTGTTGGTGGAGTTGTGAAAGAATCCAACCATTCTGGAGAGCAATTTGGAACTATGCTCCAAAAGTTATTAAACTGAGCATACCCTTTGATCCAGCAGTGTTACTACTGGGCTTATGTACCAGAGAGATCTTAAAGATGGGAAAGGGACTTGTATGTGCAAGAATGTTTATGGCAGCCCTTTTTGTAGTGGCCAGAAACTGGAATCTGAGTGGATGCCCATCAAAATGGATAAATAAATTGTGGTATATGAATATTATGGAATATTATTGTTCTGTAAGAAATGACCAACAGGATGATTTCACAAAGTCCTGGAGAGACTTACATGATCTGATGCTAAGTGAAATGAACAGGACCCAAGAGATCAGTGTATACTTCAACAACAATACTACATGATGATCAATTCTGATGGATGAGACCCTCTTCAACAATGAGATGAACCAAACCAGTTCCAATAGAGCGGTAATGAACTGAACCAACTACACCCATGAAAGAACTCTTGGAGATCACTATGAACCACTACATGGAATTCCCAGTCCCTCTGTTTTTGTCAGCCTGCATTTTTTGATTTCCTTCACAGGCTAATTGTACACTATTTCAAAGTCTGATTCTTTTTGTACAGCAAAACAACTGTTTGGACACGTATATATACATTGTATTTAATTAATACTTTAACATATTGAATTAACATATTGAACATGTATTAGTCAACTTGCCATCTGGGGGTGGGGGAAAGGAGGGGAAAAATTAGAACAAAAGGTTTAGCAATTGTCAATATTGTGAAATTACTAATGCATATATATCTGGTAAATAAAAACTATTAAATAAAAAAAATTAATGCAATCAAAATGATTTTTACATTTAGCAATGCTCTCCATTTCTCATTTTGACAAAAATTATTTCTTTCTTCATAGATCTTACAGACAAATTATTCCATGCTCTCCTAATTTGCTGAATTAGGTTTAAATCATTCTCCTATTAGAACTCTGGATGTCATACCATTTGGTACATATGTTTAGTTCTGAAATTATTTCACTATTTTTTAGCAAGACTTCATTTACTTCCTTGTCCTCTTTTTAATTTTGCTTTTGTTTTATCTGAGATTATGAGTGCTATGTAATGATGATTTTTAAATTTAGCTGAATCATAACATATTTTGCTCCAGTGTTTTACCTTTACTTTATATGTACCTCACTGCTTCAACCATGTTTCTTGCAAACAACATATTGTAGGATTCTGGTTCTAGTCCATTTTTGCTATCTACTTCTGCTTTAGGGAGGAATTCATCCCATTCACATGAAGTTATTACTACTGTGTATTTCTTGACATCCTATTTTACTCTTGTTTATACTTTTTTCTCTCTCTCCTTTCACTGTATCCCTTCTCATGATTTTGTCCTCCATTTTTATCAGGTCCTCCTTTTCTTTTCTCCTTCCCCTTCCACTTCACTACAGGATAAGATAGAGTTATATACCCAACTGAGTGTGCATGTTATTCCCACTTTGAGCCAAATTTGGAGAGTAAGTTTCAAGTAATAACTACTGCCACCACCACCACTCTTCGTTCTTTCCAGTATAAGAAGTCTTTTGTGCTTTTTTATATAATTTACCCAATTCTGCCTTGCCTTTCCCTTTTCTCTCAGCAAAATCTTTTTTTCTCATCCCTTTTATTTTTTTTTGTAAATATTATCCCATCAAAATCTACTTATACCCAATACCCTCTCTATATATTCCTTCTAACTATCTAGATAAATAGTTTAAGATTTAAGTTACAAGAATGATCTTGTCATGAATGGATATAAACTTGTAAAGTTTTTTTCTTTCTTCTTTACCTTTTTATACTTCTCTTGAGTTTTGTATTTGAAAACTGAATTTTCTGATGTTTGAAAGTCCTTCATTTCATTCAATGTCCATTTTTTTCCTCTGAAAGATTATGCTAAGATTTTTTTTGGGTAGTTAATTCTTAGTTTAATACAAGCTTCTCTGCTTTCAGGAGTATCCTGTTCCAAGTCCTACAATACTTTAATGTAGAAGCTGCTAAATGCTATGGAATTCTGTGTCTCTATGATATTTGGCTACTTGTGGTATATTCTTCTTAACCTTAGAGTAATGACATTTTTATAATATTCCTTGGAGTTTTCATTTTGGGATCTTTTCTAAAAGTGAGATATAACATTCTTTCAATGTTTTTTTTTTGTCCTCAAGTTCTAGGATATCATAGCAATATTCTTTGATAATTTCTTGAAAAACACTGTCCAAAAATGTTCTTTTGATCATGGATTTCAGGTAGTTCTGTAGCTCTTAAATTATATCTCCTGGATCTGTTTCCAAATTAGTTTTTTTCCCCCCAGTTTTTTTGATTTTGTTTGATTCTTGATGTTCTTTTTTTTTTTTTTTCATTTTTTGTGCTTTCTTGACCAAACTGTTGACTCTTTTTCATGATTCTTTTGCTTAATTTCTTAAATTTTTCTTTTACTTTTCTTATTTGATTTTTAAAACCCTTTTCAAGCACTTCCAGAAAGACTTTTTTGGACATATGATTAATTTATATTTCTCTTTGCAGCACATGTAGGCATTTTGACATTGTTATCCTCTTCTGAATTTGTGTTTTGATTTTTCCTGCTTTCATGGTAGCTTTTTATGGTCACTGCTTTTGCTTGCCCCATTTATTTAGTGACTTATAAAGTTGTGTTCTGCTCCTGGGGAGCCTCGGAGGCTGGTGGCTTACTTGTGTTGAGGCCATCCGCCCTAAGCTAGCCTGCTGCACAGAAGCCTTCTTACCTGCAAGGCGTGATGAATGGTCTGATGTGCAGGGGCTGTGGGGCCTCAGCTGATCTGTGTAGGGATAAGGGGCCTCCTGCAGGCTTGTCCATATGCTGCCTCTGCTTTTCTTTCATCCAAGTGAGAGACTTTTCCTTAGTCCTAAGTTATCTTGGGCTGGAAAAGTGTTTCACCCAAACCTTTTGTGGATTCACATGCTTTAGAATTTGTTTTAAGGCATGGTTTAAATTTGTCTTGATAGAAATTGTGAGAGCTTGAATAACTTTCTACTTTTCCTCTGCCATCTTGACTCTGGCCACCCATGTTTAATTCTTTGGAGACTGTTGTGTTCCAAGATTCAGAGTTAAAAAATAAACATAACTGGTAGGATACCAGTACTAAAGATATGGACATTTGTTTCAGGGGAAAGTTTTGGGTCATTAAAAGAGTTTTTTTTTTTTTCCCTGAAAGTAATCCAGTCTAGTTTCCTCCAGGCCCAACTCAATGTTAATCCATACTACCTGCTCTGCAAAGACGAATGATGTAAAAGTTGTTTTTATGTTATGTATATAACAATCTAGGTATAAACATTCTTTATCTTTACTATCTTTTCTGAAGTTATGGATCTCTTATAAAAGATTATGTTTTAGGGCTTGATGGAATCAGGAAAATGTCATCTGTAAACAGGAACAAATGAAATACCTCATTATTCCTAAGAGATCCCACTGCAAAAGCTGAACTCAGTAATAGATCCCCTCCATCACCACAGTGAAAACACCTTGATATGCCTACATCTCTCTGTTTTATGCTTTCCTTAATATTATATTATAAATTTATAATTATAAAATTATCCTATCACATTTTTCTAAAACCTTGAACATTCTGAAATATTGATCGAAGTTATTGTTTTTTAAATAAAGCCTTAAAGACAGCAAAACATTTTCCTATGCCAAATAAATTTAATCAGTTACATGGTGGTGAAGATGTGATCCACTCTACAACACAGCCTATAAAAGCTGGCTTTGTCCCCTACAAATTCCTCAACAGAAGATGCCCCAATGTATGTGTAAACAAACTTCAAAAAATGAGAAATCTAGAGATTTTGCTATTAGGTTATGGGAAAAGAAATATAGATAATTAGCCAAGGTGAAAAGCATATTTAGAGTGGGAGAGAGGCACAAAATTGTTAGAAAGTATTTGATGTAGAGGCATATTGATTAGTCTAATAGGGCTAAAGTAGGAAGTAGAATGCTACAAAATAGCCCCTTTAGGGTAAAATCAAAGAAAACTTCTTAACAGAGTAGCAAAATTGAAACAGGCTACACTGTCTTCCTGCTTAACTGGCAGACTTCAGGTAAAATGCAAAGCATCTGATAAATTCTTGACTTATTTCAATGATACTATCATTTATTAAAAGATGGACTAAGCTACAACTTATTATTCAGAAAATGTGGCTTGACAGAACAAACACTGAATTTGGAGTCAAGGAACTATCTTTGTGAAAGACAAATTAGCTAATCTCTTGGTTTCAATTTCTTCATTTACAGAATAAGGCAATTAGACACACTGAGTGTGGTTCTATTCCTCAATCTTGGATCCTATGACTTAAGTGTGATCATATAGTATATAAAATACAGAGTACAAGGCTTAGAGGGCCTCCAAAGTATCATATGCATGAACAACAATTATTTCTATATTTTCAATAATGGGTTGACTAAAGTTACCCGGCTCCTACTTGAAGAACTTTAATCCAAAATACAATTCTTCAAAGATGATCTACTTTACTTTTTGATAATTCTTTCTAGGATAAATATTAAAAAGAACTTACTGTTGAAACAGAAATAATGTAAACCTTAAGGAGAAAATGAGTAATACATTTTAGAATTTGTAACCAAAAAATCAAACTCTGACAAGTAACTTAGATTTTGGTAAGATATATTTCAAAGGATTTGAGAATCATACAAGGACCTCAGAAATCAAAGTGTCAATTTCTTTCATTTTTAGAGATTAGGAAACAGACATCTAGAGGTCACACAGGAAGAACTGAATTTGAATTCTACATCTCATCTGACACTTAACATTTTGGTGTTAAGCTACATAACATCTTAGCATCAGTTTTCTCATTTGCAAAATAGATATCATCTACACTAGTGTTTACATAGGAGATTTTATAAAATGGATTTAAACTACTTTGGAAACTTTACAGTATCATATAAATGGAAGGTATAAAGGATGAACACAAAGATCATACACTCCCTTTCTCCCTATCACTGATATATAGCAATAAATCAGGAGAAAATAATAGGAAGGGGTATCTCATTCAAAAATAACAAAATACATATACTAGGAGGTAGTCTATGCGTCAAGTTTTACTCAAAACCACTATAGATAAAATTATAAAACTCCTCTTAAAGAAATTTTCTGTTGCTCACAGATGCTTAATGATAATAACTATGTCAATACCACCTAAATTCATTTGCACAATTAGCATTATACTACACTGTTATTTCAGAGGAAAAAAAAATCTAGATTCTCAAGGGAAAAATAGTACCTCTAGACAAAAGTAAATATAATATGTATTTGTAACTTGTTCAAAAATAGATAAGTAGGTAAAGAAACATTATACAGAATTTTTTTTTAAAATAAAGTCAATCACTTCATGTCAATAAACAAAAAATAAATTATTTGGGGAAATTTTCTCTATTTGAACAACCTTGGGAAAACTGGAATATAGTTCACAGAATTTGTGTTCATACTAACATTTTATAACATATAAACCCATATAAGCGACACATGACTTGAATATTAAAGATCAAATAAGTTCTTAAAAATTACAAGAAATTGTAGCAGCCTTTTTTGCTGTAGCAAGAAATTGGAAACTGAGTGTATGCCCATCAGTTGGGGAATGGCTGAATAAATTATGGAATATAAATGTAATGGAATATTATTGTCCTATAAAAATGATCAGCAGGATGATTTCAGAAAAGTCTGGAAAAATTTGCATGACCTGATGCTGAGTAAACTGAGTAGAACCAAGAAAGCTTGTACATAGCAACAACTGTAATAGGCTTAGCTCTTTTCCATAATGAGATGATTCAGGCCAGTTCCAATGGTTTTGTGATTAAGAGAGCCAGAGAGAGGACTGTGGGAACTGAGGGTGAATCACAACATAGCATTTTCACTCTTGTTCACTTGCTTTTTGTTTTCTCATTTTTTCCCCCTTTTTTATTTGATTTTTCTAGTGTAGCATGATAATGGTGGAAATATGTTTAGAAGAATGGCACATATTGAATTACCTGCAGTCTAGGGTAGGAGTTAGGGAGAAGGGAGGGGGGGAAATTTTTAAATACAAGGTTTTGCAAGGATAAATGTTGGAAACTATTTTTGCATGCATTTTGAAAATAAAAAGCATGCTGTTTATTTGACCATAACCACTGTAGTATTTATTAATATATTTTTAACTTAGTAGATAATAAATGAATCCTAAGAGTTGATTTGATTTAGATTTTTTGTTATTAATGATTTAGAACATAGATGTCAATGTTTTACAATTTTTTTTTGACATAAGTTCAGATACTCTGACACCTTTTGTTTCAGAGAATGGATATTGTCATATTTTTGTTATTTACTTATTTCTTGGATAGGAAATTCTTCATAATTATATAGAAAAACAAACTACGCATCTTTTACAGCTAAGTGTAAAAGGTTCAACAATAAAAACCTTCTTCATTCTATATAACTATCCCTCACTTAAATCCAACTTACTTGCATGTCATAGTATCATCTTCCTGATGTCATGGTTGTTTGAAAATAAGGCATAAACAATACTGATAATTCACAAATCTGCCTTTCTCTTTCAAACTCTCTGCTGAGTTCCCATCTTGCATAGCTAACTTGTTTCTTAGACATTTCAAAAATGAATATCCAGTAGATATCTTAAACATCCAAAGAGAATTCATTGCTTTTCCCCTTAAATCTTCTGCCCTTCTTACCTTCCCTATTCCTACAGAGGACATCATTTCCTGGATCCTCAGACTCAGGATCCAGATCCTTACAGTCTGGGCCCGATTCAATATTCCTTACGGTTTCCCACCCCCTATCCCCTATCAGACCATTGCCAAGGCCTTTCAGTTCCATCTCTGTCACATCTCTCCCCCATGTTCCCTTGCTGTCTCTCCTTGACCCTATCAGCATCCCCTCACAGCCTGCTGGTAAGTCTGCTGGCCTCAAGTCCTTCCTTGCTTCAATCCATTCAATCACTTAAATGCTGGTACCAGACTTGATCAGGCCGTTCCTCTCTCCCTGCCTCCCACCCTCTCACTTCATAGCTCTCTGTCACCTCCAGGATTAAATAAAAACATGCTATTTGGTGTTCAAATTCCTTCCTTCCTAACCTAGTTGCCTCCTACTTCTCTGGTTTTCTTACACTTTACTCTCTGATATATACTTATCCATTCAGTCGCATTGGTCTTCTGGTTGTTCCAAGAACAAAACATTTTATTCTCTGAGTTTCAGGAATTTTCTCTGACTATTCACCACCCCCCCCTCCATACCTCAAACCTTTCTCCTTTATATCGGTTTCCTTTAAGATTAAATTAAAAAGCCAATACAGGAAAGCTTTCCTTAGCCACTCTTAATACCATAACTTTATCTCTTTGTATTATTTCCTATTTATCCTATTTGCAACTTGCTTTGCATATATTTGTTTTCTTGATGTTTTCCTCCACTAAATGGTAAATCCCTTAAGGGAACTATCAAAAGATAATTATTGAAATATTTTGCGTATCATAGGGCTTTTAGTTTTTGAGGTCCAGCATAGTGCTGCTTTATACAGTAAACCATAAAGACTTTTATATTTGAGCTTTATTTTTGATAGTAGTAGTAGTAGTACAATAACAGAAAAGCAATGGCTTAAAACTTGAAATAACAGTAACACCCTTGCTATACCCCAAGTGTACATCTCCAACAAATCACAGCTATTTTTGGGTGAGCCAAAGGAAATAATGTTCAGGGAATCATTTAGTCAGACATAACTGAGCAGTAAATAACTGCCTTTATACCACTTAGTGGACCATTAAAGGATATATTCTATTTTCTTTTCTAATATCAGTATAAACTTGTGAATTACTTCACTTTAATAGTCATGGATCTATATATTTTAAAGTATGCTTTTATTAAAAAGAGTGGTTCTCAAACATTTTTCAGGTGAAGAAATTAAAACTATTTCTAGTCATGTGAAAAAATGCTCTAAATCACTATTGATCAAAGAAATGCAAATTAAAACAACTCTGAGATATCACAACACTCTCAGACTGGCTAAGATGACAGAAAAAGACAAGAATGAATGTTGGAGAGGATGTGGGAAAACTGGGACACTAATACATTGTTGGTGGAATTGTGAACAGATCCAACCCTTCTGGAGAGCAGTTTTGGAACTTGACTAAAGGGCCATCAAACTGTGCTTACCCTTTGATCCAGGAGTATCTCTCCTGGGCCTGTATCCCAAAGACATTATAAAGGAGGGGAAGAGACCCACATGTGCAAAAAGGTTTGTAGCAGCCTTTTTGTAGTATCAAGAAAACTGGAAACTGAGTGGATGCCCATCAGTTAGAAAATGACTGAATAAGTTATGGTATACAAATGTTATGTAACATTATTATTCTATAAGAAACAATCAGCAGGATGATTTCAGAGAGGCCTGGGGTGACCTACATGAACTGATGCTGAGTGAAATGAGCAGAACCAGGAGAGCATTATATATAACAACAACAAGACTATTGTGTTTTCTTCCTCATTTTTTTTCTTTTCTGATTTTTCTTGTGCAACAAGATAATTGTGGAAATATGTATAGAAGAATTGCACATGTTTAACATATATTGGATTACTTGCAGTATAGGGAAGGGGTTGGGGGGAAAGAAAAGAAAAATATTGGAATTCATGGATTTTCAAGAGTGAATGTTGAAAACTATTTTTTGCATTTTTGAAAATAAAAAGCTATTATTAAAATAGGGTGTTTCTTTTCATGTTGTTTAAAGTTCTTAATACCTTGACCCTTTCATACCTTTTTTGACTTTGTATGCCTTAATCTACTCCTAGGTATTCCCTAATCCAATGACTTTGATCTCCTTACTAGTCCTCTCACAGATTACTCCTTACTGTTCTTTCCCAGCTCCATGAAGTTCATTGGCTTTCCTATTTGCCTGAAACTATTTCCTTCTTCATCTCTCCTTCTTGGCTTCTTTTGCTTGTGTTCAGGTTCCAACTCAGATTTAACGTTCTCCAAAAAGCCTTTCCAGTCCTCCTTAATGCTAGTGCCTTCCTTGTAAGATTGTCTCTAAATTTATCTTTTCTATATTTTATTTGCACATAATTATTTGTTGTTCTACTATCACCTCCTTGAAAGCAGGAATTGTCTTTGTTTTTTTGCCTTTCCTTGTATCTCTAGTATTTATCATAGTATCTCACATTTAAATATATTTGTTGACCATATTTGACTTAGATATCCATTTCTGGGCATTACCAAATAATCCATTTCTATTTTAATGTTTATACTTCTACATAATTTTTTCTTAGTGGGATGGGGGTGACTGACAGATATGATGATTAGTTGAAGGATGAGAATATTTTGATACATTTATTTTTGATAATTTATTTGATAATTTTGATAATTATATTTGATAATTTATATTTGATAATTAATAAATTTATCCATAGAAAAACATTTTTGTCTAGATCTGAATTTATGTATGTAAGCTTTCATACTATTCTCTTCAATATATATTCAGGAGAAAACACTGAAACCTTTAACTGCTAATAACTATAAATCTTTATTGCAACATAATTAGGAAAAAAATTTTCCTAAAACTTAATTTTTATGTCTTTATCTAATCTCTCATGTAAGTTTGAAACTAATCTTCTTAATTCACAGACCTAATCAAGTCACTGTGATGCTATAACATATCTAGTAGCCCCTTTCTTTATAGCATATTGGATAAAGTACTTAACAGCTTTACCTAACTTCTAAGGGTCTCAATAATTTAACTCCAAGCTACCCTTTATTTTTTATATTTTTTTCAGAGGTAACACATTTGTAATATGAGGTAGTTCAACTCGGCTAATGAATTGGTTCATTTTGTTGAACTATGAATAAAAACTAAAAAGAAAGAAAAACAAAGGATGGATTAAGGATATATATGAAAACTGAGGTGACATAAAAATGTATCAAAGTAATCATTACTTTTTCTAAAATCCACAAACTCTTAAGGGTAGACAGTCATGTTTCAAAGCTACTGAAAACATTTAAAGGGCAAACCAAAAAATAAAATGATTAGGTAGCTTAGTCAGCTTAGTAGACTCAATCACTCAAAATCAGGTTTAGACACTTACAAACTATAATTCTGGACAAGCCACAGGAGACAAGTCTGCTACAGTACCTTCAACTATAAAAAATAATAGCACCTATCGTCCTATGAGATTGTCGTGAAGATCAAATAAGATAATATTTGTAAAGCACTTAGTACAGTGACTGGCACATAGCAGCTTCTTAATAAATATTTTTCCCCTCCCTTTTACTCTTTTCCTAGTAAAATTAAACAGATAAGCATTTATTTGTCAGAGAACCATAGCCTAACAATAGCCCAAATATATGAATATTCAATTTTTACTTGAAGGTCTCCTATAATGGTCAATCTTCAACACTCATTACCATTCTCCATTGCCAAAATGATTTTCCTAAAGCACAAGACTGACGAAGTCATACATACCCTTATAAAATAAATTCCAACGGCTTACTGTTCTTTCCAAGACAAAAAATGTAAACTCTTCTACATGGCTCTGAAAGCCCTTAAGTTAAATTGGCATTGATATAACTGCAGATTTCCATTGCTCTTCTTCATACATGCTCTTCTTCTTACTTTTACAGTAAGTCTAGTTCTAACCCCTTTTTAGCACCTTCTGAGATTTATTTCTTTTCCTTTGTTCTGCCCATTTCTTATGCTTGGAATGTTCTCATTCCCTATCTCTTTTTTACCCTCATTCCTTATCTCTTAAAATTAGCTGCCAAAACTTCCTCCAAAAATCACTCAAGCACTACAAGATTCAGAATAGGAACATTTTATTGAATGAGCAGAATTGCTAGAATCCTGTTTCCCCAACTGTCTAATTGTTAGGATTACCAGGTGAGAACTCAGGTTGTCTGGACAGTGACAAGGTGAGAATTCAGGTTGTCTGAACAATTACAAGGTGAGAACTCAGGTTGACTTGACAGTTCTCTGGCTCAGACCCTTGGTTCGGGCCTTTAAAGGGAGTTTACACCATAGGAATTCTAAGAGGAGCAAGTTCATTAGTGGAAGTATTCTCACATGCCTATTTTCTGGGAGGATAAAAGAAGGGCAGCATTGGGTCTGGGAGAATCGAATCTGGGATAGAGTTTTGACACCAGGCAGGCTGAAAGGAGACCAGTCTGATTTGAGAAAGGACAAGAGCTGGAGGAGAATCAGAGCTCCCAAGAAACCTGCACACAGAGAAAAGATTTTACAGATCTCCTCCCAGAGGATTATAATTGAGCAGACAGACCCTCACAATTCAAGAACTTTACATCTAATAATTTATATTCATTTAGTATAATCTTATGGGATAGCTAGACATCTCATTGGCTAGAGTGACAGGCATCCTCCCAATTTCAAATTTGGCCTCACACCCTTACTAGCTTTATGACAATGGGCAAGTCACTTCACTCCATCTACCTGTTTGTTTCCTCATCTGGAAAATAAGTGGCAGAAGAAAATGGCAAACTAATCCAGTATCTTACTTTGCCAAACAAAACAAAACAAAACAAAACAAAACAAAACAAAAAACAAAAACAAATGGGGTCATGAAGAGTCAGATATAACTGAACAACTGGATATTCCTACAGGCATACAAGGTGTCTTCCCAGATAAAATATAAGTTTTTTGAGGATGGAAACAATTTCATTCTAGTAATTTTTTTCAAAAAAATATTAACTTATTAAATGTCAACAGACTTAAGCAATTTTCATTATTCAAAGAAGACTACATAAAGCTGAAATTGTTATATATTTTATTCTGTTAAAGTACATATTAAATTTAATAACAACAACACAACTGAAATTCCAAATTATAACCCCCTCTGGGATTCCTTGATTCTCTAAATTTTATTAATATTATTTTATGTACATGAATGCATGCATATATGCAGAAACATATTTGATAATATTACTTTTATTGCTTGGATTAAGTTCTGATGGTTTCATTTGCTTTTTTAGGTTGCTTACTACAAAATCTTTACCCAAAATATTAATACTCTCCATTTTTTCTCAAGAGTTCCAATTTTATTTTTAAATTTCTTGCTTCATCCCTTCTAGCCATATTTTTTCCATCCTGAGAATCTACGTGCATATATGGTAAAGTTAGTTTCTTTTCCTTATTTTACCTTCTGAGTTTCTTTTAGTCCACAATATTAATTTCCTTCTCTACTTACATCTCTACCTTAAGTTCTGAGATTAGAACTTGGCTGCCCTAACCAGTTTGGGCAAATTTTCCCAATGTTCTCTTTTGCAATCCTATTTTCTGCCTCTCATTCCTGATGATCCAATATAGATGCTATTCTTAACTCTCTCACCTACCACTTCTTGTACTATCACCAACTACAAGTCATCTATGTTTCCATCAGTAGTTCTGACAAGCTTCAACTAGCTTATTGAATACTCGTTTAACACATGGTGAAGGCCTCATAGAAAGCCCCTCTTTGAAAACTGCACAATCTCCCTTTCCCAGAACAGTTATTTAGTGGGACAGTCACACTTTCTAACAGGCCAGGGCCAAGATCCTACACACTTCAGGCTCCATTTACAAGAATTTGGACTAGCTTCAGATTTCCTTGGTATGCCCTGTTCAGAATGACCAGATGCTTCTGGTTGTCTTCTTGTCCAGTGTGACACTGGATAGAGGAAAATATAAACTCCTTCCCACTGGTTTTACTGATCGCTGTTTTATATAGTACTCCTTTTAAAAATATCTTTGCTAGGGAGTTGCTTGGAATATGAAGATTAAGCTTCTACCTTAACAAAGCATATTTCATTTTTTTTGGTATCTGTATCAATTAGCACCATGCCTGAGTTCATATAGGCATCCCTCTCATTTAACAGATGAAGAATTTGCAGTCCAGAAATGTTAACTGTTGACAATGCATAAGAATGGAATTTTTTTTCTTCAAGTTTAGGAATACTGTTATAAATGAATTATGAATTACTGTTATAGTAAAATGATGTGACATATTTTAAAAAAGAAATGTAACATTGACATTAACAATTTTCACAAAACTTCTATTTACATTACATCAAGAATTATTTCTAAGCATGCTGGTAAAAACTGCAAGATTAGGATAGTAAATTTTATTTGAGGCAGTATTATAAAGGGCCCTGAATGTCAGGCTAAGCAATCTTTGCTTTATTTGGTGGACAAAAGAAAATATCTTAGAGAGTACACAATTCCTTAGGAAGATGAATGTGGTAATATAGTACAGAATAAGATGAAGAGACTGTCTCATAACTTACAAGTTTACCTGGCCAAATCTGTGTAAAACTAGCAAAATAATCTAGGAATAAAAATCTTAATTTATTATGACTTGTAGAATATTTACCTATAAGTTCTGGTCTCTGGCAAAATTTTTCACACCGTTTGTGAAAGCAACTTGAAGAAATAAAACTGGGAAGATTAATGAATAATCTAGCAATAAAGTGTCAACTTTATACAGCAATAAATACATCTCACAGTTGCTTTACTATGGCAAATCTACTGATAAATCAAGTCACATGATTTTGCCTTTTATTGAGTGGTTTTGTCTAATAATGTACCTTAAAGGGCAGAGTTAAAACAGTCAAGCTACTCAACTAAAAAGTTGATTTATCATTGGGTGATAAATAGTGAACCAGTACAAATTCTAATTGCTTGGTCCTATTATAATCAAATTTCATTATTAATGAGCATTGGGGATAATGAAACTGAAGTGAAATTTGAATGAAATTCAAACCTAGTTCTATATTCCAGAATATCTCACTCAACTCAAAACTTTAAACATAAAGGTTAGTTTGAGATAGTACAATTTTAACTTGTATACTTTGCAGAAATGAGATGAAGATAGGTGAAATTGATCTCATATTTTCTTTAATGGCTAATTAACTCAATCACTTACTGCCCTTTTCACGATGCTGGGCACAACAATGATTCTGAGTAATGCAACTGTGAAATCTGTTATTTCGACATATTGTCATAGGCAAAAAAAGCTTCATTCCCCTACCTACCAGTGCCAATAGACAAATGGTAAAATTTCCCCCTTTCCTGTACCTAACCTCTTCTACTTTCTTGACTTTTACTGTTCCTTTTATTAAAATCCCCCTTCCATTATTAATATACTTCCCTTCATCCTGGAACTTCCTTTGGTAAAACTCATTTTACCCTGCATACTGAAACTTACCTATTCCAGAGAGAACTACTAATTTCTAGTTGCCATTCCATTTCCCACTCCACAAATCTCATAGTTTATTTACTGTATTCCTCGCCAAACTGAAATTTTCCCACTATTATTTAACTTTTCCTCCTGGAATGTTCATGCCATCTTCTATGTAATTAATGCTGAAAATATCTCCTGATCACCTGGAGACTCTCCTTTCTCTTATGGCATTGATATACTTCATGGTTTGTTTGTTTATCTGTTTTTTTTTTTTTTTTTTTCTTGCTGATATTGTCCTTGGAAATGGCTTAGAATAGTATCTGGCACATAATAGATGATTAATAAATATATGTTGATTGAGGATCCTTCAAACATCTTAACCACACAATTTTTGAATTAATTTCTATAACTCCAAAGATTATTTACTTCTGCAAAGCACAGTGAATAATTAGTTCTTTAGTCTAGCATTCAAGGCATTTAATAGAGGTTCTATACTACTAAGCCAGTCTTATTTCATATTATTTACATTCTTAAATTTTAAAATAAAACATTGTTGTTGTTTTTTTTTAGTTTTTTTATGTTATCAACATTTCACAATTGCATTATCAAAGTCATTGAGTGTACACACACACATGTGTGTGTGTATGTATGTGATTCAACTTCAATTTATATCCAATCATGTAATTCTTTACCCCCATATCATTTAACTGATTGGTCAACACCCAATCCTAGATTTTTACTTCCACAACCTATCTTTTGTCCTGATTCTCAAGAAGCTAAAAGGAACTGGAAAAAGCAATGAAACAGTACTGACAGGATCCATTACAAATTTACTTCATATCATCTCAATAAAGCAATCACTTGATATAACTTTATCTGATTCACTGTTACCCTTGCCGTAACTTCTAAATCTTCTCTTCTTAAAATTCCTATTGTTCCTATTTTATTCCCTCTACCCCTAACAAACTTATATGAAAATTTTGCTTCATATTTCACTAAAAACAAATCATAAAACTTCAAGAGCATTCAGGAATAATTCTTTCTTTTTATCTCCACATACTTAATTACTGAAATGGCTTCCCTCATTATATTTCCTGTGTCTTGTCTTGATGAACTGTGAATCCCCTCAATACCTGGTGGTGATGAGGTTAGTGGCAATAATAGAGTTGTTATAATCCCCTTTTTATGGGCCATGGATATTAAAGTGAAATAATTTACTTATTCCCGAATTATTAATTGCAAAATGAAAGTTTATTGTTGGGGAGAAATCCAGTTGCTAAAAGACTGACTTCTATAGTGGCAGAGTCCTATTAGGGAAATGGAGTTTTGGCAAGGAGAGAATGCTTTCTCAGAAGGCAGAGTCCTCCTAGCTGCTGAGCAAGCTACTTTAAGCCTTCTGCAAGGAGTTGAGTTTAAGGCAACCCGTTATATAGAGGTATCTTGGTGGGGATTGGGACAGTCTGAGCTGATCAGACCAGGATTTCTCAACTGAATGAGTTGATTTAGCTCTGAATAGTGTTACTTCTCTCATCCTGGGAGGATGGGCCCTGTCTCTAGTGTCCTTGGAGCCTGGGAGATTCTGATCTCTGAGATCAGAAAAGGGGACACAATAAAAGGAATCTTAAAGGGAACACAGTTTCAGTAAAGGGAACTGTTTCCCTCCTACTTAATCCCCACATAAAGAGGTGGCTCTTTCTCCCTCCCAAAGATATCCTAATCCCACTACTTCTACTAGCTATTTTATATCCCTTTAATGGTTTAACTCCTGAGAAGTCCATATAAACTGTATGATTCCACTTCCTTTACTCTCTTCTTAACTCTGCTATATACTTGTGATTTCATCATTCAACTGAAAAAGTCACTCCAAAATCATAATGATTTCTTAGCTGCAAAATTTGATGACTTTTGGGGGGTGGAGCCAAGATGGTGGAGAGCAGACAGGACTTTCCGTGACCTCCTCTGACCAACAACAGATTAAGCCTTTAAACTGGTGCTGGAGTCACAGAACCCACAAATATTTGGAGTACAACATATTCCCCAAAGAAGATACCTTGGAAGAACTTCAGAACGTGTCTGTTTCAGTCGGGAAGGGGGACAGTCTGCTGAGCCCAGTCCCAGTACAGAGAGCCCAGGGTCAATGAGCTTGGGCAGGGAGTCAGAGCCTTGTGCTGTCTGCTGGGTAATCTTCTGTGAGCCTCTTAGGCCACTCTGCCCTGGTTGCAAGCATTAGTTACAAAGGACAAATTGTAAGCCACTGAGCCCAGAAGAACACTGGACCTAGACCGATTACTTAGCACCAGAAATCAATCAGCAGAACTACCCCAGGGCAAACAAACAGCTGTTGCTCCTTTGCATTAAGAGCAGACCTCAAGGTTAAAAAAATGTGCAAAAAAACCAAAAAGAAGTCTCACCACAGACAGCATTTATGGAGAGAAACAGAAGAACAGACCTCAAATCCTGAGGCTTCTAAAGGTAAATCTCTCTGTGATGAAGCCCCAAAGGGAACATAAGCTGGTCCCCATTTCATAAGGCTTTCTTGGAAGATTACATAAAGGATCTTAAAAGAGAGAAGAAAAATGGTAAAAGGGAATGATATCTTTATAAGAAGGGATGGGAAAAGCATATAACTCTTTACAAAACAGATAGGGGGAAAAAAAACCACAATTTGTTGAAAAACAAAATTTGTGAAATGGAAAAAAAAAAATGCAATGAACAAAACAATTCAATTGGCCAGATACAAAAGGAGCGAAAAAAGGTAACTGAAGAAAATAATACACTAAAAAAAGCAATGACTTTTTTTTTTTTTTTAATTCTCAAATTTATTTTAACTTTTCTGAATGTCTTTGACACAGTCAACCACTCTCTTTCCTGTAGGTTTTTGTGACAGTGCTCACTTGCTGGTATTATTTCTGTCTGACCAATCCTAAATTTCATCTGCAGGACCTTCCAATCAAGCTTACTAAACATTCCAATCAAGCTTATTAAACATAGGTGTCCTTCAAGAGTCTAACCTGAGCTTCCCTCTCTTGTGCCTATATACTACCTTGCTTCTTGTTTTCCATTATCATTTTCAGATCTAAATTGCCACATCCTTATCTCTGTCCTGATGTTCAGTTTCCTACTGACTGATGAACATAATAAACTGGACATTCTGTGGACATCCTAAACTCTATATTCAAAACTGAACTTGAAGAGGGTGCAATACTAGGCAAAGATGGGTCTGTGGTTCTCTCTGTCTCTGTCCAAAGTGCTAAGGGCAGATCCTTGGTGAAATAATTCACCTATTCAAAGCTGTGTTAAAACAAAGTCTTTATTGATTAGGAAAGGGACCCCACAGAATCAGCAGGCAATAAGCTTCCAGAGAGAGAAAAGTCCTATTGCAAGAAGCATAGCTTGAGATCTTTATTTTATACACAATAGGATAATTGAACAGGATTTGTATCTAATAAGACTTTTCTGCTTCCAGAGGATATGGAGAAGTTTGTATATCAAAGAAGTTTCTCCAGAGACTATAAGTCTTTTGAAGTTTGTATAAGAAAGGGATTTTTCTCCAGAGGATGTAAGGTTTTATTGTCCATTTACATACTGGGATGTCTGCTTTTCTCCCTCATCAAACTCACTCTTTCCTTGTAATCCCTTCCCTCTTTCACTCTTTTCTGTTAAAATAGAAGGTTAGCACCATCTTATCTTCCTCATTGATTCCTCATTCTCTCTCACCTTAACTATCTAATTTGTTAATAAGTCTAATAAATTCAACTTTCACAAAATCTCTTCTATAAACTCCTTTTTTACTTCTGAGATGGAGGCCCACATGATGGAAAAGCTCACCATATGGCTAAACTACTGAGAGAGCCCTATGATTGTTTTACATGCCTTAAATCCCTCTCCATTAATCTGTAACCTATACTAAAATATCAAAATGGTCCTTGGAAAAGAGCAGTGCACATTTCACCCTCCTACTCAACTCTTGGACTATCTTTTTTTTAAATAATTTTTATTAACTTAAAAAAAATCACCAAAATTTCCCTCAGTATTATTCCTTATTCCCCTCACTGTTAACCATTCCACATAATAATTTTTAAAAACTTGCATTTACAATGTACATTTACGGTCCTTCTACCTCTGCAAACAGATTGGGGTAGGGAGAGAATTCTAGTATCTTTTTGGAAACCTTCTTTTGATGTTTTGTGTTTATTTTTCCATTTTCTTTGTTATAATCATTGTGAATATACTGTTTTCTAATTTCTGTTAATCATTCAAATCCTTCCAAATTTTTCTATATTAATCATATTCATAATTTCTTATAGGATATGACAATATTTATTTACCATAATGATACAATTCATGTACCCTTTCCCAAGTGTGGATGCGTACCCTCCACTTCTTATTATTACAAAAAGTGCTATTTACTTAAATATTTACATGGGGGAATTCCTTTTTTTTTTTTAATCAATGACTTCCCTGGGTTACCTAATCATATTTCAACAAATTCTCAAATATTACAATTCCTCAACTTTAATTCCTCAACTTTTTCATTATTCCCACCTCAGCTATCCATTAAAGATGGACATACCCAGATTCTTGATATCCCCCATAAAAATGTACTATTTCTATATAAATTCTGAAATTCAATTGTCTGATTAACGGTCAAATGTATTAATTTCTTGAAATTAATGGCATTGGGGCAAACCCATACAAATATCAGGTATATAACAATCAGAGGAGCATTCTATAACTACAGTGTCTCAGGCTAATACTTTACAAGACAGAGAAATATATGGAAATATTTCTTTATAAATATGTATGTATGCATATACTTTTATGAGAGATCGCTTTAAATGAAGGTTTCATGATATTCTGAATATGAAGAGAAACTATAATTTAGAAGAGAATAGTGGCTGAAATTAATATTATACTAATAACTAGGGGGATTAAACATTCCATAATATTGTCAATTGGGGCAGCTAGGTAGGTAGCACAATAGAAAGCTCTGGATTTTGGCTATCACATTCTTGGTAGTTTCATTTTGTAGTTCTTTCAGAAGGAGTGACTAATGGATTTTTTCTATTTTTTCTTTGCCTTAGGGTTCTAAGCAACAAGGGCACTTTTCTTTTTTTATAGAGTACAAGTTTTCTGACTCACCACTTTTTTCCCTGGGATATATAATCCTTGAGTTGTCTCTGGTTTCAATATCTACATATTCTGCTTGAAAAGAGATCCTATTTTCTTTTAATAACATTGGTTTTTACTTCTCTATGTGGGTACTGCCTCAGTCAACCTGAAACTTGTTAAAAGACCTTAGCCCAAAAAGAGCAAGGTCTGCCATTACATCCAGGGTCATCTCTAGTTGCTCTGATCTTTTATTTTGCCACTGGATAGCTTTGGGAGGAAAGAGTGAGGTTGCTGATTTTGCACAGCCCTCCCTCACTTAAATACAATTTATTTGCAAGTCACAGAATCACATTCTGGATATCATGGTCCTCTTCAGGAATACAAACAACATTTTTGGTTCTTTATGTTCACATTTGCTTTTACCTAATTGCATTTCTAATCAGTTTCTCTCTTTTTTATTTTGTAAGACCTGCTATTTTGGATTCAAGTTTCCTATTCTGCCAATTATTTGTTTTGAAAATCATAAATTCTGCTTTCAGAATATTTTTATTTATTGGTCCATTCCGGAGTATCTTGCTCTTCAGGAGCATCAAGTTTTCTTGATAATCTACAAAGTCCTGTGCCTCAAAGATTTATCATCCCATTTTCCTTTGTTTTGAATATTCCAATGTTCTTTTATCTAATCTGAAAGTCATATTTCCTTCTATTAGTATTTTTTTTACTCAATTTATAACTTCCTATCCTCTTATTCCTCCTCTTTTTCCTTCATTTTATATAATCCTCTTCATATGGGGAGTCCTGTACTCTTTATACATGTGGGTCCTCGGTTCAAAGGAATATAATTTTTGGTTGCTTATATTTTGTATGATCATGGTATTTGGGATATAATTTTGTTTTTTACATTTCCTATTTACCTTTTTTTTTTTTTTAAAGCTGGGACAATAATTCTATCTTGTACTTTTTCATTTATGATTCCTTAAAATATTGATCTGAAAAAAATCTGCTTTGAAAAAGTCCATTGTGATTCAAATGGAGCTACCTGACTATTCTTTTAAACCCAAATTACTATGGCTTTCATAGAATGGCCAATAATAGGTACCAGTCAAAGCCAGATTTGAATGGCTCAGAGTGAGTGTAAATAGCAATAGTTTTCTGTTCTGGCCAGAAGCTTTCAAGGTCTTCTACTCCCAGACTCCTTTTGTGATTACAAACTAGGCCATCTTTTGTCTCAATTTTTATCTAGAACAAAATCACTGAATGGTTATTACTGCAGACAAACTGGGACCTGAAAAAGACTTTAGCTTACAAAGGCCAAGGTCACCCATTGCATCTTGGGCCATCTGAGTCTTCTTGATTTTGGTTTTGCCACTGGACTATGATGATTCTGGAGGAGAGAGTGAGGCTGATGATTCTGCACAGGTGACCTCACTCAAAACCACTTCAGACCCAAGTCAAGATGGTGATGTCTTTAGTCTTTTTTGAGAAGGATGAGAAATAACAACAAACAAGAATAACACAAAGAACAACAAGAGCTTTACAGAAGGGAAATGTGGAAAATACTAGGTAGTGGTTCCTTAGGTTTAGAATACTGCTTAACAGATTTTTTTCACCTTATTGACTAGTTTTACTGATTTGGTTTTATCTCCCCTTTCTTTTTGCTTTTAAAATTATGTGTAATATAAAGTAGATCACTGGAAAGGGAAAGGGAAGAAATTCAGAGGGAAATTTAGCAATGTAAAGATGAAAAAGATCATTAATTTAAAAAAATATATGTTTAAGTTTCAAAAATAAATGAGTCCCTTTTTTTACACCATTCACATCACATATAAGGTGCAAAATGTCTAGTCAGTCTCAGACAATACTAGGATATATTTCATATTCTATAAAGCATCAATCCTACCCATTCTCTTATAATGTACAAAGCATTATATAAATTCTTTGAGGGCATAGACTTTTCAAGTTTATATCTGAATTTCCAGTTTAGGATATAATAAACATTTAATTTTTTTAAAAAACACATTTGTTCAGTTCAATTCCTATGACACATTATCAGAGAATATTGATGTACTGGAAAACATACAGATGATGACAACAGGAAGGTTCATGCCATGTGAGGATTTATGAAGAGATTGTAAAGAAACTAAAGATGCTAAAAGCTTTACAAATATTATTTTATCTGATCCTTATAACATTCCTGGATGATAGGTTTTACATTTATTCCCATTTTACATTTGAGGAAAGTGAAACAGAACTAAACTCCTTGCCCAGAGACACAGAGCTAGAGACCAAGGCTGGATCTGAAATCCTATCTCCAAGGGGTATTATGAAGGTCAAATACAGTATTTATAAAATGCATAGTCATTAAAAAGGACAAGGACAATATTGATTAATATTAACAAGAAAAAATTAAAATCTTTATTAGAATTGCATGGTACTTACGTACCAAAAATAGCCAATAAAATAATATTAATTCAAATTAGATGACATTTGGAAGCACCAACCTGGATAATGTAGCAGCTGGCACTCCCCTTGTTCTCATTGGCGGTTTTCCTCGAACAACAGGAACATCTGCATTTTCTGAACCACCATTCAGGTATGTCAATTCTTGGAGCTGTGCTTGCCTGATTTCATCATTATAATCCTGAACAAAAGAAAAGTTTAACAAATCATTTTCCTGTTCATTTTCACTGTGAGAAAGACTTTTAAAAGTACTTTTTTCATGTATTAAAGAGAGTTGATGAAGAATTTACAAGATAAAATACAATCAGAAGTCATTAATATAATTTCTAGTGAAATGAAAAGATTCTATATTATAATTTGCAAAACTAAAGCAATCTTAACCATGGCATGCTACCTAACTTTGTAGAGCTTCTTTATCTTTACGTAATTATGTGATCAAACACCCTTAACTCTTCTCACACTTTGCTCTGGAATTACATATATTCATTCTCCTTTGAGAATTTTACATTTCAAAGATCAGCATCTTGCTCTAAGGAGCAAGGTAGAATGAAGCCTGGGACTTAAGCATAGTTCATACCCATAAAGAATATTCAAGGAGGATTCCCATGGAGAAAGAGCTATCTAATCGTCAAGAGAGATGAAAATTAAGTAGCTGTCTTCTCTAAGAGAGTACTCTGTCTCTCTGGGTAGCATCTAAGCATAAATTGGCTTAGACAAAGGGATATGTGAATTGCCAGATGCAGTTGAAACATGAAGTTGAAGAAATATCAAGTCAACAAGTGAATGGTAGAACCTCTAGGGTGTGGACTAAAAGACAGAGGGTTGAGGGTTGGGAGGAGAGGGAAAGGCCTCATGACTAAATCATAGTGCATAGTGAGAGGACAGAAAGAGCTACAAAGAAAACATAGAAAAGGATGCTCAAATTTGGCACTTCAGAAGGTTTAACCCCACAACAGACAAAGAAGAGACAGTAAAGTTGTAATCTATGATTCAGAAAATGAAGTTCTCTAAATATCATGGAAAAGACAAAAGGAATGAGAACAACAAAAGTGAAAAGTATTTGGAAATGCTTCAGGAAAACAAAATCACTAAAAATAAGAGCATGGAATTGAAAAGGAAGGGAAGATTTTTGAACTATCCATTTAAAAGGAAAAGATTAAAGGGGAGAAATACACACAAATATGCTGAATAGGTTAAAAAAAGGAACAATTTATTTACTTCAATGAAACTGATAAGTTGGATAAGTCATCAGAAGTTTATAAGGAGACAATCTATAGGAATAGAATAATGTATGAAAGTACCATACCCCAAATTAATCACAGAACTTTAATTATAAGATGAAATATATTGAAAACATCCACATATATAAATACACACATGAGACAAATGCATAAATGTGAAAGGATTAAATAATACAATAAAACAAAAGTCAGTAACAGAATGGATAAGAAAACAAACCTAACACTATGAAGAAATACACATGCAAAATCAAAAAGAGTTAGAGGAACAAAATGTATTATGTATCAGATTTAAAAAAAACTGAAATCATGCTGATTTTTAAAGAATTGAAATAACTTGAAAAATAAAAATTCTTAATATCATGAAAGATAAACAGAGAAACAATACTTTTGAAGGAAGCATAAACAGTTAAACCTTACAGAACTAGGACAACAAAATCATTTGGATGAATGCAAGATCAAGAACATCAAGGAAAGTAACAAAATAAAAGGAAGGATAAAAGAAAGAGGTTGTAGACGTACCAGATCACAAACTACCCCATTAAACAATAATACAAATGATTTGATACTGGTTTAAAAAAAGAAACATTGTTCACTACAGCAGAATAAATACATCCAGAAGCAAACAAATGTCAAATATTTGATAAATCTAAGGAGACTTCAGTGATTGAGTTAGGAACTTATTTTCTGACAAAAATGAAAGGGAAAAGTAAATCAGTTTGAAAAAACTATGGATTTAGATCAACAATCATCATATACCATGATAGACTCCAAATGGATTCCTAATCTAAGTATAGCATGCAACAACTTTAAACAAATTAAAGGATCATGGATGTATGGATAAGGGAACAGATGAAAACCACAAAAAAAAAAAAAAAAAAAAAAAAAAAAAAAGGTGAGGATATCATAAAAGATTTAAAAATGAATATAAGGTCTCATTTCCTCCCAAAAAACATTTCAAACAATTCCAATTCAAGATTAGATGTAAAATGGGAGAAAGGGAAGGAAATCCTTGCAGCAATTTTCATTGATAAATGTGTCATTTCCAAAGTATAGAAGTTACTGATTCAAATCGATAGGAATAAGAGCCATTCCTCAACTAATATATGGTCAAAGAATATAAATAGGCAGTTTTTAGTGGAAGAAACTATCTATAACTACAGAAAAAAAAATTCTACATCATGAACAATAACAGAAAGGTAAAACTGAAGTAACTCTGAAGTTTCACGTTATAACCACAGGGCTGACAAAGTTGGAAAAAAAGGAAGATAACAAATATGGAAGGAACTATGAGAATAAAGATAAAAAGGAGTGGAAAAGCAGAAGGCCAGGTTGTGAGGATTTTTTAAGTGGCAGATAGGATTCTATATATGATCCTGCAAGTAGTAGGGATTTTATGTAGTGAGGAAGGGGAGAAATGGAGGCTAAAGGAAAGGGAAGACTGACATACTTAGTAAGACCTCTGGTTTTAAAAGGAGGATCACTTTGGCAGCTGAGTAGAGGATAAACTAGTGTGGGGAAAGATCTGAGGCAGAGGTCAATGAGAAGGCTACTGCAATAGCTAATCCACACATAAGGCACCAGGGTGGGAAAAGAATTGGTCATGTGAGATGAGAAAGGGCAGGTAAGGATGACATCTAGGTTACAAAATGAGGTAATTAGAATGATGGTACTTGGCAATAGAGAAGGGGAAGTTGTTTTTTTGGGAGGCAGAGCAGGAAGAACATGATATTTAAAATGTCAACTGGACATTCAGTTTGAGAAGTTTGAAATGTTTAACAGTCAGCTGATGATATACTGTAATTCAGGAGAAAGTTTGGAATGGACAAATTAATTTGATAAATATTTGCAAAGGGTTGACAATTAAATCTATAGACTCAAATAAGATCAAGTGGTATATAGTTTGCTAATTTTTATTTTTAATAATAATATTTTGTCCCAATAGATACAAGATAGTTTTTAACATTCTCCTTTGCAAAACCCTGAGCTTCAATTTTTTTCTCCTTCTCCCCACTCAGCCCCTGCCCAAGACACAAACAATCTGATATTAAATATGTGCAATTCTAAACATTTTTATATTCTTAATTTTAGATAAGAAAATTCAGATCTAAGGAGAAAAAGCCATAAGAAAAAAAAAAGCAAATAAACAATAATAACAAAAGAGAAAATACTATGCTTTGATCCACATTGTAGCCCTACACTCCTCTTTCTAGATGCAGAGAGGTCTCTCCAACACAAGTCTATTGGAATGGATCTGAATCACCTCATTGCTGAAAAAATCCAAGTCAGAGGTGAATCACATGGTTGTTGCCGTGTACAACAATCTCCTGGCCCAGCTCCTTTCACTCAGCATCAGTTCCTGTAAGTCTCTCCAGGCCTCTCTGAAATCGTCCTATTGGATAATATTCTATAACATTCATATACCATGATTTACCCAACCGTTCTCCCGCTGATGGGCATCCACGTAGTTTCCAGTTTCTGGCCACTACAAAGAGGGCTGCCACAAACATTCTTGCACATACAGGTCCCTTTCCCTTCTTTAAGATCTGTTTGGGATGTAAGCCCAGTAGTAGCACTGCTGGGTCAAAGGGCCCTTTGGGGACCGTTCCAAGTTGCTCCCAGGATGGGCCAGATCATTTCACAACTCCCCCAGGGATGTAGCCGTGCTCCAGTTTCCAAAGCCAGGGTCTTGAAGGGCCGGACATAACTCTGCGACAGCTTTACACGAGAATTTAGTCATGGAATGGAAGAGGAATACGGGGAGACAGTGGGCAAGGACACACACGTTTTAGCTGGGATCATGGTTGTGCTTGTGCAGGGAAATAACCAGTAGATAAAAGATTCAAGACTGGTCAGAGAGGAAGGCTAGCAGAGGGAACAAGGAGCTGAGAGAGGCTTAGCTCTTGGCCAATACAAGGTTACTTTGACATGAGACCACGACAAAGGAGAGAGGGGCAGCCGGCAGCGAAGGAGAGGAGAGAAGGACGAGTACAGAGAGGGACTAATGCTTCAGTCAGTGCCTTGGTCTTTTTCACTGAAACGTGAAGCAGGAGCCGGAGGGGGACGGAGCCTCCGAGCTGCTCGGCTCTCCCAGTTTCCCTCAGAAACCACACGGAACCAAACCTCTGAACAGTCTGAGGGAATGAAACCTCCTCTTGGAGTAGAAGGATTTCAAGAAAGGATACTGAGCCCAGCACAGACTCTGGGAAACCAGGGGGCAGTCTCCTCTCAGAAGGCAAACTCTGGGGAACCAGGCTGCTTCCTGAAGAGAGCAGGCAAAGCTGCCTCTGCAAACACAAGGGGGCGCTGTGCTCATAGCAAGGCTCAGAGCTGCACAAGAAGCTGGGGACAGCGCCCCCGATAGCCCAGGAGCAGAGCCGCAGCTTAAAAGTTAAAAAAGAGGAAATAGAAAAAGGAAAGGAAAGAAAATGAGCAGAAACAGAAAAGACCCTCAACCATGGAAAGCTCCTATGGTGATAGGGCAGACCAAAACACCAACTCAGACGCGGATAGAATGTCGAAAGAAGAAATCGCTAAGAGTGAGATAAATTCATCTCAAGCCCAAAGAGGCAGCTTGGAAGTGCTCATAAAAAACCTTAAAAGGCAAATAATTGGAAATGAGAAGTATGCATGAGAAAGTCAACAGCTTGGAAAAGGAAGGAAAAAAATTCTCTGAAGAAACCACAACAGTAAAAAGTGGAATAAGCCAAATGGAAAAAGTGGTATAGAAGATAACTGAAGAAAATGACACATTAAAACGAGAACAGGGCAATGGAAGCTAATGACTCTATGAGACAGTAAAAAGCATGAAAAAAAAAATGGAAGAAAATGTGAACTAAAAACTCATTCGCAATATATCAGACCTGAAAAATAGAGCCAGAAGACACAGTTGAAAAATTACTGGCCTACCTGAAGGCCATAAACCAAAAAAAAAAGAGCCTGGATAGCTTCAAGAGATCATTAAGAAAAATTGTCTCAATATTCTAGAAACAGAGGAGGAAATACTCATTGAAAAAATCTGTCAAATCACCTTCAGAAAGAGATCCCACAAAGAAAACCCCAAGGAACATTGTTGTGAAACTCCAGAACTACAATCTCAAGGAAAAAATACTGCAAGGTGACAAGACAAAAAGAACTTAAATACCAAGGAGCAACACTCAGAATCACCCAAAATTACCTAGCAGCTTCTACAATAAAGGAATACAACATTCCAGCAGGAAAGAACTTAGAATTATATTACCCAGAAAGACTCAGCATCATATTTCTGGGAAGGAGAGGGAGCTTCAATGAAGTAAGAGACATTCAATCATTTGTATTGGGGGAAAAAAAAACAAACAAATTTTAATCTATAAACACAGGACTTCAGAGAAGCATAGAATAGTTTAAATAGGATCAAAAAATATATTATTTAAAGGTTAAACTGTTTATACCCCTAGGTGGGAAAATGATATCTGTAACTTGAAAACTCTATCTGTTACTGGGGCAGTCAGAGGAGGACATCACATAGACTGAGGGTGTGTTGGTGAATTGACTTTATTGTGACAATATCAAAAAAAAAAGACATTAAGAGGTGAGAAAAGTTCTGTACTGGAAAAAGAGGAAAGGGGACAATCAGTTCACATGAAGAGGCACAAAAAATAATACAACTAGGATAAGAGGAGATACTCTTCAGTAAATTGAAGAGAGAATATGTGCATCAAAAAGATTTAACAGGGGGGCAGCTAGGTGGCACAGTGGATAGAGCATCAGCTCTGAAGACAGGAAGACCTGAGTTCAAATACGATCTCAGACACTTACCACTTCCTAACTGTGTGACCCTGAGCAAGTTTTAATCCTAATTGTCTCAAAAAAAATTAACACTTAACATATATAAAAATCTTACACAAATATATATATATATATATATATATACGTGTGTGTGTATAAAATATATACACGTATATATTTTATACACACACACATGTATGTGTGTGTATCTATCTATATACATATATACATATATATATATATATATATATATATATATATATATATATATATATAATTTCCTAATATATAAGTGGTCAAATGATATCAGAAAACAACTATAATAATGATGATGATATAACGTGTTTATATACTATCTAAACATTTGCAAAGCTTTGTACAAAATAATTTGATCCTCTCAACATTTTATTCCACAGATGAGGAAACTTATGTTGAGAGTAGCTAAATTACTTGCCCAAAGTCACACAGCTAGTGTCTAAGGAAGAATCTGAATTTGGGTCAGCACTCTATTCACTAGGCAGTTTTTAAAAGAAATGCAAACTGTTAAAAAACACATGCAAGACTGGTTTGATCAATCCTGCAAAAAGTATAATCAATCCACTAATAAGCATTTATTAAGCAACTTCTTGTCTCAGACATTGTTCCAGACTGTGTTGGTGTATTTCCAGCCCAGACTCCCTTATGTATCTTTAAGGGGAGAAAGAGCCTGTCTTCTTCACACTATCAACTAAAGCTGCTGACCAACTGCCTCAACTAGTGGACAACCCTAGGGGCTCTGGGAGAGGCAGTGATCCCCAAATGACCAGTCAGGCCTCCAACTCAGCCTTTGTAGCCTCCAACTCAGCCTTTGTAGCCATTATCCAGGGAAGCAATTCCTCTGTACATGCAAAGAGGGTTGATGAACCAAGAAGCCCAAATGGCCCAAGGAAGGGACAGGAGCAAGCATGTGCCAGAAGTGAAACCACCTCTGTTATGCCCAAGGGCAGCCCTCCAAAGTCAGGGGAGAGAGTACCAGGCTCAGATTCCAGCAGCATACAGATGCCTCTGGCAGTGAGGGAGAGGCCATGCCTGCGCAGATGTAGCCTGACCAGCATATTCCCGGCGCTCCAGCCCCAACCTACTAAAGACCCAGAAAAGAGATTTTGCATCAGAGTCCCTGGCAGGTTTCCCTTGTTCATCAAAAACAAGCATGATTTAATCAATGGGAACAACACTGCCTACAGCGCCTCTACCTGCTGGCTGTGGCACCTGAAGGACCATGGGATGTTTCTCTGACTGCTGTAGTCTCTGCCATTGAACTCTGAGGGCAGGGACTGTCTTACTTTTCTATTTGTAACTCTACTCTAGGGCTTAACAGTGAAAGCACCTAAGGAATACTTTTCCATGAATTTTCACTCATTCAACAACAAAACAGTTCACCAAAGTAAAGAAAGATAAGAACTTTCTAGTCTTATCTATTAAAAAGAGTGTTTTGTCACATGAGGAATAATAGAACAATCTGTGGTTTAACAAGAGAATAGGTTATTTTGGTATGAGAAAATATGGATAAGAGAATTTTAAGAAAATGCAAGATTTCTATTAAATGATGTAAAGAAAGTCAACAAAAAGAATAATTATAATGAACATTTAAAATTAAAAACAAGAACACTAAAAAGTAGTTAAAATCTAATAAAGTCACAATCTATCTTAGGTCTTGAAAACTGATGAAGAAAATATTCTACCCCTTAGCAGAAAGGTGGTAATTATGAATACTGAAGCACATTATCAAAGTCAAAAGCATTGTTGTTTTTGCTGACATTGAATAGACATTTTCTCTTTTAATAAAGGAAAATTCAAATAGTAATAGAATAAGGTAGAGAAATATCTAGTGTTAAAAAAATAAAAAAAATAAACTACACTTGAATCTAAGTGAGTTATAGTAGTGAATTAGCATAACTTTATTTTGTAAAAACCTTACAAAGTATATGCTTCCAAGAATTACTTCCATCTAAGAACAGCTAATTAAAATACTAAAAAAAAAAAAAAAACAAACATATTCAGACTTTTTGTATGTTAAATTCAGTTTTATGAAGGTTTCAATAGCTCAAAGCAATTGTTAACACTTTAAATCTTTATTTTTAACTGATAAACTAAAAAGAAAGTTATCAGAACAAAAAAACTTGCATGCAATAACTTGTACATAAAACAAAAAAAAAAAAGGAAGAGTAGAAAGGTTGAGATTATTAAGTCAATATGAAGGAACAGTAAGAATTTAGTAGAGTATTTTCTTTCATGATAATTATTTCCTAAATTGCCTAAATTGGAGTATGTAGCAAGAAAATGATACATTGTGAAATCTAATAAATTTTTCTTATTATTTTCCCATTGGTTTCTGTGAAAGTAACAGAACTGGCATTAAAACTGGCATTAATTCATCCAAGAAAGCAGAAGGTATATTATTTAGAGGTTCTTTAGCTATATACTGAAAAGGAAAAGGAATCAGTTATGATTGGAAAGACATACACATGTGCATGCACATGCATACATAACACACACACACACACACACACACACACAATATGTACTTAAAATATGTACTATCTCAATTTTTTTTCTAAATAAAAAGGGGGGGAAAGATATCACCTCAGATAGAACAATTCAATTAGATATAAGATAAATCTGGACTAAAACCATATATACCAGCTGGAGCAAAATGAGCAAACAATCTAATAATGTTAAACTATAATAAGTAAATGTGGCATAATAAGTATAGTGACCTGAATACTCAGAATTGTTATGATTCTTATAAGGTACTAAGACAGTGGAATTGATAGAGACAATAATTATTTAATTTTGCATGGTTCAATATGATTGATCTGATCCTACAAGGAGATGTTATGGGCCAGAACTTGAAACAAGGTACTGAGTGGAATTGAGGAGACAATGGTTAAATCTAATTTAGCACTGATTTAATCCTACAACAAATAATGGTTTCCTAGTGATGTAATGATTGGAGTATACTAAGGAATGATTGGAGTATACTCAGTGTATACAGCATATAAGCAAGAAGCTCTCAGGGCCAGACCCACAAGCCCACTCTCAGAGGCAAAGACAGATTCATTCCATTTCCCACCTTTGTGCTGGCTTGAGGCTTTGGATTCAGAGGAAGCTGGAGACAGAAGCTGGAAGAGACAAAGGACTAGCGGCAAGAGCTCATGGAACCAAGGAGAGAGGCCTCTAAGAAAGGAGACAATAAAGCTTCTGGCTGCATTTGGGATGATTATTGAACTGAACTGAAACTAAGGATGTTCCCAGAAACTCCCCAAGAAACCTGCTCTCAGAGAGCATCACATTTTAGGGAAGAATATTACACAGAATGAAAAAAAGAATACAAGACAATAAATTCTATGAGAAATAAAAACAAGCAACTTCACAAAGGGTGGGAGAGAATGAGCCAAAGGAGGGAAGATTTACTAAAAGCTTTACAAATATGATTTCTTTTGATCCTCAAAACAATTCTCTGGAGTTAAGAGCTATTATTACTTACATAGTATAGTTGCAGAAAATGAATGATCTGCTAAGTGATTTACCCAGGATTACATAGCTAGCAAATGTCTGAAACCTGATTTGAATTCATGCCCAGTGCCATTTAAAATGATACAAATTAAGGCAGAATTAAAAACAACAAATAAAACAAAACAGGAAGAAACCAAGAATTATTTGAACAAAGTCAAAATATGGGAAAAAGATGGAAAATATGAGTTCTAGACAATAATAATAATAATTACTGCTACAATAATTATTGCCACAACAAATACTGTCACTATTACCAATTGCCATATTATCACTTGACTTATAAGACAGGTCTCAAAGACAGAATCTAATAATCATTCACTTCCCAGAAAACTATGAGAAAAAAGGCTTATTTACTATATTTCAGGGAATCTTTTTAAAAATTACTCACAAATATTTTAAACAGAAGATACAACAGAAAAAAAAATCTCTGAAGTCAAAGAATGTAGGTTCAAATCAAATTCCAGATAACTTACTACCTTTTGCTATGTTACTTGTACTATCTTAAATTAAAATATTTCATCTATAAAATGAAAAGGCTTAGAGATAGCCTCTGAGTTCCTTTTCAAGGACAGAGCTATGATTCTCAGGAGATATAATAGAAATCATCAGAAACTGTAGAACATCACTAGAAAAGGACATTAAACTTAATTCATTCATAAAAATCTTTGCAAAGAGATTCCAGGTCAAGCAGCTTCAAAAATTCAGATCATGTAAGAAGAAACTCCAATCAGAGTCTGTTAAGATTCTTACAAGGTCCTTTGGAGAAAACTGAATGGCAATAGAAAGGAATATACTTTCTTCTCAGCAATTCATGGATCCTATACAAAAATTGACCATATATTAGGATATAAAGATCTCAAAATTAAATGTAGGAAGGCAGAAATAATAAATGCCTTCTTCTCAGATCACAATGCAATAAAAGCTATATTCAGTAAAAATTAGGGGTAAATAGACCAAAAAGTAATTGGAAACTGAATAATCTCATCTTAAAGAATGACTGGGTGAAAGAGCAAATTATAGAAACAATTAATAATTTCATCCAAGATAATGACAATGATGAGATATCATACCAAAATCTTTGGGATGCAGCTAAAGCAGTAATAAGGGGAAATTTTATATCTTTAGAGGCTTATTTGAAGAAAATAGAGAAAGAGAAGATTAACGAATTGGGCTTACAACTTAAAAGGCTAGAAAAAGACCAAATTATAAACCCCCAACCAAAAATTAAACTTGAAATACAAAAATTAAAAGGAGAAATCAATAATATTGAAAGTAAAAAAACTATTGAATTAATAAATAAAACCAAGAGTTGGTTTTATGAAAAAGCCAATAAAATAGATAAACCTTTGGTAAATTTGATCAGAAAAAAGAAAGAGGAAAATCAAATTGTTAGTCTTACAAATGAAAAGGGGGATCTTTCCACAATGAAGAGGAAATTAGAGAAATAATAAGGAGTTACTTTGCCCAACTTTATGCCAATAAATTTGATAACTTAAGTGAAATGGATGACTTCCTCCAAAAATATAGGTTCCCTAGATTAACAGAGGAGGAGATAAATTGCTTAAATAGTCCCATTTCAGAAAAAGAAATAGAACAAGCTATTAATCAACTCCCCAGGAAAAAATCCCCAGGACCAGATGGATTCACATGTGAATTCTACCAAACATTTAAAGAACAATTAGCCCCAATGTTATATAAATTATTTGAAAAAATAGGGGATGAAGGAGTCCTACCAAACTCCTTTTATGACACAGACATGGTACTGATACCTAAACCAGGTCGATTGAAAACTGAGAAAGAAAATTATAGACCAATTTCCTTAATGAATATTGATGCTAAAATCTTAAATGAGATATTAGCAAAAAGACTTCAGAAAATCATCCCCAGGATAATACACTATGATCAAGTAGGATTTATTCCAGGAATGCAAGGCTGGTTTAATATTAGGAAAACTATTAATATAATTGACCATATTAATAATCAAATTAATAAGAACCATATGATCATCTCAATAGATGCAGAAAAAGCATTTGACAAAATCCAGCATCCATTCCTACTAAAAACTCTTGAGAGTATAGGAATAAATGGACTATTCCTTAGAATAATCAGGAGCATATATTTAAGACTGTCAGTAAGCATAATATGCAATAGAAATAAACTACAACCTTTCCCAGTAAGATCAGGAGTGAAACCAGGTTGCCCACTATCACCATTACTATTCAATATAGTACTAGAAACGCTAGCCTTGGCAATAAGAGCCGAGAAAGAGATTCAAGGAATTAGAGTAGGAAATGAGGAAATCATACTATCACTCTTTGCAGATGACAAGATGGTATACTTAGAGAACCCCAAAGACTCTGCTAAAAAGCTACTAGAAATAATTCAAAATTTCAGCAAAGTGGCAGGATACAAAATAAATCCACATAAATCCTCAGCATTCTTATATATCACTAACAAAATGCAACAGCAAGAGATACAAAGAGAAATTCCATTCCAAACAAATGTTGAGAGTATAAAGTATTTGGGAATCCATCTACCAAAGAATAGTCAGGAACTATATGAGAAAAATTACAAAACACTTGCCACAAAAATAAAGTCAGATTTAAATAATTGGAAAGACATTCAGTGCTCTTGGATAGGCCGAGTGAATATAATAAAGATGACAATACTCCCCAAACTAATCTATTTATTTAGTGTTATACCAATCAGACTCCCAAGAAACTATTTCAATGACCTAGAAAAAATAACAACAAAATTCATATGGAAGAATAAAAGGTCGAGAATTGCAAGGGAACTAATGAAAAAAAAACTCAGAGGAAGGTGGTCTAAGTGTACCTGATCTAAAGCTATATTATATAGCAGCAGTCACCAAAACCATTTGGTACTGGCTAAGAAATAGACAGGTAGATCAGTGGAACAGATTAGATACAAAGGACAAAAAAGGCACATCTATAGCAATCTAATCTTTGACAAACCCAAAGATTCCAACATTAGGGATAAAAATTCATTATTTGAAAAAAACTGTTGGGAAAACTGGAAATTAATATGGCAGAAATTAGATATGGATCCGCACTTAACACCATATACCAAGATAAGATCAAAATGGGTCCATGATTTAGGCATAAAGAGGGAGATAATAAATAGATTAGAGGAACAGAGGATAGTCTACCTCTCAGACTTGTGGAGGAGGAAGGAATTTATGACCAGAGGAGAACTAGAGATCATTATTGATCACAAAATAGAAGATTTTGATTACATCAAACTAAAAAGTTTCTGTACAAACAATACTAATGCAAACAAGATTAGAAGGGAAGTAACAAATTGGGAAAATATTTTTAAAAGCAAAGGTTCTGACAAAGGTCTCATTTCCAAAATATATAGAGAACTGACCCTAATTTATAAGAAACCGAACCATTCTCCAATTGATAAATGGTCAAAGGATATGAACAGACAATTCTCAGATGAAGAAATTGAAACTATTTCCACTCACATGAAAGTGTGTTCCAAATCACTACTGATCAGAGAAATGCAAATTAAGACAACTCTGAGATACCACTACACACCTGTCAGATTGGCTAAGATGACAGGAACAAATAATGATGAATGTTGGAGGGGATGTGGGAAAACTGGGACACTGATACATTGTTGGTGGAGTTGCGAAAGAATCCGGCCATTCTGGAGAGCAATTTGGAACTATGCCCAAAAAGTTATCAAACTGTGCATACCCTTTGACCCAGCAATGCTACTACTGGGCTTATATCCCAAAGAAATACTAAAGAGCAGAAAGAGACCTCTATGTGCCAAAATGTTTGTGGCAGCTCTTTTTGTTGTAGCTAGAAACTGGAAGATGAATGGATGTCCATCAGTTGGAGAATGGTTGGGTAAATTATGGTATATGAAGGTTATGGAATATTATCGCTCTGTAAGAAATGACCAGCAGGAGGAATACAGAGAGGGTTGGAGAGACTTAAATCAACTGATGCTGAGTGAAATGAGCAGAACCAGAAGATCACTATACACTTCAACAACAATACTGTATGAGGATGTATTCTGATGGAAGTGGAAATCTTCAACATAAAGAAAAACCAATTCACTTCCAGTTGATCAATGATGGACAGAAATAACTACACCCAGAGAAGGAACACTGGGAAGTGAATGTAAATTGTTAGCACTAATATCTGTCTGCCCAGGTTACATGTACCTTCGGAATCTAATGCTTATTGTGCAACAAGAAAACGATATTTACACACATGTATTGTATCTAGGTTATATTGTAACACATGTAAAATGTATGGGATTGCCTGTCATCGGGGGGAGGGAGTAGAAAGAAGGGGGAATAATTTGGAAAAATGAATACAAGGGATAATATTATAAAAATATATATATAATAAAAATTATTAAAATTAAAAAAATAATAATAAAGAATCCAGGAGGACCACTGCATCCTCTAATTGGAGGAAAGGGTCCCAGGAACAGAGAGAAAAAAAAAAAAAAAAAAAAAAAAAGATTCTTACAAGGTCTTAAGTCAGTTGTCTAATTTAGTATGGTACTTAACAGTTCTCTAGTTCAGAGTTCACACCTTTCACACCTTTAAGAGTTCACACCTTTAAAAGAATATAAAAGGACAAGCCCACTCTTAGACTTCTAGAAGATTCACAACTAGGATTGACTTTCGGGAGATTCACAAGCCCACTCTCTGGGAGTAGGAGTCGAGTCATTCCATTTTCCACCTTTGTGCTGGATGGAGGCTTTGGATTCAGAGGGAGCCAGAGGCTGAAGCTGGAAGAGACAAAGGACTAGAGGCAAGATCAGGAAGGCCTCTGAAAACTAGCTGAGCCCCAAGTGAAGAAGATAAGATTTTTGGAAAGAGACAGTAAAGGATTTGGACTTTAACTCCTGGCTGAATTTGAGGTGATTAATTGAACTGAACTGAAACTAAAGCTGCTCCAGAAGCCCTCCCAAGAGATCTGCTCCCAGAGAACGATGGCAATTTAGAGAATAGAACACTGCAAGTATCATTCAGGACTACTCTTTCAACTTGAAAGAAAAAAATAGAAAATGTACATATATATATATATATACACACACACACACATATATACACATATATATATACATACAGATATACACACACACCTATGTAATATATAGTATATTGTATATAATAAAAAGGAAGTGAAATGACATGCTCCTTAACATCATGTGCCCTTCAAAATTATGCATTATTCTATAGAAAAAGTTTTTTTTTAATATATGAATGAGTTCAAACATTCTTTTTAAGAAAACAAGTGTTAGAAAGAGTACTAAAATAAGAAACAAAATCAAAAGCAAATGCAGCCACCAAAAGAAATAAAAGGAGGACAGACAAATTCAAACAATTCAGCAGGTAAGATAAAAGCAGAAAGCCCATCATCCCATGGCCAAGAATTCCTAAATGAAGAAAGACAAACTGTGGCCTTTACCAGTACAAATGTCATGGCAATCAAATCACCAAAGCAATATTGGGATTGAAGGAAGAGGGGGAAAATGAGCAACTAGAATGTATAAAATAAATTTATATTTAACCAAAAGGAAAAAAAATGGAAAAAAAAAAAAACCCTGAAAAATGTTAGAAAAAAGATGAGACATATTCTATCTTAAGATATATTATAAAGCAGTAATCAACAAAACTATATGGTATTTTGATTATTGGAAACAATTAAACAGCAGTACAATGTTTGACAAATCTAAATCCTAGAATAAGGACTCATGGCCAACATAAAACATGAAAAACCTGGAGAAAACTCTGGGAGAAATTAGGTATATTGCTTACTCTATGATCCAGGGATACCGACTCGCTATTCCTTCCCAAAGACATTCCCATCTTGTGACTTCATGTGTTTTCACAGGCTATCAGCCATGCTTGTACTATTGTCCCAAATTATCTCTAACTTTCTGGTTTCCTGCAGATTCCAACTAAAATCTCAGCTCCCATAAGAAACATTCCACAACTCTCTTAACAGTGCCTTCCATTTAAGCTTAAGTTTGCATGTTGTCTCTCCATTGCACTATGAAATCCTTGAAAGAAAACATTATTTTTTGGGAAGGTCTTTCTTTGTGCTTTCCTGGAATATAATTTCCTGGAATATAACTGAAAACTTATATTTAATAATGCTTATATTCAAGATATAAAAGGGACTGATGACAAAACATAAGTATTTTCCAGGAGATGAAAGTATATGAACAATTTCAATAACTGTTGAAAAGAGTTAATTTCAGAGAAACCTGGGAAGATATGTATAAAGTGATTCAGGGTGAAGTGAGCAGAACCTGTAAAGTGATTTATTTAATAGTAACAATATTAAAAGAAAAATAACTTTGAAAGATTTTTTAATGAATCTTATCAATAAGATCAACTTTCATGACTTGTGAAGTGTGATAAGATAGCATGCTACCTTCATGACAGAGACAGAGTGAGAACCTCAAGATAATGAACAAGACATTTTTTATAGGGAAGATAGGGGAATTTGCTCTACTTTATTACGCTTGTTGTTACAGGATTTTTTTTTTCTCTCTTCACAGGTTTTTTTTTTTTTTTTTTTAACAGAAATCTTAAAAACATTCATATAATTGATGATGGGGATAAAGTTTATAATCTAGGTAGCATGTATAGGGGTTACAGAGTTCTTAAGCAATATTAACTCTTTTGATCCTGGATAGTAGATACTATTATTACCTAATAAATGGCGGTAGGCAGTAAGTGCTATTTTAATACCATTTTATAGATGAGGTCAAATGATTTGACCAGGGCCACATTGGTAGTAAGTACATATGGCAGATTTCAAATTCAGATCTTACTGATTATCAGTATAGCAAACTTAAGGGTTTATGAACGAGGTAATTTATAAGCAATAGAAAGGTATGTTAGGTAAGAGGACAAAAAAAGAAAAGTTTACAACTATCTTTCATTATAGTCACAAATTTCTAACAAAATATTATCTGTGTTTTCTATTTGCCTAGTAAACATATGTTCAAAACTGAACTCATTTGGTGCCCCTAAAATATTTCTCTTCTTGGTTTCTTTATTTTTGTTTATGATACCAAGAGTGTCTCAAGGATCTCAGCTTATCATCTGAATTAACTCTGACTCTTCCCTTTCAATTGGTAAGCCTTATTAATCCTTCTACATCTACTACTTTCTTTCAAAAAATCTGTATTCTCTCCCTTTCTACCCACTTTCATTAGGGGGAAGAATCCTTATAATATACACAAAGAAAAATTCCAGCATTATCTGTATACAAAATTAAAGGGTTTCCCAAATGTCTTAATGCCATTTTAAAGCTTGAAGCTACACTATGATATTTGAGACATCCTGTATATATGTTTCATTCTGTACTTTTAGTTCTCTATCTAACTGATTATATATACTTAGTATAAGGGAGAGCTTTTATTTGGGAGTCATGATTAAAGTTATGAGAAGATTAAAGAGGTAAGAATGATTCCAAAAAAGGAAAAAAGTATAATTGAAATATTTTAAAATATATAAGAGAGCACAAAAGGAAATTCAGAAAGAAATTAAAGCTGAACAGCAAGAAGATGACTATACTAAATTAAATTTGAAATGTACTTTTTTAAAAAGTCATAGGTAGTAGGGATTCATGGCTTCATAAGAGTCCTATTTATTCTTTTATTAAATAGAGAACTCTTTGTTGGTGCTTGTCAATTCATTTCTATAACAAGAAAAGTAAAAACAAACCCATATGACACACACACACACTCACACACACAGAAGTCTAAGAATCAAATGGTGGCAATATGATAGATCATAATTGGGTACAAGTTGATGGGAAGGAAAAACAGAAATAAGTATAATAATATAATAAGTATTATATATACTTATATATGTGTATATACATAATAACTATAAAAATAAGTATAAACAGAAATAAGTACAATAATAATAATAATAAAGTAGTACAGCATACATACTAAAGTAAAAACTTCTCATTTCATTGTCCTTGGTTTACACATTCTTAGAATTAGTATTTCTGACATGATTTCCCAGAACCATGCTAATGTTAACTTTTTTGCTGTATGAAAGTATTTCCCAATTGCTTTTTCAGCTTTAATCTCTCTGTCTCTGTCTTTCTCCTTTTGATTAACAGTTTAGATATCTATTAATATATACAGATTGACTTTGACTTATCATTCTATCTCTCTACCCCAATGACATCACAGAGAAGTAGCTCCAGAAAATTCTCAGACACTTTCAAAAATTGTAGCTGTACATTGCTGGGCATTTATTTCCCATCTAGGAGTCTTCTGTATCAGTGATATCACAATATTCATCTCTATTCTCAGTATTTAATGCAATGCCTAATATATAGGAGGTGCTCAACAAACTTTTGTCGGATTGAATTACAGATACCAGTATCATATAATATAGACACCAAAATGCCATGTTAAACCATTTTCCTAGAGAAACTGATTGTTAAGGATGACCAGCTTCCCTTCCCCATACCCCAACCCTCTCAATATAATGTGCTTAAGTTGTCAAATTCTTATTATCCATACTCATCAATCATGAAACTTATAAAGTTATGCTAATCAAAGATAAGATACTACAGTATAAAATGCAGATAAAGATACCACAAGGAAACTGAGGAAGGAATTTCATATGTAACTATTTAAAGTATATTATTTAGAAGAAATAAAATTACTATACTAACAGGAATGAGAAACTTTTTAATTTCTTCCAAAGCGTGTCCCATTCGAGCATATGCTTCTGCTGGAGGGGCAAAAACTTCAATGAGAACATGCAGATCATCATTTAGGTGGAAGTACTTTGCTTCTCACTTTTTCTTAACTCTTCTTCCTAAAGAAAAAAGAAATCATTCTTGACAACGGGCAATTATGAGAAAAAATAATGATTAAAAGACATGAGTCTATTTTGGATTGTGTCACAAAAGTTTAAATGAAAAAAGAACGTAAGTACTTAACACAATCTTTACTAAAATTAAATTGAGTTAGATATATGCAAATAGGTACTCCTAACAAAGGATTTTTTTGTGTAACCATAAAATTTTTTTTCCCAAAAAATATTTTGATGGAAAAAAGTAATTGAAATAGTAAAATATAAAGAGAAGCGAAAGAAATTGTATGAGACCTTGACTTTACCACTATATATTCTCTCTCTCTCTCTCTCTCTCTCTCTCTCTCTCTCTCTCTCTCTCTCTCTCTCTCTCTCTCTCTCTCTCTCTCTCTCTCTTTTTTAAAAGTTGAGCCTTCAGGAGAATATTGAAAAATATTGGTCTGCAGAAATCATCAGAGTAGAGTAAAATAAATGCAGCATATTAGAGATCAAATGGACTCTCATTAGCCAGGAATGATACATATGGCTGTAGGCACCAATTATAAGAATCACTTATATTATATCCCTGACCAAGAGTTTTCCTCTTTGAATGCAAACCTTCAAGATGAAGACTCAAGGCAGCCCTGTCTACTTTAAGGTGATTCTACTAACAAAATTTTTCCTTGTAACAAATTTGAGCCTTCATCTCTGCATCCTTGTTTCTGCTCCTATTATCCCACTCTGTCTATGTAAAACAAGTTAATCCTAGTGTGATTTCAAACACTTCAGGTGTGCACTCCGTAACTCTTCTGCTCTTCTCACTAATCATTGATTTTTGCATGGCATCTTGTCTAGACCTCTGAGTATATTTCATCTAATATATTCTTATTTTAAAAATTGGAATATGGAATTCCAAATACAATCTGACTTGGTAGATTTATTTATTTCCTTACTCTGTATACTATGCTTCTTGGTGGACTTTAAAAAGTTTCCATTAGCAATTTTTGTGGGCATGGTACAACTCCTATCAATATAAAATTTACAATAAACTAAATACTAGAGACCTTTCATAGATTATGCTACCTACTATATGCCCTATGTCATATCTATTTTGTACAAGGCTTCACACTTATCCCCATTAAGTTCACATTATTCAAATCTACTCATCAATCTATCCTACTGAGAACTTTTTGGATCCTGATTCTGCCATTTGTTATTACTTTTTCTCTCTCAGGTTGAAAACTAATGAACAGCCATTCTCTAGAGGACAGAAGTCATTTTAAAAATATAGAACACAGATCCAAGAACATATCACTGGAGGAATCCACTAGAAACTTCTATCCAAGGTAACATGAAAAAATAATTTCTACTCATTGGGTCTGAATCTGGGAACTGTTTTATGAAATTTGGAAATGCTTGTATGGAAATACTGTTGGAACACTTAGGTGATACAGTGAATAAAGTGTCAAACCTATAGTCAGAAGACCCAAGTTCAAAGCCAGTCGCAGACACTTGATAGCTATGTGACCCTGGGCAAGTCCTTTACCTTGCTTGTCTCAGTTTCCCCATCTGTAAAATGAGCTGCAGAAGGAAATGGCAAACCACTCTAGTATCTTTGTCAAGAAAATACAGAACAGAGTTAGAAAGAGTCAAATGTTATTGAAACAACTGAAGAAGTATACTGTTTTATGCCTACAGTATCAACTATTTATAAGACTAGTATCCCAATTAAAAAGGGACACAAAGTTGGTCTAGTATGACTTGTTTTCATGAAACTATTCCATCTTTAACTGATTACTATTTCCCTAGTATTCCTTTAAATAATATAGTCAAGAATTTTTGTCAGAAATAAAAGATAAGGTCATTAGGTTTATAATTTGTAGTATCCAATCTGTTACTTATTAAAAATCAGGATTTTTAATCCCAAACTCAATGGGATTTTTCCCTTTCTCCAATATTTCAAAGATAAAGGATAACAGATTGAGAATCATAAGTATACAGTTTTTTTCAGTATCCCGGGGGCTTTATTCATCTGATCTCACTCAGAGCACCTAAATTGTGATCTACTGGCATACAACAAAAGGTGTCCAATTTCCTCACTTCGCACCTAAAGTTGCCCTACCTGCTAAATGATAAATCATAGCTCTTTCAAAAGAGATAAAAAATATTGCATGAGAATTCATAATTTAAAATTTATCACAAATCACAAAATGTATTACAGAAAGATTTTCAAAAATTGTCACACTACTACATTAGCACATGCAATTAGTTATAATTTAATAATTATATAATAATAACTCTGAAAGAACTTTAATATTTGGAGAACACTTTATATATATTATTTCTTTTGGTCCTCACAATAAACCTATGCAGCAGGTAGTGTTGCAAGTAGGTCTAGAAGAACTTAAGTGACTTTTTCTGCATAGTCACACAGCTAATAAATAGTTAAGGATTTAAGCTAAGGTCTTTCTGACTTCAAGCCTAATAACTAAATCCAAAAATTTGCAATTCAAACATAAAAACACCATATAAATATAAATTTAATTCAGATGTTCATATTACCCTGATAAACAAAAGGCAGAGTACAGTCTTCATGACAGTATATTTAGGAGTGTTTAGAAATGGTTAAATGGCTGTACCCAAAAAGTCACCATTTATAGTTTATGAAAACTTGGAGGCTGCTAGCAGTGCAAAGCCTTGGAGGATCAGTGCTGCTTAACAATGACATATATAGAGATTTTGATGAAAACTGATCAAATTCAGAAACAGTACAAAATTAGAAACAACATTAGACAATGGAGTCAGAATCCAAAAATAAGTGGAATTAGTGAATCAAATATAAGAGTCAAAATAGATAATGGAACCTTAGGCTAAATAGGTCAGAGAAAGACTATTCCACTATCCTCTGGTTTTCTACAAAACATCTATAGCAACATACTTGTGGGTAGCACATTTTAGGAATGATACTGGTGCCAGAAAAGGGTAATCAGGTTGGCAAAAGGAACCAAGATAATGCAGTTGAGTCAAATTTAGATTGAAATAACTAATATTTAGCCTGGAGAAGAGAAGTTAGTGGTAACAACAACAACCAAGCAAAAAACTATTTAAGTATTTGAATAGTCATTCTCCTTCTGAAGAGCAACTAGATTTCATGTGCTTTGTCCCAAAGAGAGATTTTGCCTATCTCTTTGTGACTGTCTTTCTCGCTGTGTCTCTGCCTATAAATGTGGAATAGTCTACTTTAGCAGGCAGTGGTTTCCCCTTGTATAGAGATTTTCAAGAATGGGCTGGATGACAACTTGTTAGATAATATACAGATGAATTCTCAGATAAACACAGTTTGAAAGTCCATGAAATGCCAGTCTCTATTACTTTTATATTTATTAGTTTATCTTCTATCAGAAATAAGAATCTCCTCTATGATAACAAAAATACTACCTATGATGTCAGAAGACCTTTACTGTAATTGAGACATTTTCTACCTGTGTGACCTTGGTTGAATTATCTAAACTCTATCAGTTTCATTTTCTTTATATTATATATAATATTAAACTATTGATCTTGAATATTTCTTTAATTCTTAAAGCCTATCATCAGTGACAAGTGGTGATTTAGCTTACATGAATATCTCTAGTGATGGACTTCAGGATAAAAATTGGCAAGTTATTAGTATTTGAATTTGAAGGAAAAAAAACAACAACATTAGAGCATTTCCTAAGGAGGTGAAAAGATACACCACTAAGAAGACACTGGAAGGCAGTTAGTTGTTTTCTTGCCTTTCGTGCTCAAAAAGAACCAAAATGACACCATTCTGTCAGACTCATACTATAGTATGTTCAAATGTGGTTCTTCAAAATATAAGCTTAGAAGGCTCTACCACAGGTCAGACACAATTATTCCCTATGAACATTTGGGATAAAGATGTTTAAATTAAACTGCTACAATTCTTATTTGTTCATAAAGGACGGTGCCTTCTTTGATGCAGGTATTATATTGGACAATACTATGCTAGTGTCTCCTATGTCTCACACAATGAAAACTATGGCTTCTTCTGATATCATATGACAGTGACCTTGTGTGAGTACTCCATAAAAAAAAAAAAAAGAAGAAAGGAAGGAAGGAAGGAAGGAAGGAAGGAAGGAAGGAAGGAAGGAAGGAAGGAAGGAAGGAAGGAAGGAAGGAAGGAAGGAAGGAAGGAAGGAAGGAAGGAAGGAAAAGTCATCTAGGCATTCAAACGATGTAGACAGGACACGGGAGTTGTGATCTCTGCAGCAGAGGTTGAATACTTGGCAGGTCAGCTTAAGAAAGGACTTTCTCATCTACTACCTTGGTGATGTTCAGAATCTTAAGACAAGTTAACTTGAAGCAATTCAGTTTCCTGACAATGTTCTGTAGACTGTCCAGGTTGCACAAGCATATAGCAATGAGGTCAGTGGCTCTATCAACCTTCAGTATGATATAAGACACCCTAATACCTCTTCTCTCGCACTTTCCTTTGGAGGACAATGTCAACCTCATAATCTATAAAATATATTACTTCGGTAAGTGAAACTGTCCATAATATCCAAAATCTCTCCAAAAATTTTCTATAATTGATGTTCTGATGATTCCATTTGCTGGCTACTGAAAAAGCTGTGTTTTCTTGGTGTTAATTATCAGGTCAAAATTAGCATATGAAAGATCATTGAATCACTGAGAACAGCAAAGTCATTTACAATTGATTATGCCATAATGTTACTATTACTTTGTATACTGCACATTTTACTTTACTTGAGTTCATGAAGAACTAGGTTTTTTTTTTTTGTTTTGTTTTCTGATAGCATACTTCTCATCATTTCTCAAAGACCAATAATATTCCACCATAATCATGTACCACAATTTATTCAGCCATATTCCAATTGATGTCTCCCCCTAGTTTAGTCATGACTTGTAGCCTTTTCAAATTAAATAACCTACTGTCAGTGCAGTAGTTGATCTTGATATCATTTCTGTCTTTGTTGAAGGCATCTGGAAATACTTCAGATAACATTATGCTAAAAAGTATGGGAGTAAGCACAGCTATTATTCTCTATATTGATGTCTAAGAGAATCAAAGAGCATCATCCATTATCCAGAACCTAATCAAATTACTAAATGAAATTGGTATATACTACTGATGAACAGGCAATCAAATTTTCCCATGAGCTTCCACAGGCCCTCAGGGCTGCCAGTATCAAAGTTCTTGATGAGATAAACCAATGGGAAGCAAATATCTTATTGCCTATTCCTCAGTCCTTTCTGAAGCCATACTGGCTCTGGAAAGAATCTTGCCAACAATGACTAAGAGAGACATTCCTTTACCTCTATCACCACCACCAGGACTGCCACAAGATAATCGCAGTGAAGGCATTTCTTAATTACAAGGAGATGATAAAACCCAGAAGATTTTGGTCAGCAGAGGATACCTGCCTGATAAAGCTCAGCTAGAATCTAATGAGTTATACAAGTTATACAATTTTGCCATAGGAGAGGAGTCAAATAGCACTAAAAACTTCTTCAATTGGAAGTTCAGCTAGAGAGAGACTGACTTCAACCTGAGGTATATAGTCAATGGCTTCAGTATAGATTGATGACAATCGGTTGATAAGGTTGTTTTAAGTATTCAGCTAATCTCTTCAGTATTAAGGTCTTATCACTAATCATAGTGGCTCCATCAAAGAGAAGCTGAGATACACCTTAAGTTTTTGGTCCCTATATAAGCCTTCAAGGCACTATAAAAATACTTTGGATTGTTACTCTCAGTGTAAAATTGAATTTCATCAATTTGCTGCATTCAGGAGTCCTACATCTTTCTAGTCTTTACACACGTTTCACTTTTAATAAAATTAAACTCTGCCTTCTTTGAAATGACTAAATTATCCTGCTGGTAAACTCTATGCAATTGTTATTATTTTTTTTTTTTTTCATTTAGCAATTTCTGAATTTCCTCACCATTTTTGTCAAACCAGTCTTGATGTTTGCAAATGCTCTAATTAGTACTATACATCAAATCTCTGAAACCTGCCCACTCTTTTTTTTTTTCTTTTTTACTTCACTGCTGTCAGCTGTTTGTTAGCTAAGCTTTCCCTCCAAATAAGTAACATATTCATCCAAAGAGTAGAGTTCTAAAGTTCACATTATGTATTTTAGCAGTCATCTTGTCTTGGGGCTGCTGCTTTTGTTGAATGCAAATGCTTCCTTTCCCAGAGGATAAGTCTATGTTCTGTTTACAATGACATTGTCTATTAAATGTCAATGTTTTCTATGAGGATGCACTCACAAAGCTGAAAGTGTTTAGATAAATGGAAGACTATTGCAGTTGAGAAGGTCATGAGATACACATGCCTTCAATAATAAGTTGCTGTTCCTTTTTCTAAGTCCACTCCACCCACGTGGTTTCTGCCATGTCTGAGAGTCTGTGTCTACTCAAGTGCTTTTTAAGTCACCCAATATTACAAACTTATTTCCCTTGGAACATTGATGATGAGGCTCTTCAGTCTTCATAAGGCTTTTCTTTGGCAACAATGGGGTTCATCATGGTGGCAGGGCTCTTTCCTGCCAGTGGCGATCACACTGCCATGTGCTTCTGGGGAGGCAGACAAGCTTGTTGATGGATTACTTCTGATTATGAAAGCCAAGCCAATTTCATGGTACTTTCTGTAACTGCAGCCCCAGCAGAACAATGTGTGTCTATCCCTGGGACTGGTAAGAAGGCCTTCATCTGCCTACCCTGTTCAGCTGGAACCACCGTTTGGATGTAATACTGTTAGGTTCTCCTGCAACAAGAGCTATTTGTCTTTCAGGTACACTCAGATTTCAGGTTTTCCACAAGCCTACGCACATTTCAGCTATCAGTTCTGTGTGCGATCATCTTCATAAAAGTTCTGCAGTTACAGCCATAGTGTAGGACCCCTGCCTGCAGCAACAAGCAAAGCATGGCATGGGTAGGGGAAACAGACCATTTTAGGGCTGCTTTTCCAGATCCTTCCTCATGCCAGGAGCTGAGCAATATGATCCTTTAAAAAGGCTACTCCGGGGGCTGCCAAATCTCTCTTACTGCTTCAGCCCAAAGAGAAGATGACCCTAGTGTATCAGCACTTGCTGCTTTGTCACTTGGCTGTCACCAAGGACTCTGAGGTTGGCAAAATGGAATGGGTGGAGTTTGACTCATGCAAAAGTCCAATTTAAGTGAGGCAGTTGCATGAAGTGACTCATTTCTCTCTCATTCTCCCTCCCAGAGTCATCAGTTCTTTAATAAAATAAAAAAGACTAGCGACAACTTGGGATGCAGCAGATGACCTTGATCTCTTTGATATCTAACCAAGCTTTAAGGGTTCTGTATCACCTATTTCCACTGCCTTCATGGCCTATTGAAACAAATTGTTTACATCTACCTATTCTACTGTTGAAGTCTTTACCAGCTTGGGGTAGATACCCCCTTAACTCAACAATGGGTTTGAGCCCCTTAATTATCCCTCAAGGTTTAGTCTAATCTGCCAAAATAGTTTATTGGGGTGTGAGTGCTATATATCCTAGAGATTATTGGAACCACAGATGAGATGTGGGTGGAAGGTGGACATCAAAGTTGAAAAACAAGCCCTGAAAAGGGCTTGGGGGCCCCCTCACATCAGAAGTGTAAAATGCTTTACACCTCAGAAAGTGGTAGAAGTGCTCCTGAGTAAAAGAGACACAAAAGACAAACCACCTTTGTCAATTTCTTCTAGCTAATTGAAATTTAATGCTCAGAAATCACTCAGAATATGCACATACATATACAAGCACACACAAAGATCTTTTATATTATCTTAATAAAAGGGATACAAAATTTTAACAGTGATAATGGACAATGAGAAATGATCTGAAAGACAGAACATAATAAGAACAATATCAGCTGATTTTCACATAACTTTAATATTTTAAAAGCACTTTAAAAATATCTGAATTGATCCTCTCAGAAACCTTAGAAGGTAGACTGAGTTGCTTAGGGTGACAAAGAAAAAGCGACTATGGTCAGATTAGAACTCCTGACTTCTGGCCAAAATTTTAATTTATGGATTAAAAATGTAAAGTATGAAAAACCTACTCCATTATTTATTTGACATGTGACTATGAAAAAACCAGTAGAGTGAAAATGGTTACTTAATGTTTAGTTTCACATTTTAGATCTCAACTCAAATCCTCTTTCTGGGTTTTAATTAATTATATCTGTAAAATTACAGAATTTGAATAAATTATCTCTAAGATTTATTCTGGGATCTAATACTTTAGTTATCGAAGTCTATTACCTTTGTTTTGTCTCTCATGGAACCTTTTCCAAGAATGGACATTTTGGTCAAAGTTTCTTCTTGTAAACGCTTCAGTGAATTTCCACGTGGACCCAAAAGTTTTCCAACGAAGTTAAACTAGGAATAAAAGAAAAAAACAAACTATAATTTATACACAAAGAATGCTTAAATATTTTTTTAAATAAAGCTATATGATGATCTACATATTCTCTTTTTTTTTTTCTCTCAACCCTAGAAGGTAGGCATTCATTATCATTGTTTATATATTACAGATGAAGAAAATGGGGCAAAGAGAAGCTAAGAGAATTCTCAGGATCACATAATAAATGTTTCATATCACAACTCCTGCTGACTCCACCTCCAGTAGTTTATACACTGCCACCTAGCTGGTGGTACTCTCATCCTCCTTTAAATTTATATAGTTTCTTACTTTGCCCTCAGTTTTGGTCTTATTCACATTCTACATTATTATATTTAATTTTGCACGTGACTTTTCCCTTCTCATCTCTTTCTATTACTCTGCAAAGCCTATACACACACACACACACACACACACACACACACACACACACACACACACACACACACAACAATGGGGAGACACTATTTAAAATAAGATTAAAAAACAACAACAAAACAAATCCAAGAGATATGCAAAATAATTCTTCAAATCTACCCTTTAACAGAAATAAGCTATTATTTAAACATCTTGATTAAAATTAATACTACAGAATCAAAAAATCAACATATAGCAATTTTCACTTAGCTATCTAAAATTGATTTTCTCTAGCATTTTAAATAACTCTAGAATTGATAGCTTCAAAGTACATCTGTGTAGTATGTAGCATAGCTGTGATTAATAGTCACATATTTATCAATGTATTCCTTTCTTAGAAACCATTATTGGTTCCTGTAGCGAGCTGTCTTCCTGCAGAGAGCCGACTTCCCTTCCTACAGAGAGCTGCGTCAAGCCAGATGTAGTGCAGAGTCTTCTCCTCTTTGACTCTTGTCCTTCTCCAGTCCAATCTGCTCTCTGGGCCCAATGTTGTGTCTTTTATCCTCCCAGAGAATGGGCGTGGGATAATGCAAGGGCTTCTGGGAAGAACCACTTCAGCCAATGAGCTTGCTCCTTCTATCAAGTCAACCTGAGTTCTCACCTTGTAATTGTCCAGACAACCTGAATTCTCACCTTGTCACTGTCCAGACAACCTGAGTTCTCACCTAGTAATGCTAACAGGTTCCTATAACCTATAGGGCAAAATGCAAACAATTTAGTCTCAAATTTAAGGTAAATCATTGTGACTCCACTTTATATAGTCTAAAACCTAGTCAAGCTGCACCATTAGATGTTTTGCTGATTTTATCTTCTTTCTTCTGTCGAAACAGACCTTCATTTGCAGAAATGCACTTCTTCCAAATTGGAACCTTGCTCTTCCTTCAAGGCAGAAGTGTTTTTATTTATTTTTGTGTCAGCTACTCCTTAAATCCTTCCCTTACTACATCTAGTTGAAAGTACTCACTCTTGACTACACATTTTAATATGGCTTTTAACCTAATCATCTCCTTTGTTCCACCACCTTCTAGTATCATCATATATGTTTGTATACATAGCTACTTTTTCTCTCTATTACATTACAAACCCCCTGTAAATACAAGTATTACTTTGTTTTTCATTTTGTATTCATTGACCCTATTACAATATCTTGCCTATGGTAGGTCTCAAATAGATATTTTTAAATGGAATTTTCAGTCATTGGATTTTATTTCAAATAATTTAGATGATTTTAGTAATCTATCCTTTCTATAAAAGCTAAATATTATCTTGTTTTTCAATCTACATAATGCTGTTGGATAGCATGATCTAAAATAATTCAACAAAATATATCTTGAGTGGGTTCCACATGTTCAGAAATGGTTGAGGGGTTGTGAAAGACACAAAAGAGTAAATCATGTGCTTATTCTCTCAAAGAGCTTACAATTTTTAATTGACAATGTAGCACTACATCCTATACACAACACCATAAAATACAGACTAAGAATACAGTAAGATATCACCCCCCAAAAAAAAAAAGAAAAAGGAAAAAAGGAAAATTGTGCAATTAAATAAACTATGATTTCAAGAGTTTTAATGAATAAGTAAGATTTGCTTAAGATGAAAGTTTATTATACTTTCTAAGTTATTTCTATTCCTAAAGAAACCTACCATAACCCCTTAATTTTAGCTCCTTCCCTCTGTTATTTTCTATTTATCCTGTATATAGGTTGCTTTTTACTTATTTGTTTACACATTGTCACTCTCATTAAAATGTAAGTTCCTTGAGAGCAGGAACTATCTTTTGCTTCTTTTTATATTGTCTAGCATTTATATAGTACCTAGAACAAAGAAGAGGGGCTAATAAATGCTTTATGGTAGATCAGAAATTTTTAACCTTCAATTTGTGAACTTCTAGATAGATATAAATATAACGATATTTCAATATAACTGGTTTCTTTTGTAATCCTATATGTTTCATGTAGATAAAAATATTATTCTGAGATAGATTTCATAGATTTTCCTAGTCTGTCAGGGAGCCAAAACACCAAAAAAAAAAAGGGGGGGGGAGAGGGGTTAGAAAACCCCAAAGATAAAGTATTAAACAATCTACTCTAACCTACTGCTTTCCAGTAAGTTTCAAACCCTGACAAGTTTCTATTAGTGAATGTTGCCTTCACTTTTTCTCTGCAACAATTCTTATTTCAATTATTATAAGGAATGAAAAAGATTAAATCTAGGGGAGAACATGGTAGAACTGGTCTATAAATTTCAAGCTCTCCATATTTACCCCACAAACAGAACAAAATTTGCACCTCAGGAAGAATATAATCTGGTGAAAAATCCAGAGGACTTGAGGCAGAAGAGGGGTCCCCCTGGTACAACCTAAGAAGATCTGAATAAAGAGCCAGACTAGGTTTAACCAATGTGAAGTGCAGACACCTTCAGGCTAGGTCCACAGAACCAACAAGTGGGGACCCCTTCTGTGAGATGGGTTTGGCTGTTAACTTCAGCAGGAATCACAATACTTTTACCTCCCCAACAAGAGAAGTCAGGAATCTAAGCACTAGAAGATTTAATAACCTGGGCTTATTAAGAATCTGGGTGAGAAGGAGCCAGCACACTGGGAGTGCAGAAACAATGGGGCAAGGATGCTACTGGTTGTGGGCACTTGCAGTGGGGGGGTCTTTTGGTTTGGGTTTCTTGATCAGCTTGAAGAGGTGAAGTGAAGTTATAGGTATCATCTCCACACCCCTCCATTAGAGGTGCTTTGGCTAATAGGAAGGAAGGAAGGAAGGAAAGGAAGGAAGGAAGGAAGGAAGGAAGGAAGGAAGGAAGGAAGGAAGGAAGGAAGGAAGGAAGGAAGGAAGGAAGGAAGGAAGAAAAGAGCTGACAAAAAACAAAGAATCCAACCATAAAAAGTTACTATGGGAATAGGGAAGACCAGAGTTTATCTTCAGAGAACACTGAAGCAAAAAAACAAGCAAGACACTGAGTAAAACTAATAATTAAAGACACATCCAAAAATACTCCAAGAAAAATTATATATAAAAAAAAGTTATTCACGAAAGTTAGAACTGGGCAGGGGGAAGCCAATGAAGCTATAAGAAGTCAAGATATAACAAATGGAACGTAAAGAATGAAAAAAAAATAGAACAGAATGTGAAACAACTTAAAAGAAAAACAGATCTAAAGAATAGATAAAGAAGAAAAAAATAAAATAATATTTTTACTACCTAAAAAATTATGCCCCCCCCCAAAAAAAAAAACCTTGGCACAATAATGCAAGAGAAAATCCAAGAAAATTATCCTGGAGTGGTAGAACATGAGGGGAAAGTTAAAACACACACACACACACACACACACACACACACACACAGAGAGAGAGAGAGAGAGAGGAGAGAGAGAGGAGAGAGAGAGAGAGAATTTTGTAAGAAAACAAGAAAAAAAACAATTTAAATGTGCGCTTAAGGCTGTCTTTGTAATTATACAGGACTTATTCGCAACCACAATCAAAGACCACAGGTCCTGGAATCATATCTATTGACAATCAAAAGAATTCATGAACTGATGCTAAGTGAAATGAGCAGATCATTGTACACAGCAACAAGATTATACAATGATCAGTTCTGATGGATGGGGTAGCTTTTTTCAAATGGTCTTGTGATGCAGACATCTGCATTCAGATAAAGGACTGTGGGGGACAGTGTGGACCCACAACATGGCATTTTCACCTCTGTTGCTGGTGTTGACTTTTTTTTTCTCATTTTTTTCCCTTTCTGATCTGAATTTTTTTTTTTTTCCCGCAGCATAATTGTGGAAATATGTATAGAAGAACTGCACATATCTAACATATGTTGGATTATTTGCTGCCTGGGAGAGAAGGTAGGTGGGGAGAAGGGAAAAAAAATTTGGAACACAAGGTTTTGGCAGAGTGAATGTTGAAAAGTACCTATATATATTTTGAAAATAAAAGCTCTTATTTAAAAAAAAAAGAAAAAAGATAAGACAAAAAAGGCAGGTTTTAAGGTAACTGGTAGAAATCAAACCTGGATACAGGAAGTTCATTAACTGATACTTTAAGATCTAGCCAAAATCACTTAATCTCTCAATGCACTCTTCTAGCTAACTTATAAAATTCAGATTTGTAAAGTAAATTGGTGGAGGGAATTTCTTTACTTGAGAGTTCTGTATACTTACTTTCAAAAATTTAAGATTCACTTTGCATTCAAATGCATTTTTAAAATTTTAAATTCCAAATTCTCTCCCTCTAGTCCATCCCTCATCCTACTTTGAGAAGGCAATTTGAAACAAAAGCTTTGGCAAGGGTGAATGTTGAAAACTATTTTTGCATGTATTTTGAAAATAAAAAGGTATTATTAAAAGTTTTTTTAATGAAAATGCTACTCCCTCCCTCCCCTCCTTCCTTGCGCGTGCTCTCTCTCTCTCTCTCCTCTCCTCTCTCTCTCTCTCTCTCTCTCTCTCTCTCTCTCACTCACACACACACAACACACACACACACACACACACACACACACACACACACACAAACTAGGCCTATGGTAAAAAATATCATATCCAGCAAAATTAAGCATAATATTAAATGAAAAAAAGGACATTCAACGAACTTTCCAGGACTTTCTTTCAACTAAATCTGAATTAAGTAAAAAAATTAACCTGTTCCTGGAGAGAGATATATGAACTGATGCTGAATGAAATGAGCAAGACCAAGAGATCATTATATACTTCAACAACAATACTGTATGATGATCAATTCTGATGGACGTGGCCCTCTCCAACAATGAGATGAACCAAATCAGTTCCAATAGAGCAGTAATGAACTGAACCAGCTACACCCAGCAGAATTCTGGGAGATGTCTATGAACCACTACATAGAATTCCCAATCCCTCTATTTTTGTCTGCCTGCATTTTAGATTTCCTTCACAGGCTAATTGTACACTATTTCCAAGTGTACAGCAAAACAACTATTTGGACATGTGTACATATATTGTATTTAATTTATACTTTAAACATATTTAACATGCATTGGTCAACCTACCATGGGGCAGGGAGGAAGGAGGGGAAAAATTAGAACAAAAGGTTTGGCAATTGTCAATGCAATAAAATTACCCATGCATATATCTGGTAAATAAAAACTATTATAAAATAAATTTAACCTGTTAAGCGCCAATGTACAATATTAATTTCAAGGAACAAGGACAAATCATTTACGTTTTTAATAAGGAAATGTATTCCGTATTTGTAAGATTAACTCAGTAACTGGATAGCTCAAAAGAAAGATACAAATGAGGTGCAGAAGAATAGACACAGAGGTTTTAGAGGAGGGGAGGGATTCTGAACCTCTGTGTCTATTCTTCCTCTGCACCTCATTTGGAGGTAATGGGTTAAGAAGACAAGGGCAGGACTCATGGGTGCAGTAGAAAATTAAGTGATAGCAAGGGAAATTAAGGAGCTGAATTAAAGTAGAAAATTTAGGCGGAGGAAGGGAGGGAGAGAGGAAGAGAGAGAGGAAGGGAGAGAGGGGGGGAGAGAGAGAGAGAGAGAGAGAGAGAGAGAGAGAGAGAGAGAGAGGAGAGAGAGGAGAGGGGGAGAGAGAGAGAGAGAGAGAGAGAGAGAGAGAGAGAGAGAGAGAGAGAGAGAGAGAGAGAGAGAGAAGAGGAGAGAGAAGAGAGAGAGAGAGAGAGAGAGAGAGAGAGATTAAGTAAATATATCTATATGTAACCTGCTTGGGGGAAGTGGTAGGGATGAAAAGGAACAAAAAAGAATAAATAAAAAGAAAGTTCATGGCAGAGAACAAAACATTAACCCACAAGGAAGCAAAGATGGACACCCATGAATATAATTTCTACTACTATCACACATCCTTTAATAAAGTGGAACTATTGTTATATATTTTGAATCCTCCCTGATATTTTGATGGGACACATGACAATGTTCTGTTCTGTTTTGTTTTGCTTTGTTTTATTTTCCTTTTCTATCTTTTTTCTATTCTGTTTTTTTTAAATAAATAGAAAGTTTAATTTTAAGAAAAGTAATAATAAAGGAATCACAAGGTGAAATTGAAAAAAATTAAATATATCAATCTAATAAAAATAGAAAAATATTCAATAGCATAGATTTGTTATTTTGTATGCTTCATTTATACAACTAAAACGAAATTATCAGTGGAAGATTTCTTTGAGCACTTCTAAGGACAGTTAAATGTGTAGTAACCTGAAAGTGTTACTATACTTCATTTGAGTTGAATGATATACTATATTGAAGACAAAATAATACCATTTCATAGGTGGAATTTAAATTAAAATTTCATTTCAGAGATAAATATGCTTCAAGGATATGATATTTTTATATCAATTAGTCAAGTTTAATGCATGTCAACATTAAAATAATGTTCACAAAGTCATGAAAAAAAGGGAGGGCTATTTTCCAAGTACAGCTATATGACTTTTAATTGTAATATTTAGGGGAAAAATAACAGGAGCAAGATTATAAGAAAAAGGCCATTCATTTATATGAAAAAAAAATAATGAATTTTATCCACTGAAACACTTAAGCAGTTGGCTGGATCCAAGGAAATAACTTATAATAAATCAAGAAACTGAACTCAAACATTATAGGACTGCCTTTACCCTTTACTATCTAACCCTTCCCAACTTTGCTGTCAATTGCCCTTTTTTCACTTTTTTAACCAGACACAGACTTTCCCATCAGTGCCCCTTTTTGATTTTTCTATGAAGGGTTGCTCTGATCCAGCAGATGCACTGCAGGATGCATCCAAAGAATTTGATTTTATCTTCACAACAACCACGAGAGACAGTATATATTATTCCTGCTTCATAATTAGGAAACTGAAAAATACACAGCTTAACTGACTTTCCCAAGGTCACACAACTAATAAATGAATGTAGCTAAATTTGAACTTCAAGGCCAGAAGCTCTATCAGATTTCTTTTACACATGTTGTCTTTTTCACTTAATAGTGTGACTGAGTTTCTTAGGGGCCAGAAACTGCATTCTTTTTCTGTTATCTTTCTAGTACTTAGTACAAAGTATGCACTTTGCTGTTGTTCAATCATGTTTCAATCATTCCCAACTTTTTGTGACCCTATTTGGAGTTTTCTTGACAAAGATACTACAGTGGTATGCCATTTCCTTCTCCAGAGCATTTGCCAGATGAGGAAACCAAAGGAAACAGGATTAAGTGACTTGCCCAGGCTGACAGATACAGATCCTTAAGTGTCTAGAGGCCAAATTTGAACTCAAAGACAAATCTTCCTGACTCTAGGTGTAGCACTCTATCCACAGTACCATTTAACTATCCTATGGTACAATTTAAGGATATCATTAAATGCCTTTTCATCTGATATAGTCTATTTTCCTAAAATTTAAAGGAGAAATAAACTACCACCTTTTCTAGCATATTTTGCCAAAATCTTCACTCAATGATCAAGAATAGATCAAATAAACATCTAAAGTCTCTTTCAAGTTCCTTTTAAAATCCTTAACATAGTATACAATTTAAATTTTTAAAATTTCTACTCTGTATTCAATGGAAACCCACTTTCCAATTTTGAATTACTTTTAATTCAGACAATCATTACTTCCTTGCTTTTACAGGAAAAGAAGGAAAAAGTGATTTTCTGTTCTTTCAAGAAAACATTTGTGATTAATATCTATCTAGATAATATTTTCCTCCCACTTGTAAGCTTTTCAGATGCTACACAGACTATATCTCTCCATGATAATGCAAGGCATTAATTTATGTAAGCAAAATTTGCTTAACCCCTCTTCTACTAAAAGCTCAGAATCTTCCATTAGCTTAGCAAGAGAGCACTCTTATACCACCTAAAATATTGCATCTGTGGAAGGAAAGACGACTACCCCACCATAATTCTCATTAATATTTTTCACTAAGATTCTAATTGGAATCTAAGAACTTGCTTTAAATACTGTAATAAACATTCTTATTTTGGAAATAAGTTTTACTACACAACACAGTCCCATCTATATCTAAAACTCTGAGTTTCTATTACTATTTACTTCAAACAGAAGATTTATTAAGTTATGACTAAGAAGTACTTCTATTCTACAGAACATAACATAACATGAAGGTTTTGTCTTAATATCCTAATCACTTAATTGTTCTTATGCTCAAATATCCCAAAAGACAAACATCTTTTTCACATACTGAAAAATCCTTCTGCCATTTCTAACTTATAAACACAAGGAGATATTTAGAGATTAAGAACAAAGAGAAATAAGGTGGATTGAACTAATGAATACAATTGAATTCTGTTTGCATTAGGGTACAGTTGGATCATTCTAACTGCCAATTAAAGTAAGCTGAACAAATTATCTACCCCATCATCAAAAGAAGCAGGAAGCCTTCCCTAAATAAATTAAAACTTCATTGGAATCCCTGGTGACTGAGCACAAAGCCTTGAGCCCTGTAGCAAACACGTTATTTGCCATAGACACTGTGGTTAGTAAAAAGGAGTTATCAAATAATAAAACTATTTATTCAAAAGAAAAGAATTATGCTTTATATTGAGGGCATAAAAACAAAGCAAAAATCAGTCCCTGGTCTCAAGGAACTTATAATGCATTGGGGAGATATGACATGTACAAAGATAAACAATATACTTAGTAAGATATATAGATATAATATATGTATGTATATATATATGTGTGTGTGTGTGTGTGTGTGTGTTTATATAAATAAAATTATATAGACATAGGTATGTATATATTGTGTATATGTGCCAAACACACATATAAATATATATACAAACATACACATATGTGTGTATGTGGGCCTGTGTGTATAAAAGTTTTCTGCGGAGGTAGGGAATGGTAAAACTCAGGAAAGAACTGAGCCCTGTAGAAAATCAGAGGTTCACAGAGCCAAGGAGAAGTAAAGGTAGAGACTCTCCCAACTTTTCCCCCCAAACTGCTCCAAATTCCTTTAAATAATGACTCTAAACAAATTTTAGAATGTCAGCATACACAAAAAGAAGGAGCAGAATATTTTCCAGCTAAAGCAACTAAAAAGGTTTGTGACACCAGCATGGGAGTCCAATGGGCACTTCAGGTGCAGGCCCAACTTCAGCTAAGTAGGACCTCTCATTCAGCGTTAATAAGGGGAGTTTCTAGACCTCTTAGTCCAGGACTTGGAAGGTCAGCAGAAAAAGTCTGGGGAGCCTGGGTAGGAGTCCCGCACCCACTCATAGGCCCAGATCCTGGCACAGCCTCAGCTCCACCAGCACATGAGATTTCACAGTCACAGTGGGGCAGCAACCCTCCTCACAGCTCCAGGGCAAAACAAAGGGCTTGTGGTTAGATTCCTAGAAATCTCTGAAAACAGCTGCACCAAACCCCAAAGGTAGGAACAGGGCACCTCCACCCTGGAAACTGGCACCTACTTTAACAAAGAGTTAAAAGTCAAGTAATAGGCTAGGAAAATGAGCAGACAACAGAAAAAGTTTTTGACCATTGAAAGTTTTTATGTTGATAAGGAAGATCAAAACACACTCAGAAGATGATAACAAAATCAAAGCTCCTCCATCCAAAGTCTCCAAGAAAAATAAGAATTGGGATCAAGTGATGGAGGAGCTCAAAAGGGATTTTAAAAATCAAGTAAGAGAGATAGAGGAAAAATTAGGAAAACAATTGAAAGTGGTACAAAAGGACATACAAAAAGCTGATGAGAGAAATGTCTTATTAAAAAGCAAAATTGGCTGACTGGAAAAGGAGGTGAAAGGGAAAAGCACCCCAAATGGGACCATGAGAAACATAATTTTGAATCTTTGAGTTAGAAGTTTATTATTAGTTCTTCACTCCCTACTGCAAATGGTATTCTTACACCCCCAGATGTGGACAAGCTTAAAGAAATACTGCTTGCTGCTGCCTGAGAATTATCCCCTTAGTGATAACTTTTTATTTTGCCTCTTGTTTAGAATAGAAATTTCTTTATTATGACAAATTGATCAAGAAACATTTTGATGTCTCTTCTTCCTATAAATATGTGGCCCTGAGACCACTCATTCGCTGACTTCCCTGTTCTGGTGGGGTGCAGTCGCTAGCTAGCAATAAACGCTCATAAATTTTCATTATTTTGGCTGCTGTTTTTCCTCTCGCCTGGGTACTTCATTTGGAGGCCCCCCACTGAGATAGCCTTGGCTCTGTTTTGACAGCAGTCCCTTTCCCTGCAGGGCAAAGGGGGATTGCTGTCTCTAGAGGGTGGCCAACAAGAGACATTCCTTGGCCTCAGACTTTGGTCATCCATCCTTGTGGATCAGGAAAGGAGACATAAATTTGACTCAATTGGCTTTCAGAGTTCTGGGAACTGGTTTGTTTCTGGGTGAGTACTCAAGGATTGTAGGTCATTTATGCTGGACACAGCAATGAGTAAGGCCTACTGGGCTCCCCAGGACACTGGCAGAGTGCCCTGCTGGTTTGGTTGTCTGTTGTGTTCCAGAATTGTCTGTCTACTGTCTCTTTGTGCTTAAGTGTACTTGTGTATATCTGGTTCTGAATGCCAGTGGCACAACTCTGGTTCTGAGTGCCTTTTGGCACTATCTAGTTCTCTGGGCATTCTCTGTGAAGGCAGAGGAATGCACCAAAGAGAGGCTGGGAAGCCTAAAAAGCTCCCATTTGGATTCTGGGAGAGAAGACTTTTCAGCTGCAACAACTTCCCTCAGGGCTATTTTATAGTTTTTGAATAGCCCCTAGTCTATATATGTTAAATGTTTGTTTAATGTTGTAATTGTGCCCCTATGTCTGTGTCATTTGTGTTCTGTGTCTGTGACAGTATCTGCCTGTTGTGTTGATTTAAAGAGCTCTGTTAAGTTTTAAGAACAATGGTTAAGAAATTTGGCAATTGGTTGCAACTATGTTTGGTAAAAAAACAAAAACAAAAACAAAAACAAAAAAAAACAAAACTTGACTATTTTAAACTGGTGGGGAAGTTTTCCCTGAAAAGCAGGTTTTCAAAGCCTTCTAGAGAGGAGCAATGATAATAAAACCTTATCTGCTTAATGTCACCTGGGAAAAAGAAATTTATGCTAGTGACTTTGAAACACTCAGGCAGAAAGAAGAAAAACTTAAAAAAAAAAACAAACAAAACAAAAAAAAAAACTATTTGGTTTGCTTCTGAAACATTGGGTAAATTGTTAACATTATGGGTTGTTTGCTGGACATGTGGATTTTATAGAGTTATTTAGCTATTTACTGCATTGTGAATCTTAAAACTTTCTGAAGGGAAAAGGAACGGAGAATGATGATGATTTATAAAAGATTGATTTGTAGGAGCAGCTGTAGGTTTGAAGGGTTTTAGGAGTAAGGAAAGGGAAGGATTAAGTAGGAAGAGAAAAAAGGAAAGGTTTTAATGGAAGGATTTCTGTGTGGGGAAGCTTGAGTGGGAAGAGGAGGGAATCTTTTGTGCAGATTTAGCTCACCTTCCTTTCCTCCTCTTTCCCCCCATTAAGTGTGTTTCAGCCTTTTTTAACAAGTTGCAGCTGGCTAAGCAACTGTGATTTTAAAAGACAGCCTACATTTGTTTTTTGGTTTTTTTTGTTTGTTTGTTTGTTTGTTGTTGTTGTTGGTTTTTTTTTTTTTTTGATACATGATTTCCTTGGTTAAGGAATACAGAAGTATTTTTAAAAGTTTAATTGATGTTTTAAAAGATCTGAGATTCTTTTATGTGGTATTAGGATATTCTGTATAAGTTTTAATTGATTGTATTGATTGTATGCCCATCATTTAAAGGACTTCTAAAAATAATTTTGTCCTTTTGAAAATGTTTGTTATAGGTAATTTGGATTTTTTCTATGTATTAGGTATTTTAAAGCAAAATGATTTGTGTAATGTCAGACTTATGACATTGCCTACTTAAATATGAATGATGAATTGCGAACTTACTGGGACAAATTTCTTACTGTTATCAATATAAGGTCATGGTAAATACCTGTTTGGGATCTATCTGAACTTTGTTCATTGGAATTTTTTCTTGGAGGTAAAATTTGTTGGGCTTGTAATTAATATTTGTAGGGAGTTTTTAAGCTCCACCCTCTGATGGTTAGTTAACCTAATTGCTGTTTTTATAGGGACTATAGCTGACAGCCGTTTGGCTGTCCTGTGAGACAAGCATGTTTCTTTCCATGGGCAGCTGCTGGCCGATTTATTTTGGCCTCCCCATTTCTTGCAGCAGTCCTTGTGGACCAGTCTTTCTATCTCAGACTATCTTCGCCCCTAATTAGCTTGATGACATACGTCACTCCCTGCCCCTGATAGAAAGAAATGGGGAATTGGAAAATGGTTGATGAATGACTGTTAAACCCTGAATGGGTCATTTATTACTGTATTGAGATTGGGATGGAGATTGTTAAAATTGTGTAACTCCTGCTGTTACGTTTGAATGATTTTTAGGAAAAGTTAATGTGATATGTATAGGAATTCACTCTTGGGATTTATATGTGGGATGGTTATTTGACTATTTTTTTTTGGGGGGGGATAATTCTATTTACCTAAAAGGGAGGGAAGAAGAGATAGGAAATTGGGGAAAGAAGAAGAATAGGACCCCCTAGTTTCCTGTTCACTTTGCCCTAAATACTTCTGCCTATATCCTATATCACTTGTTCAGATTGAATTAGAAGTCCTTTAAGCAGTCCTTTCTGCTTAAACCTACTGGAATGTGACTGCTAGTTATGCTTTAAACTTTGAAACCCCTTATTTTGTTGGAGTTGCTCTGGCAGACTCAGTATTTGGCATTTTTTTTTTTTTTTAAACAATCAGAAATCAGGCACCTTGGGACTTGGCAGTCTCCAGTCCTATAACCCCAGGTTTTTAACTGATGTCTCAAAGGACATTTCAGGCCTCTAAAGTCCGGAGTTTGCCTGCCTTGATGGTCTAACTGTGCATACTCTCATAGCTCTGTTCAGAAATCTGTATCCTGGGTGGAAACAGTGGAACTACGCCAGGCCTCACCCTTCTCCCCTGGACTGGGTCACTCCTCTGAATGGGCAGCACGACTGTCTTGAGCCCTGCTGCTCTGTAAGCAGAGGCTGAGTCAAATGCCCAAATGACTGCAGACTACCTACCACAGTGAACTGTCCATCTTGAACTGGATTCTCTGGCTGAGATGGTGCTCCTGTCAAGTTGCAACAGGGAGCCTTTGGGGGGGAGAGACTTGCCCTTGCCCTATTAAGTCCTTGCATTTTTCTACTTCTATTTTAGTTCATTGGCTCAAATAGGGTTGGCCAATATTATGGTTCTGGAACCTTCCAGGTATCTAGGGGTAGTTAATTCAATGATTTGAACTGTTGTGCCACAGTTCCCTGAATGGCCCTACCTCAGTTTCCCTGAATTGTTCTGCCTCGGTCCCCCTGTTTGCAAACCCCACTCCTGTTCATTAGGGCCGATATAACTTAGAACTAGTTACTTGTACATGTGCCAACTCCAGATAAGGGAAGTTCAATGAAACCTATGAGCAACCAACTCTCCTACAGGCCTTGAGATCCTCTTGGCCAGGCTGATGGCCAGGGCTGATAGCATCCTGCAGAAGAACATGTGATTCTTCCAAAAGCCTTGTGGTATCCTTGTTTCCAGGACTCTCTAACTCACTTAGGTGGGACTCCCTTATAATAATCTGCTTTGCCATTTTTTTTTTCTCACCTGGAATGGAATCCCTCACTGAGACTGCTACCCACCGATGCCTAACCTGTGCCAAAGTGAACCCCACCTATCCCCCCACTGTGCCTGCCCTGCACCCCTGAGAGCTCATACCTGGGGAACACTGGGAAGTTGATTTCATGGACATGGAAGTTCAGGTTCAAGGGCATCGTTTTCTTGTGCTTTTTGTTGATACCTTCTCAGGATGGCCAGAAGCCTTTCCTGTAAATTTCTTGGTCATGGCCAAGAAATTTGTGACTGAGATAATACTCCAGTTCGGACTCCCTTCCTCCCTCAGGTCTCACAATGGCCCAGCTTTTGTTTCTAATGCTGTGAAGTCCCTGGCACAGGCCCTCAGGTTCAAGGGCACCTGCACTGTGCCATGGACCACATGATTTGGGTCAGGTAGAAGGAATGAATGGGACACTTGAAGAGCACATTTCTAAGCTCTGGTTGGGAACTGGTGAGACCTGGGTCAATGTTCCACCCCCATTCTTCCCCACAGGGGCAGGACCACTCTTATAATGTTGCTAATGATTCTCTTTTCGAGTCCCTACAGGCTCTCCAGGATACCCGGCAGCGGTCAGAGCTCTCTATCCCACCTCTTCCCAGCCTCCCCTGCCCCAGCCTGCTGGACTCAACCTCCACCCAGGGGACTGGATCTTGACCAGAAAATTTCCTCATGGCTCTGCATTGGAACCCTGCTGGATCGGCCCTCTCCAGATTATCCTCTCCAGTCCCTCAGCAGTGAAGGTGGCCGAACATAAGGTTTGGATCCAACGTTCACATGTGAGGCCTTGCCCTGCTCCCGACGCACCTGTAGGACCGGACTCAGTAAGATGGTGTTTTTGTATCTTATCCCCTTTTATGGCTTGAGTCTGCCTCTTGCTTCCCCCGTCCTGCTGGGAAAGCCCAGCCACTATTCTCCCCATGGATATGTGGGGACCCTAATGAGAACTATGGGGGAGGTGGAGGCCTGAAATGATACTTATGGGTAGCCATGGTTCTATCTGGACCTATGCCATCTCTTGGGAAAGACCTGGGATATCAGGTTTTATGTTGCAGGAAGAGATTTGGGAGCCCTGATCACAGTCCAAAGAAGGACCCTCCCAAGGGAAAACAACCGCATAGGCTCTAATGCAGTTATTAATCCCCCTCATTTACCCCAGAGACCAGCCAGGACCACTTCTCCTGGAGGGAGAAATCATGACAACACCCCCTCAGCCTCCACTTCCCGGAGGAACGCTGTTTCCCTATGAGACCTTTATGTCAGCCCTTGCTGAAATACACTGGATGATAAATCTGACCAGCCCCACCCTTGCCACAAGCTGCTGGCTCTGCCTAGACTGCCTAGACCTGCCCTCCCCACCTTGTGGGCATAGGCACCACCTGGGGGACAGAGACCCACTCCATTATATATATATATATATATATATATATATATATATATATATATATATATATATATATATATATATATATATATATATGTACACTATTTTAATGACCTAGAAAAAATAACAACAAAATTCATGAAAGAACAAAAGGTCAAGAATTTTAAGGGAATTAATGAAAAAAAAAATGAAGGTGGCCTAGCTGTACCTGATTTAAAATAATATTATAAAGCATCAGTCACCAAAACCATTTGGTATTGGCTAAGAAATAGACTAGAGCAGCAGTCACCAAAACCATTTGGTATTGGCTAAGAAATAAACTAGTTGATCAGTGGAACATAATAGGTTCATAGGACAACATAGTAACTACAGCAAACTAGTGTTTCACAAATCCAAAGACCCCAACTTTTAGGAGAAGAATTCATTTTTTGAAAAAAAAAACTGCTAGGAAAATTAGGCATTGACCCACACTTAACATTATTTACCAAGATAAGATCAAATGGGTACACGATTTGGGCATAAAGAATGAGATTATAAATAAATTAGATGAACATAGGCTAGTTTACCTCACAAGACTTGTGGAGGAAGGAATTTGTGACCAAAGAAGAACTAGAGATCATTACTGATCACAAAATAGAAAATTTTGATAGTTAAAAAGTTTTTGTACAAACAAAACTAATACAGACAAGATTAGAAGGGAAGTAATGAACTGGGAAAACATTTTTACCGTTAATGATTCTGATAAAGGCCTCATTTCCAAAATGCATAGAGAATTGACTCTAATTTGTAAGAAATCAAGCCATTCTCCAACTTATGAATGGTCAAAGAATATGAACAGATTTTCATATGATGAAATTAAAACTAGTTTTAATCATATGAAAGTGTTCCAAATCATTATTGCTCAGAGAAATGCACATTAAGATAACTCTGAGATACCACTACACACCTGTCAGGTTGGCTAGAATGGCAGGGAAAGATAATGCGCAATGTTGGAGGGAATGTGGGAAAACAGGGACACTGATACATTGTTGGTGGAACTGTGAATGGATCCAACCATTCTGGAGAGCAATTTGGAACTATGTTCAAAAAGTTATCACACTGTGCATACCCTTTGACCCAGCAATGTTACTACTGGGCTTATATCCCAAAGAGATTTTAAAGTAGGGAAAGGAACCCACATGTGCAAGAATGTTTGTGGCAGCTCTCTTTGTGGTGGCTAGAAACTGGAAATTGAATGGATGCCCATCAATGGAGAATGATCCTTTTTCGTCTATCTGTCTGCCTTTTAAAATCTTTTATTTAAGCTTTTTTGAATTCATTTTGGGTCTGAGATCAAATTACATTTTCATTTGAACCTTCAAATGTAGCCATTTTGGTACTGTTATCCTTTCTTAGTGTATCCTGTCACCATAGTAACTTCTTATAGTCAAGTCCCTTTTGTTCTTCTTTTTTGCTCATTTTTTTTTCTGTCTTTTATGTGTATGTTGGGCTCTGGTCCTGCAGTTTCCCAAGCAAATTTTTGTGCTAAGGCTCAGGGTTTTCCTGCTGGTTTTCACTGGGCCACACATTGCAGGCTGGGCCCCTCCTTCTAGCTTGTACTCAGGGGTGGAACCTTCCTATGAGGCTCCCTTAAGTTTGGGATTACTTACTTAGCTGGCCACAGGGGTGGGATCTTGCAATTATATAAATGTTTTTGTTTACAGGAAACAAAATGAAGCATTGGGAACCTGGAGAAGTCTAGAAGATATGGACTTGCAGATTCTTCTGGGTCCAGATTTCGAATTTTTTTAAGTCTAGGTTTTAGTTTTATTTTTTAAAATTAATTTTATAATTATAACATTTTTGACAGCACATATGCATAGGCATTTATTCATTTATTCATTCATTCATTTATATATTTGCTTGCTTATTTATTTATTTATTTTATTTTATTTTTTTATTTATTTAACAGCATTATCCCTTGTACTCCCTTCTGTTCCAAGTTTTCCCCCTCCTTCCCTCCATCCCCTCCCCTAGATGGCAGTCATTCCCATACATATTAAATATCTTATAGTATATCCTAGGTACAATATATATGTGCAGAACCGAATTTTGTTGTTGCAAAGGAAGAATTATATTTGGAAGGTAAAAATAATCTGGGAAGAAAAACAAACAAACAAAAACGCTCACAGTTTACACTCATTTCCCAGTGTTCCTTTTCTGGGTGTAGCTGATTCTATCCATCACTGATCATTTGGAATTGGATTAGCTCTTCTCTATGTTGAAGATATCCACTTCCATCAGAATACATCCTCATAAAGTATCATTGTTGAAGTGTATAATGATCCCCTAGTTCTGCTCGTTTCACTCAGCATCAGTTGATGTAAGTCCCTCCAAGCCTCTCTGGATTCCTCCTGTTGGTCATTTCTTACAGAACAATAATATTCCATAACATTCATATACCATAATTTACCCAACCATTCTCCAATTGATGGACATCCATACATTTTCCAGTTTCTAGCCACTACAAAAAGGGCTGCCACAAACATTTTGGCATATACAGGTACCTTTCCCCTTTTTAGTATTTCCTTGGGATATAGGCCTAGTAGTAGCCCTGCTGGGTTCAAAGCGTGTGAACAGTTTGATAACTTTTTGGGCATAATTCCAGATTGCTCTCCAGAATGGCTGGATTCTTTCACAACTCCACCAACAATGCATCAGTGTCCCAGTTTTTCCACATCACCTCCAACATTCATCATTATCTATCCTTGTCATCTTAGCCAATTTGATAGGGGTGTAGTGGTATCTCAGGATTGTCTTAATTTGCATTTCTCTGATCAATAGTGATTTGAAACACTTTCACATGAGTGAAAATAGTTTTAATTTCATCATCTGAAAATTGTCTTTGACCTTTGACCATTTATCAATTGGGGAATGGCTTGATTTCTTATAAATTAAAGTCAATTCTCTGTATATTTTGGAGATGAGGCCTTTATCAGAACCTTTAACTGTAAAAATGTTTTCCCAATTTGTTACTTCCCTTCTAATCTTGTTTGCATTAGTTTTGTTTGTGCAGAAACTTTTCAATTTGGTGTAATCAAAATTTCTATTTTGTGATCAATAATGTTCTCTAGTTCTCCTTTGGACACAAATTCCTTCCTCCTCCACAAGTCTGAGAGGTAAACCATCGCATGTTCCTCCAATTTATTTATGATTTCGTTCTTTATGCCTAAATCTTGAACCCATTTTGATCTTATCTTAGTATGTGGTGTTAAATGTGGGCCCATGCCTAGTTTCTGCCATACAAATTTCCAGTTTTCCCAAGCAGGTTTTGTCAAATAATGAATTCTTATCCCAAAAGTTGGGATCTTTGAGTTTGTCAAACACTAGATTGCTATTTTTATTCACTATCTTGCCCTGTGAACTTAACCTATTCCACTGACCAACTAGTCTATTTCTTAGCCAATACCAAATGCTTTTGGTGACTGTTGCATTATAATATAGTTCTAGATCAAGTACAGCTAGACCACCTTCATTTAATTTTTATTTTTCATTACTTCCCTTGAAATTCTCGACCTTTTGTTGTTCCATATGAATTCTATTGTCATTTTTTCTAGGTCATTAAAATAGTTTCTTGGGAGTCTGATTGGTATAGCACTAAATAAATAGATTAGTTTAGGGAGTATTGTCATCTTAATTATATTCACTCGGCCTATCCAAGAGCACTGAATATCTTTCCAATTATTTAAATCCGACTTTATGTTTGTGGCAAGTGTTTCGTATTTTTGCTCATATAGATTCCTGACTTTCCTTTGGTAGATATATTCCCAAATATTTTATATTATTGACAGTTATTTTGAATGGAATTTCTCTTTGTATCTCTTGCTCTTTGATTGTGTTGGTAATGTATAAAAAGGCTGAGGATTTATATGGATTTATTTTGTATCCTGCTACTTTGCTAAAGTTCTGAATTATTTCTAATAGCTTTTTAACAGAGTCTTTGGGGTTCTCTAAGTATACCATCATGTCATTTGCAAAGAATGATAGTTTGATTTCCTCATTTCCTACTCTAATTCCTGGAATCTCTTTCTTGGCTCTTATTACTGAGGCTAGCGTTTCTAATCTAGTGTTTTCTAGTGTTTTCTATTCTATTGAATAGTAATGGTGATAGTGGGCAACCTTGGTTCACTCCTGATCTTACAGGGAAAGTTTCCAGTTTATCGCCATTGAATATGATGATGTTTTCTGACGATTTTAAATATATGCTCCTTATTTTAAGGAATAGTCCATTTATTCCTATACTTTCAAATGTTTTTAGTAGGAATGGATGTTAGATTTTATCAAATGCTTTTTCTGCATCTATTGAGATGATCATATGAGTTTTATTAATTTCATTATTAATATGGTCAATTATATTAATACTTTCCTGATATTAAACCAGCCCTGCATTCCTGGTATAAATCCCACTTGGTCATAATGTATTATCCTGGGGATTATTTTCTCAAGTCTTTTTGCTAATATCTTATTTAAAAATTTAGCATCAATATTCATTAAGGAAATTGGTCTATAGTTTTCTCAGTTTTCAATCTACCTGGTTTAGGTATCAGTACCATGTCTGTGTCATAAAAGGAATTTGATAGGACTCCTTCAATCCCTATTTTTTCAAATAGTTTATATAGCATTGGAGTTAGTTGTTCTTTAAATGTTTGGCAGAATTCACATGTAAATCCATCTGGTCCTGGGGATTTTTTCTAAGGGAGTTGGTTAATAGCTTATTCCATTTCTTTTTCTGAGATGGGACTATTTAGACTACTTACTTCTTCCTCTGTTAATCTGGGCAAGCTATATTTTTGAAGGTATTCTTCCATTTCCTTTCAGTTATTGAATTTATTGGCATAAAGTTGAGCAAAGTAGCTCCTAACTATTGTTCTAATTTCCTCTTCATAAATGGTGAGTTCTCCCTTTTCATTTTCAAGACTAACAATTTGCTTTTTCTCTTTCCTTTTTTTAAATCAGATTTACTAAGGGTTTGTCCATTTTGTTGGTTTTTTCATAGAACCAATTAAATCTCCCCTTTTATTTTTAGAATTTCAAGTTTCATGTTTGTCTGGGGGTTTTTAATTTGTTCCTTTTCTAGCAATTTTAGTTGTAAGCCCAATTCTTTGAGCCTCTCTTTCTCTATTTTATGCAAGGAGACCTCTAGAGATATAAAATTTCCCCTTATTACTGCTTTGGCTGTATCCTATACATTTTGGTATGATGTCTCATTATTGTCATTTTCTTGGGTGAAGTTATTAGTTATGTCTATGATTTGCTATTTCACCCAATCATTCTTTAGTATGAGATTATTTAGTTTCCAAATTAGTTTTGGCCTATTTTCCCCTGGCTTTTTATTGAATGTAATTTTCATTGCATCGTGGTCTGAAAAGTATGTATTTATTATTTCTGCCTTACTGCATTTGAGTTTGAGGTTTTTATGTCCTAGTATATGATCAATTTTTCTATAGGTTCCATGAACTGCTGAGAAGAAAGTATACTCCTTTCTGTCTCCATTTAGCTTTTGCCAAAGATCTATCCTATTAAACTTTTCTAGTATTTTATTTACCTTTTTGACTTCTTTCTTATTTTTGTGGTTTGATTTATCTAATTCTGAGAGTGCAAGGTTGAAATCTCCCACTATTGTAGTTTTGCTATCTATTTCTTTTTGCAGCTCTCTTAATTTCTCTTTTAAGAATTTAGATGCTACACCACTTGGTGCATATATATGTTTAATATTGATACTGCTTCATTATATATGCTACCCTTTAGCAGGATATAATGCCCTTCCTTATCTCTTTTAATTAGATCAATTTTTGTTTTTACTTGATCTGAGATGAGGATGGCTACCCCTGCTTTTTTGGCTTCACCTGCTTAGTAGATTTTGCTCCACCCTTTCCTTTCAGTTTGAATGTATCACCTGGTTTCAGGTGTGTTTCCTGTAAACAACATATAGAAGGATTCTGGCTATTAATCCAGTCTGCTAACTGCTTCCTCTTTATAAGGGAGTTTACCCCATTCACATTTATGGTTAGAATGACTAATTCTATATTGCTTACCATCCTGTTAACCCCTGCTTATGCTTTTCCCCTTTCCTTCCCTCTTACCCCCCTACCCAGTATTAAACTTGTGAACACCATTTGCTTTTCACAGCCCTCCCTTTTTAGTATCCCTCCCCCACTTTAAGTTCCTCTACCTATTTTACCCCTTTTTCTCACAATTTCTGTATTGCCTTCCCCTTAGCTTACTCCTTCTCTCTCATTTTTCAATGAAGTGGAAGAAGTTTCACCATAAATATGTCCTTTCTTTCTCTCAGATATAATAGATTACCTTTGCCTTTTCATGAGATGTAGTACCACCACTTTACCCTTTTTTATGATATAATTTCCTTTCCACCTCTAGTTTCTAGGACAAATTATATATGTGTTCTTTACATATCTTTATGGCAGAAATATATTTCTCAAGATTATTTTTACCTTTTTAGGAATCTCTTGAGTTCTGTATTTGAAGATCAAACATTTTGAGTAGGTCTGGTTTTTTCATTAAGGATAGATGGAATTCATTTATTTCGTTAAGTGTCCATTTTCTTCCCTGGAAAATGAGGCTCATTCTTGCTGGGTAAGTTATTCTTGGCTGCATACCAAGTTCCTTAGCCTTTCAAAATATCATGTTCCAGGCAACTTCGTTCTTTTAATGTGGACGCTGCTAGATCCTGGCATATCCTTATTGTGGCTCCTCCATATCTGAATTCCTTTTTTCTAGCAGCTTCCAGTATTTTTTCCTTCGTCTGATGGTTCTTGAACTTGGCCAATATATTTCTTGGCGTTTTGATTTTAGGGTCCCTTTCAGTAGGTGATCGATAAATTTTTTTCAGTGTCTATTTTACCCTCTGTTTCCAAAACATCTGGGCAGTTCTCTTTGATAATTTCCTGGAAAATAGTGTCCAGGCTCTTTTTTTCCTCACATTTTTAGGGAGTCCAATTATTCTCAAATTGTCTCTCCTGTATCTATTTTCCAGGTCTGTTGTCTTTCCAATAAGACACTTGACATTCTTTTCAATCGTTTCGTTTTTCTGGTTTTGCTTGACTACTTCTTGTTTTCTCCTTGAGTCATTCATTTCTACTTGTTCGATTCTAATTTTCAACGATGTATTTTCTTCACTCACTTTTTTTATATCTTTTTGTATTTGTCCAATTGAGGTTTTAAGTGAGTTTTTAATCTTCTATGGAATTTTTTTCCATTTCATCCATTTTATTCTTTAGAGAGCTGTTTTCTTTTTTCAGCTCACTAATCCTGCTTTCCTTGGAGTTGTTTACCTTTTCCAATTCACTAATTTTATTTCTCACTGATTTGATTTCTTTATCCACTCTGTCTTTAAATACGTGGAATGACTTCTCCAGGCTCTCTTGCCAAGCTTCACATTTCTCTTCTAGCTCTCTTGTAAGAGCCTTTTTGATTTCCTCTATGAGATCCTTTTGTATTGAGGGGCAGCTCATATCCCCCTTAGGGGATTCCTCTGGAGACAATCTGCTTTTAGTGGCCTCAGTATTTGAAGTCTGCTCTCTCTCCATACAGAAGCTGTCAATGGTTAGAGCCCTTTTGAATTTTTTGTTCATTTTGTCAGAGGGGAATCAAAGAAAACAAACTGACAAGAGAAAGAATTATTCTGTTTCTGGGGGGGGATGGGGCTGGATGGTGTTTCTGGGGTTCCTCTACAGACTGAGGGAGACAGCATCGAGGCATTAACAGGGCCGTGATGGCTGTGCTGAGTCTGTGCTCTGAGGCTCTGAGAATGTGCTGTGTCACTCCGGGTGGGGGTGGGAGTGGCCAGTCCTGAGAGATGCTAGCTTTCTGGGGTTTTATCCTTCACCTCTGGTAATTACACCTTCTCTGCTGCTCCTGGCTTGCTGCCAAGAAGGAGTATCCACTGTGGGGTAAAAGTTTTTTTCGCAGAAACTGAAGTGATTGTACCCCTCCCCTCTCCAGGCTGCAGTGTGAGCTGTCTAGTCTCGCTCTCACTGCCTGCCCTCAGTCTGTGCCCAGTCTGTTTGACCCTCCCCCGAGCAAACACAGACCTTCTCTGGCGAATTTCAAGGATGTCTTCTCTTGGTGATTATTTGTGGGTTTCTTTTCTGGTCAAGCATTAACTCCAAGGTTTGTCATGAAGTAAGTCCTGAGAGAAAACGCGGGGCTCAAGCAGCTGTCTGCCTCCATGCCGCCATCTTGGCCAGAAGTCATAATTGAACTTTTAACTGTTTTTTTCTAAACCCATCTCTCTTCCAAGAAATCAAGAAGCGCTTACTAAGCACCTACTATGTGCTAGGAATTGCACTAAGCACCGTAAATAAAAATAATAATAATTTTTTTTTTAAATCCTGCACCCAAAATAGGAAAAATCCAGTATGGGAAAGAATATACAAAGAAATATAAGCAAGATATAGATGTGATAAATGGGAAATAATTAATAGAATTGGAGAAGACTTCCATTTTAGTTGGGAGTTGAAAGAAGGTAGAAAGGTCATTAGGTATAGGAAAAAGCCAGAGAAAATGTCCAGAGCAGAAAGTTGGAATGTCTTATTCATGGATAGGAGGCTAGTGTCATTAGATGGAGGGTATAGGAGAGTTAGGTGTAAGAAGATAGAAGAGACAAGAGGAGACTAGGACTTTGAAAACCTTAAGAATACTTTGTATTTCATCCTTTAGGCAACAGTCAAATTACTAGAATTTACTGAGCAGAGGGGCTGAGTCAGCCCTATACTTTAGGAAAATCACTTAAGTGAGTATGTGGAGGATTAACTGTAATGGGGAGAAACTTGAGGCAGCCAATCCAGGAGGCATCTCCTATAATGGTCCATGTAAAGGGACCACTCCTAGAGTGGCAGTGAGAGACAAGGGAGGACATTTCAGAGAGGTTGTAAAGGTAAAATTGATGTTAGCAAAAACCTGAATAGTGTAACGTTAGGGGGAGAATAATAAGGCATCCAGAATGACTCCTGGGTTATATGCCTTTTTCTTACTTCCCCCATTTCTACCCAAAACCCTACCATACAGTTTGCAAGATTCATAACTTTGTAATTATGCTAGATTCCTAATTCTCCCTAACTTTACATATCAATTCCCTTTCCAAATCTTGACCTACTTTTAGATTTCTTGCATCTGAACCTTTTTTGTTCTTTTTTTTTTGTCAAGATACAACTTTCATCAACTCTCACCTAAAGTACTACAATACCTTTCTAACTTGTAGCTCTGCATCAAGTCACTCAACACTTCAGTGTATCCTACATGTGAAGCCAAAGTGATTTTACTTAACAGCAGATCTGGCCTTTTGAATCCCTTATATAACCAACTCCAATGACTTCATGAGCTTCAGGATAAAAAATGAATTCCCTTTCTGTTTTTTACATCTTTATACAACTTGGCCTTCCATTCTCAAATGGACTCTGGAATTCTGGGGTCAACTCAGCTATTTTCTCTTTTATTTCAATCTTTGTGACTTGCCACATGTCTGAAATATGTTCCCTCATTTGAAATTCAAAATCCCTCTCATCTTTTAAGATAAAGTTCAAGCAGTATTTTGTATATGATCCCTTCAATTTTTAATTCCTCCATTCCAAATTACACTGTCCATTTAACAGTGGAGCTAATTGTATTTTTCACTTTGTAGTTAAATATATAACTTTCCTATTTGAATATAAGCTATTTGTTGAGAGAATGCTTTTTTCCCTTTAATTTTTAGCACTAGCATGATTCCTGGAATATAATGGGTAGGTATTTAGTAAGTTGAGGGTATCCCAAAAGTCTCTACACAGTTTTACATTATCAAAGTATCCTGTAGGCAAAGATTTATTAACAGCACCAAAGTTTTTCTATTTATTTGTTTAGCTGAGCAGATTTTAGGCAACTATATTACTTTCTATCCAAGGTTGACTTGCAACTTTCATGAAGAATAATTAGAAGCAGAAATCAGCAATTCCATATATACAGTGGCTTAAATTATTAAGCACAAAATCTCTGGGTATTGCTTTTCAACAAAGAGAGAAGTGAAGTTTCAGTAAAATTAGTTCTTGTGGGAATGTAATGACCCATGCCTTCCTTATCCCTGGTCCTCTTATGTAATCCCTATGATTACCCAAAAAGTGAAATGGAAAAGTGGACCCAAAATGAAATGATTATCAGGCTCTAAATATAGATTTCTAAAACTTTATTTCATGTTGCTCCCTATTCAGAAACATAATGTTAGCTGTTTTTAGTAGTTTAGTAGCAAAAGTTGTCATGATTCATAATTTTATTAATGATAAAAAGCTTAAAGATTTCTAAAGTTATTTGTCTTTTGATGTCAAAATACAAAGAACAGCTTCAAGATTTTTGAAATAAAACAATCAAATTAAAATATTTCAAATAACACAAGAAACAGTAGCTCATTTAAGATTAATTAAACCACTTACCTTGGGGAATTGTTTTACAGGAATTAAAACTTTCTGCCCCAGCTTCATGTTTTTATTAATCACAACATCAATGTACTTTTCCTCCTCCTTACTTTCTCCTTTTTGAAACTTTTCAATTTCTGTAGGATAAATGAGATAAAAATCACATATGATGAAGCAGGTAATTTATTATTTATAGTCTATAAGTTACGAACCTAATCATCTTTATCATGGCTCAAAACACACAGAAAACAAAATGTGAAATGGATATGGAAGGAAATATCTATTTTGATACTTAAAATTTCAATGATAACTTTCAAAATATCAAAGAACATGTCAGTCAAATTGAAATTATTCATGATAATAAACAATATTAACCTAAGTAATGTGGAATTATTTTCCTAGGGATTTCCTGAATTTTATATATAGAAAAATAAGAACCATAAGAACCATAATCTATAAATTTACCTATATTTTAAAATTTTAGGACTTGATCTTAGATATGCCTTATAAGGAAAAAAGGAATGAGTCAATTATCTCTGCTCTTTGTATTTCTAGCATTTACAATACTGCCTTTGCACAGTGATCTTTTCATTCAATTCAAAATTCATTCAAAATGAGTGTTTCTGAATAGCTGAAGATAAGTAACATATCCACACCTAAAAACTCTTCCTAAAATGCATTTCCAATCTTTTAGCTGATAATAAGATCATAAGATTTTTTTTTAATGCAAAAACTTTTATTTATTTATTTATTTTTATTAAAGCTTTTTATTTACAACCCATAAGCATGTATAATTTTTGCAAAACCCTTGGAAAACCTTTTGTTCCAAATTTTCCCTTCTTTCCCCCTAACCCCCTCCCCTAGCTGGTAAGTAGTCCAATACATGTTAAAGATGTTAAAATACATGTTAAATCCAATATATGTATACATATTTATACAGTTATCTTGTGCACAAGAAAAATCAGATCAAGAAGGAAGAAAATGGGACTTCTGGCCAAGATGGCGGCGTGGAGGCAGACAGCTGCTTGAGCTCCTCGTTTTCTCTCAGAACTTACTTCATGACAAGCCTCTGACTTAATGCTTGACCCAGAAAGAAATCCACAAATTATCACCAAGAGAAGACATCCTTGAAAGTTGCCAGAAAAGGTCTGTGTTTGTTCAGGGGAGGGTCAATGAGACTGGGCGCAGACTGAGGGCAGACAGCCAGAGCAAGACAGGTAGCTCACACAGCTCAGACCTGAGGGGGAGGGGTGTGATCTCTGCCGTTTCTGTGAAAGGGCTTTTGCCCCAGTGTGGATGCTCCGTCTTGGCAGCAAGCCAGGAGCGGTGGAGAGGGTGTAAACACCGGAGGTGAAGATTAAAACCCCAGAAAGCCAGCGTCTCTCAGAGCCCGGCCACCCCCAACCCCCAACCCCCACCTGGACTGACTCGGTGCGTTCTCAGAGCCTCAGAGCGCAGACTCAGTACAGTCATTGCTGTTCTGTTAGTGGCTCTCTGCTGCCCTACCCCCAGTCTGTAGAGGAAGCCCATTAATACCATCCAGCCCTATCCCCCGCAAAACAAACCAATTGTTTCTCTTGTCAGTTTGTTTTCTTTGATTCCTGCTCTGACAAAATGAACAAAAAATTCAAAAGGGCTCTAACCATTGACAGCTTCTGTGTGGAGAGGGAGCAGACTTCAAATGCTGAGGAGACTAGGAACAGACTGTCCCCAGATGTATCCCCTGGGAGGGATATAAGCTGCTCCTCAATACAAAAGAACCTCATAGAGGAAATCAAAAAGGCTCTCACAAGAGAGCTGGAAGAGAAATGGGAAAAGGAAAGGGAAGCTTGGCAAGAGAGCCTGGAGAAGTCATCCCATGCATTCAAAGACAGAATGGATAAAGAAATCAAATCATTGAGAAACAAGATTAGTGAGCTGGAAAAGGTAAACAACTCCAAGGAAAACAGGATTAGTGAGCTGGAAAAGGTAAACAACTCCAAGGAAAACAGGATTAGTTAGCTGGAAAAAGAAATCAGCTCTCTAAAAAATAAAATGGATAAAATGGAAAAAAATTCCATAGAAGATAAAAACTCAATTGGACAATTACAAAGAGATATAAAAAAAGTGAGTGAAGAAAATACATCATTGAAAATTAGACTGGAACAAGTAGAAATGAATGACTCAAGGAGAAACCAAGAGGGAGTCAAGCAAAACCAGAGAAATGAAACAATTGAAAAGACTGTCAAGTACCTTACCAGAAAGACAACAGACCTGGAAAACAGATCCAGGAGAGACAATTTGAGGATAATCGGACTCCCTGAAAAATGGGAGGAAAAAAAGAGGTTGGACACCATTTTCGAGGAAATTATCAAAGAGAACTGCCCAGACGTTTTGGAAACAGAGGGTAAAATAGACATTGAGAAAGTTCATCGATCACCTACTGAAAGGGACCCTAAAATCAAAACGCCAAGAAATATAGTGGCCAAGTTCAAGAACCATCAGACAAAGGAAAAGATATTGGAAGCTGCTAGAAAAAAACAATTCAGATATGGAGGATCCACAATAAGGATAACACAGGATCTAGCAGCGTCCACATTAAAAGAACGCAGGGCCTGGAACATGATATTTTGAAAGGCTAAGGAACTTGGTATGCAGCCAAGAATAACTTACCCAGCAAGAATGAGCATCGTTTTCCAGGGAAGAAGATGGACATTTAACGAAATAAATGAATTCCATCTATTTTTGATGAAAAAACCAGACCTACATAAAAGGTTTGATCTTCAAATACAGAACTCAAGAGACTTCTAAAAAAGGTAAAAAGAAATCTTGAGAACTATACTTCTGTCAAAAAAATATGTAAAGAACATATGTACAATTTGTCTTAGAAACTAGAGGTGGTTTGTCTATTTTGTTGGTTTTTTCATAAAACCAACTCTTAGTTTTATTAATTAATTCAATAGTTTTTTTACTTTCAATTTTATTAATCTCACCTTTTATTTTTTGAATTTCAAGTTTTGTGTTTGTCTGGGGGTTTTTAATTTGTTCCTTTTCTAGCAATTTTAGTTGTAAACCCAATTCGTTGGCCCTCTCTTTCTCTATTTTATGCATGTAGGCCTGTAGAGATATAAAACTTCCCCTAATTACTGCTTTGGCTGTATCCCACACATTTTGGTATGATGTCTCATTATTGTCATTTTCTTGGGTGAAGTTATTAATTATGTCTATGATTTGCTGTTTTACCCAATCATTCTTTAGTATAAGATTATTTAGTTTCCAATTATTTTTTGGTCTATTTTCCCCTGGCTTTTTATTAAATGTTATTTTGATTGCATTATGGTCTGAAAAGGATGCATTTATTATTTCTGCCTTACTGCATTTGATTTTGAGGTTTTTATGCCCTAGTATATGATCAATTTTTGTATAGGTTCCATGAACTGCTGAGAAGAAAGTATATTCCTTTCTGTCTCCATTTAGCTTTCGCCAAAGATCTATCATATCAAATTTTTCTAGTATTCTATTTACCTCTTTGACTTCTTTCTTATTTATTTTGTGGTTTGATTTATCTAATTCTGAGAGTGCAAGGTTGAGATCTCCCGCTATTATAGTTTTGATATCTATTTCCTCTTGCAGCTCTCTTAATTTCTCTTTTAAGAATTTAGATGCTGCACCACTTGGTGCATACATGTTTAATATTGATACTGCTTCACTATTGATGCTTCCCTTTAGCAGGATATAATGCCCTTCCTTATCTCTTTTAATTAGATCAATTTTTGTTTTTGCTTGATCTGAGATGAGGATGGCTACTCCAGCTTTTTTGGTTTTGCCTGAAGCATAATAGATTCTGCTCCACCCTTTTACTTTTAGTTTGAATGTCTCATCCTGTTTCAGGTGTGTTTCCTGTAAACAACATATAGTAGGATTCTGACTTTTAATCCAGTCTGCTAACTGCTTCCTCTTTATGAGGCAGTTTGCCCCATTCACATTTATGGTTAGAAGGACTAATTCTATATTGCTTGCCATCCTATTAACCCCTGCTTATGCTTTTCCCCTTTCCTTCCCTTTTACCCTCCTATCCAGTATTAAACTGGTAAACACCACTTGCTTTTCACAGCCCTCCCTTTTTAGGATCCCTCCCCCACCTTAAAGATCCTCCCCTTATTTTACCCCTTTTCCTTGAAATTACTGTATTCCCTTCCCCTTAGCTTACTCCTTCCCTTTCACTTTTCAATGAAGTGGAAGAAGTTTCACCATAAATCGAATATGTCTATTGATACACGCTATGTTCATCTCCCTCCTTTCTTTCTCTTAGATATAATAGGTTACCTTTGCCTCTTCATGAGATGTAGTACCACCACTTTACACTTTTTTATGATATAATCTCCTTTCCACCTCTAGTTTCTAAGACAAATTGTACATATGTTCTTTACATATTTTTTTGACAGAAGTATAGTTCTCAAGATTTCTTTTTACCTTTTTTAGAAGTCTCTTGAGTTCTGTATTTGAAGATCAAACCTCTTATGTAGGTCTGGTTTTTTCATCAAAAATAGATGGAATTCATTTATTTCGTTAAATGTCCATCTTCTTCCCTGGAAAACGATGCTCATTCTTGCTGGGTAAGTTATTCTTGGCTGCATACCAAGTTCCTTAGCCTTTCGGAATATCATGTTCCAGGCCCTGCGTTCTTTTAATGTGGATGCTGCTAGATCCTGTGTTATCCTTATTGTGGATCCTCCATATCTGAATTGTTTTTTTCTAGCAGCTTCCAATATCTTTTCCTTTGTCTGATGGTTCTTGAACTTGGCCACTATATTTCTTGGCGTTTTGATTTTAGGGTCCCTTTCAGTAGGTGATCGATGAATTTTCTCAATGTCTATTTTACCCTCTGTTTCCAAAACGTCTGGGCAGTTCTCTTTGATAATTTCCTCGAAAATGGTGTCCAAGCTCTTTTTTTCCTCCCATTTTTCAGGGAGTCCGATTATTCTCAAATTGTCTCTCCTGGATCTGTTTTCCAGGTCTGTTGTCTTTCTGGTAAGGTACTTGACAGTCTTTTCAATTGTTTCATTTCTCTGGTTTTGCTTGACTCCCTCTTGGTTTCTCCTTGAGTCATTCATTTCTACTTGTTCCAGTCTAATTTTCAATGATTTATTTTCTTCACTCACTTTTTTTATATCTCTTTGTAATTGTCCAATTGAGTTTTTATCTTCTATGGAATTTTTTTCCATTTTATCCATTTTATTTTTTAGAGAGCTGATTTCTTTTTCCAGCTCTCTAATCCTGTTTTCCTTGGAGTTGTTTATCTTTTCCAGCTCACTAATCCTGTTTTCCTTGGAGTTGTTTACCTTTTCCAGCTCACTAATCTTGTTTCTCAATGATTTGATTTCTTTATCCATTCTGTCTTTGAATGCATGGGATGACTTCTCCAGGCTCTCTTGCCAAGCTTCCCTTTCCTTTTCCCATTTCTCTTCCAGCTCTCTTGTGAGAGCCTTTTTGATTTCCTCTATGAGGTTCTTTTGTATTGAGGAGCAGCTTATATCCCTCCCAGGGGATACATCTGGGGACAGTCTGTTCCTAGTCTCCTCAGCATTTAAAGTCTGCTCCCTCTCCACACAGAAGCTGTCAATGGTTAGAGCCCTTTTGAATTTTTTGTTCATTTTGTCAGAGTAGGAATCAAAGAAAACAAACTGACAAGAGAAACAATTGGTCTGTTTTGCGGGGGATAGGGCTGGATGTTATTAATGGGCTTCCTCTACAGACTGGGGGTAGGGCAGCAGAGAGCCACTAACAGAACAGCAATGACTGTACTGAGTCTGCACTCTGAGGCTCTGAGAACGCACCGAGTCAGTCCAGGTGGGGGTTGGGGGTGGCCGGGCTCTGAGAGACGCTGGCTTTCTGGGGTTTTAATCTTCACCTCCGGTGTTTACACCCTCTCTGCTGCTCCTGGCTTGCTGCCAAGACGGAGCATCCACACTGGGGCAAAAGCCCTTTCGCAGAAACGGCAGAGATCGTACCCCTCCCCCTCCGGTCTGAGCTGTGTGAGCTGCCTGTCTTGCTCTGGCTGTCTGCCCTCAGTCTGCGCCCAGTCTGATTGACCCTCCCCCGAACAAACACAGACCTTTTCTGGCGACTTTCAAGGATGTCTTCTCTTGGTGATAATTTGTGGATTTCTTTCTGGGTCAAGCATTAAGTCAGAGGCTTGTCATGAAGTAAGTTCTGAGAGAAAACGAGGAGCTCAAGCAGCTGTCTGCCTCCACGCCGCCATCTTCATATTGAGTCCTTTGTATATCTAAGAAGGCTAAGATGACAGGAACAAATAACGATGAATGTTGGAGGGGCTGTGGGAAAACTGGGACACTGATGCATTGTTGGTGGAGTTGTGAAAGAATCCAACCATTCTGGAGAGCAATCTGGAATTATGCCCAAAAAGTTATCAAAATGTGCATACCCTTTGACCCAGCCATACTACTACTGGGCTTATACCCCAAGGAACTACTAGAGAAGGGAAAGGGTCCTGTATGTGCCAAAATGTTTGTGGCAGCCCTTTTCATAGTGGCTAGAAGCTGGAAGATGAATGGATGCCCATCAATTGGAGAATGGTTGGGTAAACTATGGTATATGAATGTTATGGAATATTATTGTTCTATAAGAAATGACCAACAGGAGAAATACAGAGAGGCTTGGAGAGACTTACATCAACTGATGCTGAGTGAAACGAGCAGAACCAGAAGATCATTATACACTTCAACCATGATACTGTACGAGGATGTATGCTGATGGAAGTGGATATCTTCAACATAGAGAAGAGCTAATCCAATTCCAATTGATTAATGATGGACAGAACCAGCTACATCCAGAAAAGGAACACTGGGAAATGAATGTAAACTGTTATTTTTACCTTCTGAATCCAATTCTTCCTGTGCAACAAAAAATTCGGTTCTACACACATATATTGTATCTAAATTATACTGTAATATATTTAACATATATAAGACTGCTTGCCATCTGGGGGAGGGGGTTGGGGGAGGAAGGGAAAAAATCTGAATAGAAGTAAGTGCAAGGGATAATGTTGTAAAAAATTACCCATGCATATGTACTGTCAAAAAATGTTATAATTATAAAATAAAATAAAAAATTAAAAAAAAAAAAAAAAAAAAAAAAAAAAAGAAACTAGAGGTGGAAAGGAGATTATATCATAAAAAAAGTATAAAGTGGTGGTACTACATCTCATGAAGAGGCAAAGGTAACCTATTATATCTGAGAGAAAGAAAGGAGGGAGATGAACATAGCGTGTATCAATAGACATATTCGATTTATGGTGAAACTTCTTCCACTTCATTGAAAAGTGAAAGGGAAGGAGTAAGCTAAGGGGAAGGGAATACAGAAATTTCGAGGAAAAGGGGTAAAATAAGGGGAGGATCTTTAAGGTGGGGGAGGGATCCTAAAAAGGGAGGGCTGTGAAAAGCAAGTGGTGTTCACCAGTTTAATACTGGGTAGGAGGGTAAAAGGGAAGGAAAGGGGAAAAGCATAAGCAGGGGTTAATAGGATGGCAAGCAATATAGAATTAGTCCTTCTAACCATAAATGTGAATGGGGCAAACTGCCTCATAAAGAGGAAGCAGTTAGCAGACTGGATTAAAAGTCAGAATCCTACTATATGTTGTTTACAGGAAACACACCTGAAACAGGATGAGACATTCAAACTAAAAGTAAAAGGGTGGAGCAGAATCTATTATGCTTCAGGCAAAACCAAAAAAGCAGGAGTAGCCATCCTCATCTCAGATCAAGCAAAAACAAAAATTGATCTAATTAAAAGAGATAAGGAAGGGCATTATATCCTGCTAAAGGGAAGCATCAATAGTGAAGCAGTATCAATATTAAACATGTATGCACCAAGTGGTGCAGCATCTAAATTCTTAAAAGAGAAATTAAGAGAGCTGCAAGAGGAAATAGATAGCAAAACTATAATAGTGGGAGATCTCAACCTTGCACTCTCAGAATTAGATAAATCAAACCACAAAATAAATAAGAAAGAAGTCAAAGAGGTAAATAGAATACTAGAAAAGTTTGATATGATAGATCTTTGGCGAAAGCTAAATGGAGACAGAAAGGAATATACTTTCTTCTCAGCAGTTCATGGAACCTATACAAAAATTGATCATATACTAGGGCATAAAAACCTCAAAATCAAATGCAGTAAGGCAGAAATAGTAAATGCATCCTTTTCAGACCATAATGCAATCAAAATAACATTTAATAAAAAGCCAGGGGAAAATAGACCAAAAAATAATTGGAAACTAAATAATCTTATACTAAAGAATGATTGGGTAAAACAGCAAATCATAGACATAATTAATAACTTCACCCAAGAAAATGACAATAATGAGACATCATACCAAAAATGTGTGGGATACAGCCAAAGCAGTAATTAGGGGAAGTTTTATATCTCTACAGGCCTACTTGCATAAAATAGAGAAAGAGAGGGCCAACGAATTGGGTTTACAACTAAAATTGCTAGAAAAGGAACAAATTAAAAACCCCCAGACAAATGCAAAACTTGAAATTCAAAAAATAAAAGGTGAGATTAATAAAATTGAAAGTAAAAAAACTATTGAATTAATTAATAAAACTAAGAGTTGGTTTTATGAAAAAACCAACAAAATAGACAAACCCTTAGTAAACCTGATTAAAAAAAGGAAAGAGAAAAAGCAAATTGATAGTCTTGAAAATGAAAAGGGTGAACTCACCACTAATGAAGAGGAAATTAGAACAATAGTTAGGAGCTACTTTGCTCAACTTTATGCCGATAAATTTGATAACTTAAATGAAATGGAAGAATACCTTCAAAAATATAGCTTGCCCAGATTAACAGAGGAAGAAGTAAGTAGTCTAAATAGTCCCATCTCAGAAAAAGAAATAGACCAAGCTATTAACCAGCTTCCTAAGAAAAAGTCCCCAGGACCAGATGGATTTACAGGTGAATTCTACCAAACATTTAAAGAACAACTAACTCCAATGCTATGTAAACTATTTGAAAAAATAGGGATTGAAGGAGTCCTACCAAATTCCTTCTATGACACAGACATGGTACTGATACCTAAACCAGGTAGATCGAAAACTGAGAAAGAAAACTATAGACCAATTTCCTTAATGAATATTGATGCTAAAATATTAAATAAGATATTAGCAAATAGACTTCAGAAAATCATCCCCAGGATAATACACTATGACCAAGTGGGATTTATACCAGGAATGCAGGGCTGGTTTAATATTAGGAAAACTATTAGTATAATTGACCATATTAATAATCAAATTAATAAAAACCATATGATCATCTCAATAGATGCAGAAAAGGCATTTGATAAAATCCAACATCCATTCCTACTAAAAACGCTTGAGAGTATAGGAATAAATGGACTATTCCTTAAAATAATAAGGAGCATATATTTAAAACCTTCAGTAAACATCATATGTAATGGTGATAAACTAGAACCTTTCCCTGTAAGATCAGGAGTGAAACAAGGTTGCCCACTATCACCATTACTATTCAATATAGTACTAGAAACTCTAGCCTTGGCAATAAGAGCCGAGAAAGAGATCCAAGGAATTAGAGTAGGAAATGAAGAAATCAAATTGTCACTTTTCGCAGATGACATGATGGTATACTTAGAGAACCCCAAAGACTCTGCTAAAAAGCTATTAGAAATAATCCAGAATTTTAGCAAAGTCGCAGGATACAAAATAAATCCACATAAATCCTCAGGATTTTTATACATTACCAACACAATCCAACAGCAAGAGATACAAAGAGAAATTCCATTCAAAATAACAGTCGATAGTATAAAATATTTGTGAATATATCTACCAAAGGAGAGTCAGGAATTATATGAGCAAAATTACAAAACACTTGCCACAAAAATAAAGTCAGATTTAAATAATTGGAAAGACATTCAATGTTCTTGGATAGGCCGAGCGAATATAATAAAGATGACAATACTCCCCAAACTAATCTATTTATTTAGTGCTATACCAATCAGACTCCCAAGAAACTATTTTAATGACCTAGAAAAAATAACAACAAAATTCATATGGAAGAATAAAAGGTCGAGAATTGCAAGGGAACTAATGAAAAAAAAGTCAGAGGAAGGTGGTCTAAGTGTACCTGATTTAAAGCTATATTATAAAGCAACAGTCACCAAAACCATTTGGTATTGGCTAAGAAATAGACTAGTTGATCAGTGGCATAGGTTAGGTTCACAGGGCAAGATAGTGAATAAAAATAGCAATCTAATCTTTGACAAACCCAAAGATCCCAAATTTTGGGATAAGAATTCATTATTTGACAAAAACTGCTGGGAAAACTGGAAATTAGTATGGCAGAAACTAGGCATGGACCCACATTTAACATCACATACTAAGATTAGATCAAAATGGGTCCAAGATTTAGGCATAAAGAACGAAATCATAAATAAATTGGAGGAACATGGGATGGTTTACCTCTCAGACTTGTGGAGGAGGAAGGAGTTTGTGTCCAAGGGAGAACTAGAGACCATTATTGATCACAAAATAGAACATTTTGATTACAGCAAATTAAAAAGTTTCTGCACAAACAAAACTAATGCAAACAAGATTAGAAGGGAAGTAACAAATTGGGAAAAATTTTTTACAGTTAAAGGTTCAGAAAAAGGCCTCATCTCCAAAATATACAGAGAATTGACTTTAATTTATAAGAAATCAAGCCATTCTCCAATTGATAAATGGTCAAAGGATATGAACAGACAATTTTCAGATGATGAAATTAAAACTATTTCCACTCATATGAAAGAGTGTTCCAAATCACTATTGATCAGAGAAATGCAAATTAAGACAACTCTGAGGTATCAATACACACCTGTCAGATTGGCTAAGATGACAGGAACAAATAACGATGAATGTTGGAGGGGCTGTGGGAAAACTGGGACACTGATGCATTGTCGGTGGAGTTGTGAAAGAATCCAACCATTCTGGAGAGCAATCTGGAATTATGCCCAAAAAGTTATCAAAATTTGCATACCCTTTGACCCAGCCATACTACTACTGGGCTTATACCCCAAGGAACTACTAGAGAAGGGAAAGGGTCCTGTATGTGCCAAAATGTTTGTGGCAGCCCTTTTCATAGTGGCTAGAAGCTGGAAGATGAATGGATGTCCATCAATTGGAGAATGGTTGGGTAAACTATGGTATATGAATGTTATGGAATATTATTGTTCTGTAAGAAATGACCAACAGGAGAAATACAGAGAGGCTTGGAGAGACTTACATCAACTGATGCTGAGTGAAACGAGCAGAACCAGAAGATCATTATACACTTCAACAGTGATACTGTACGAGGATGTATGCTGATGGAAGTGGATTTCTTCAACATAGAGAAGAGCTAATCCAATTCCAATTGATTAATGATGGACAGAACCAGCTACATCCAGAAAAGGAACACTGGGAAATGAATGTAAACTGTTATTTTTACCTTCTGAATCCAATTCTTCCTGTGCAACAAAAAATTCGGTTCTACACACATATATTGTATCTAAATTATACTGTAATATATTTAACATATATAAGACTGCTTGCCATCTGGGGGAGGGGGTTGGGGGAGGAAGGGAAAAAATCTGAATAGAAGTAAGTGCAAGGGATAATGTTGCAAAAAATTACCCATGCATATGTACTGTCAAAAAATGTTATAATTATAAAATAAAATAAAAAATTTAAAAAAAAAAAAAGAAGGAAGAAAAAGAAAAATTGAGAAAGAAAACAAAATGCAAGCAAATAACAACAGAAAGAGTGAAAATATTATGTTGTGATTCACACTCAGTTCCCACAGTTCTCTCTCTGAGTGTAGATGGCTTTCTTCATCACAAGATCACTGAAACTGGCCTGAATCATCTCATTGTTGAAGAGAGCCACATCATCAGAATACATCCTCATACAGTACCGTTGTTGAAGTGTATAATGATCTCCTGGTTCTGCTCATTTCATTCAGCATTAGTTCATGTAAGTCTCTCTAGTCCTTTCTGAAATCCTGCTGATTGTTTCTTACAGAACAATAATATTCTGTAATATTCATATGCCACAATTTATTCAGCCATTCTCCAGCTGATAGGCATCCACTTAGTTTCCAGTTTCAGCCACCACAAAAACGGCTGCCACAAACCTTTTTGCACATGTGGGTCCTTTTCCCTCCTTTAAGATCTCTTTATCTCTTTGGGATATAAACCCAGTAATAATTCTGCTGGATCAAAGGGTATGCACAGTTTGATAACTTTTTGACCTTAGTTCCAAATGCTCTCCAGAATGGTTGGATCTGTTCACAGATCCTAAGGTCTTAACACCAAGAATACAAGAATCTTTCATGATTTTACTCTAATACAGAGCTGCCATACACTCAAAACTTCCAACAGTTCCCAAACTTATGACACTGTAATTAGGAAATGTTTTATAAAATAAGTATAAATATGACATGTCACATCTATCTGATTCAATATCTATCTGAAAGGAGGGAAGGATTCTGAGAAGATGGAAGAGTAGATCTGTAAATTTCAAGTTCTCTAGATTTCCCTCAGAAATAGAACAAATTTATGCCTCAGGGAAAAGACAGACTGGTGAAAAATCAATACTTGTGACAGAACAACCTAATTAGAGCTGAAGAAAGACGCCAGGCTGAAGATTATCCAGGGTAAACTATAAACACCTCTGGCTAGTGGGGGTCTCTGGGGTGTGAGCTGTATTTGGCTGGAGTCTCAACAGAAAGCATGGAACTTTCTCTTCCTGGACTATATGAGGAGTTCCAGTCCTGGAAGGCTGACTGGAGTCTTGGCTGTTTAGGAACATCCCACGCCCAGTACTACAGAGCAGAGGCCCTGGGCAAGAAGGAGCCAACATACTGGGAGTGCAGAGGCCCTCGGGCAGGGAAGCTCCTGGCTGTGGGCACTTGCAGGAGGGGGGAACTCTTGGTTTGGTGTTTCTGCTCAGCAAGGAGAGCCCAAGGGAAGCTAGAGGCTTCATCTGTCCAACCCACAATGACAGCAGCTTACAAGGTTAGAGATTCTTATTTTTTAAAAAAATGGGCACAGCCAAATTGGCAAAGAGTAGATAGGACTTGGTTTGAGCTCTTCCTGGCTTTCCTCCGGAAGAAACTGGGAGGGGGAGGAAGGGATTGTACTGAAAGAAGAGTAAAGAAGAGGTAAAATGAGATAAATTATATCACATGTAAAGACAAAAAAAGTCATTTTACAGTTGAGAGAAAGAAGGGAGGAAGATGAGCATTGTGTGAACCTTATCCTCATTACATTTGTCTCAAAGAGCCAAAATATATATTTGGCTTATAAATCATATGTATTTAGTTGATATAGAAATTTGTCTTTCACTATTGGGAAATAGGAGGGAAAAGAAAAGGAGGTGGTTAATAGAAAGGAGAACAGAAGTAGAAGAGAACAGGGATAAGAAAGGGAGTACTGAAAAAAGAGGAGGCTATTTGAGGGAGCCATGGTCAGAATCAAAACACTAATGAGGAGGTTAAGAGGGAAAGGAAAGAGAAAAATATAACTTGGGGAAAAGAGGCTAGTAGGAAAGGTAGAGGTAGTAATTTTAATTATGAATGTGAATGGGATGAACTCTCCCATAAAATGGAAGCAGATAGCAGACTGGATTAAAATCTAGAATCCTACAATATGTTATTTAGAAGAAACACATTTGAAGCATACATACAGAGTAAAAATAAAGGGCTGGAGCACAATCTCTTATGCTTCAGGTGAAGTTAAAAAAAAGAGCAGAGGCAGCAATCCTGAACAGATCTAATTAAAAGAGATAAGCAAGGAAACTATATCTTGCTAAAGATATGATAGCAAATAATGAAGCAATATCAATACTAAACATATATATACCAAGAAGTATAACATCCAAATTTCTAAAAGAGAAGTTAAGAGAGTTACAAGAAGATAGCAAAACTATAATAGATGGGGCAAGCTAAGTGACAACTAGATAGAGCACCAGCGCTGAAATAAAGAGAACCTGAATTCAAATCTGGCCTCAGACATTTAAAATGGCTTGGCTGTGTGACCCTGGGCAACTCACTTAACCCCAATGACCTCAGCAAAAAAACCAAACCAAAACAAAACAAAAAACTATAGAGAGGAATCTCATTCTTGCATGATCAGAACTAGACAAATCAAACTACAAAATAAACAAAAAAGAAATAATTAGATAGAATTTTAGAAACATTGGGCATATGACTTTTGGAAAAAATGAATGAGGACAGAAAGAAATATACTTTTTTGTTGTGGTAGAGAACTGATATAAAAACTGACCATGTATTTATTATGGCATAAAAACTCAAAATCAAATGCAGAAAGTCAGAAATTATAAATGCATCTTTTTCAGATCATGATGCAATAAAAATTACATATAATAAATGGCCAAGGAAAATTAACCTAAATTAATTAGAAACTAAATAATATGATCCTAAAGAATGAGCGGATGAAACAATTCAAAGAAAAAATTCATCAAAGAGAATGAATGACAATAATGAGACCAAAATTTATGGGATGCAGTCAAAGCAATTCTTAGGAGGAAATTATATATCTTTAGATGATTGCCTGAATCAAATAAAGAGAAGATCAATGAATTAAGCATACAACTAAAAAACCTAGGAGAAGTTAGGTTTATATACATAAATACATATATACATATGTATATGTATGTATATATACACAAACACACACACACAAACTTGAAGGGATACTTTTTTTTTTTTTTTTTTTTTTTCCCCTCTATTTGAGTTTGACATCACTGCTATATAAGAACAAATTTTTTTGGCTATGCTCCTGATTGTAGTATGGAATGCCATAGACAATCCTAGATCTTCACCATTATAAAAAGTTTTGATATTTGAAATTTAGGTATATATGATACAGGGTTATCAAATGTACCATCTTTTAAAAAAATCTACATGCTCCCCATATTCTATTTTTAGTCAGGCAACTGTCAGAGATCTAGCTTTTGTATCTCGTTGTACTTTTTAAGGAATTGTTTTCCTTTTCCAAGCTGTTGACACTCTCTTGCACACTTCTCATTTTTTCTCCTATTTTCTTTCTTATTTGATTTTTTAAAATTCTTTAATAGCTCCCCCAAGAAGGCTCGGTCGTCTTGAGAACAGTTTTTATCCCTTTTTGAGGCTTTTCATATGGGCATTCTGTCCTTATCTAAGTTTGTGTTTTGGTCTTCCAGTCACCATAATAGCTTTCTAAGGTCAAGGATCTTTATTGTTATTTGCTTATTTTCTTTCTTTTTTTTTTTTTCCTGTTTTGTGACTTTTAAAAGCTTTGCTTCTGGATTGCAGGGGGTGCTGTCCCAAGCTTCTTTTGCACCTTTGAGTCTTTGAGCACAGAGGTCCCTTGTGTTTGGTATCTTGACAAAATGCAGAAGATAAGTCAACAGCTTCAAAATGGTTAAAAATAACCCAGTTCTTCAAAAAATACAATTGGCTCAAGGCAAAACAAATCCCCTGAAGAAAACACCTTGAAAAGTTGAATTAATCAAAATGGAAAAGGAGATACTAAAAGCTAACCAAAGCAAATCATACTGATGAGGTAACTTGATGAGGTAACAGGGAACCAAATAATTGAGGTAAATACCTAATGAGGAGATATATACCTCAATAAGATTAACTGAGGTCTAGTGGCAGGATTGGGTACAGGGAGTCACATGGAGCTCCCCTGCAATCCCTTAGGATTCGGCGCAAGGATACAAAGTTAAATCAGGTCTAGTGGCGGCGAGAGTCCCCTGTAAATTAATTTACAGGCTCCAAAACCTAGATGGGTAAAAAGATGTTTATTGCAAGGTTTTGAAGCAAGGTTAAAGTCTGGTTAGAAAAAGGCATTAGATAGAGGAAGATATACACTGATAGCAGCAGCAGGGACAGAAAGTCTCTGATGCAAAGCGTAAAGCTTACATGTTTCAACTCATTGACCAAAGAACAACTCCACCTTTGCTGCCTTTATCTGCTTGAAGAATACAGGAGGAACTCAGGTTGATTCCTGGAAGGCCAGATTTTTGGTGGGCTTTTCAGATAAGGAAGAAACTGTTTTGGGAAAATCTGAGCAGATAGTTGGGGGTGGGGTAATGTGAGCATATCCAAGCCAGCTCAGATCCACTGGAGGGGCTGGGTACAAGCCCAAACTGGCTCAGATACTAATGTCTCCCCTTGGGGTTTTGACCAGATCTTGTAAATCAAAGGTACAAGGAATCTTAAAGAGAGCTATGCCCACATCAACACATTAAAAGGTAAAACCAGGCAAATGGAAGCCAATGATTCTGAGACATCAAATTAAATAAACTAAAAAGGATGAAAAAAAAAATAAAAACAAATTAAAATTCCTCATTGGAAAAATAGCTGAACTGGATTATCCGAAAGTCATGAAAGAGGTTGGAAAAATTCTACAAGAAAATCATTCAAAAAACACTAACAAACAAGTATTTTTTTAGAAATTAAATAAAAAAGTAAAAAAAAAAAAAAAATGAGAAGAACTCATGAAGAGAAACTGCCCTGATATACTAGAATCAGAAGGCAAAATAGTCATTAAAACCATTAATGACTTCTTGATATCCCAAGAAATATTACTGTGAAACTCAAGATTTATAAGATTAAGTTAAAAATACTATAGACTAACAGAGGAAAAAAATCCAATATTAAGAAGCCATATTTAGGATTACCCAGGATTTGGCAGCTTTTACAATAAATGATCAGAGGTCCTTGATTACCATATTCCCAGAAAGCAAAAGATTTTGGATTATGATCAAGGATTAACTAATCTTTCAGGGGAGGAGCTGAAGCTTCAACGAAATAGGAAACTTTAATCTACAAATACAAGACTTAAGAGAAGCATAAAAACATAAACAGCAAAGAAATTTAAAAAAGTATTATTTAAAGGTTAAACATCTTACATCCTTACAAGTAAAAATGATACTTGTGATTCTTGAGAAATGTATCTTTCATGAAGGCAATTAAAAAGGGGATATATAAATAGAGGGTATGTATATCAATTGACTCGATGTGTGTGTGTGTGTGTGTGTGTGTGTGTGTGTGTGTGTGTGTGTGTGTGTGTTTTAAGACATTAAACAGAAGAAAAAGTATGGTGCTTGGAGAAGAAGAAAGTAGAGGTAAAATGGGGTAAATTAGGTCACATGAAGAGGAGCAAAAGGCTTATTGGAATAGAAGAAAATAAGAAAGGGAGATCAGCATTTTCTCAAGTGTCATCTCATCACTTTTGGTTCAAAGAAGGAATTACACATATACTAAGTAGAGTACAAGAATTAATTTTATACTCAGGAGAAGGAGGAAGAAGAAAGAAAAAGGAAGGATTGGATTTCTATATATGCAAGGCAGAAAATAGGATGGAGTCCAGAAATAAACAGCTGCTAACCATAACTATTAATGTGAATGGAATGAATTCTCCCATAAAATAGAAGCAGACAGCAAAATTGGATTAAAAACCAGATCCTACAATATGTTGTTTACAAGAAACACATTTGAAAGAGATTCCCACAGAGTAAGCGTAAAAGGTTGGAGAAGAATATATTAATGCTTCAGTTGAAACAAATAAAGCAGAAGTAGCAATTCTGATCCAAGACAAAGAAAAGGCAAAAATCAGAATTAATTAAAAGTGATGAGGAAGGAAGCTACATCTTGTTAAAACGCACCATTGACAATGAAGTAATATCAATACAGAAATATATGCACCAAGTGGTACAGCATCCAAAATTTTAGGTAGGGGCAGTTAAATCTGTTACAGGAAAAATTACACTCAATTTTCTTCTCTCAGAATTAGATAAATCTAACCATAAAACAAATAAGAAAGAAATTAAGGAGGTTAATAGAGTCTTAGAAAACTTAGATATGGTAAGACCTCTGTAGAAAACTGAATGGCAATAAAAAACAACATATCTTTTTCTCAGAAGTACATGGTGTTTACACAAAAACTGACTATGTATTAGGGCATAAAATTCTCAAAACCAAATGCAGAAAGGGAAAAAAAAAGTAAATGCTTCCTTTTCAGATCATGATGCAATAAAATTACATTCAATAAGGGGCCAGATAAAGAGAGGCTAAAATCAATTGGAAGTTAAATAATCTAATCCTAAAAATGAATGGATCAAACAACAAATCACAAAAATGATCAATAATTTCATCTGATAGAATGACAATAATGAGATAACATACCAAACTTGTAGGATGCTGCCAAAGAAATTTTAGGAGAAGGTTTATTTCTATAATGCTTACATAGATCAATGAATTGGGCATACAACTAAAAAAGCCCAAATTAAAAACCCCCAATTAAATAGCAAATCAGAAATTCAGAAAATCAAAGGAGATTAATAAAATTGAAAGAAAACTATTGCAACTAATAAACCTAAGAGCTGATTTTATAAAAATGAGCAAAATCTTCAGTTGATTAGATGAGAAAAAGAAAACCATAATAATGGCATTAAAAATGAAAAGGTGAACTAAGCATCAATGAATAAGAAATTAAATCAATAAAGCAATAAGATTATTTTGACCAATTATACACACACACACACACACACACACACACACACACACACACACACACACATATATATGTATACATACACACAAATCTGACAATCTAATTGAAATAGATGAATATATACAGAAATGTTGTCCAGATTACCTGGAGAGAATAAAATACTTAAGTAATCCCATTTTTAGAAAAAAGAAATTGAAAAAGCTAAAGAAAAATGCTCTAAGGCCAGATGGATTTACAATTGAACTCTACCAAACATTTAAGCAACAATTAATTCCATTACTATTTAAACTATTTGGAAAAATAAGTAAAGAAGTCTTGATATTTTTTTAGTGACACAAATATGGCGCTGATACCTAAACCAGGAAGAACCTAAACAAAAAAAGAAAATTAGAGAAAATTTTCCTAATGAGTATTATTGAAAAAATTTTAAATAAGATGGCACAGGATAATACACCATGAACAAGTGGGATTTATACCAGGAATGCAGGACTAGTTCAATATCACGAAAACTATTGGCATAGTTGACCATATCAATAACAAAATTAACAGAGATCATATAACGATCTCAAATGAAACAAAAAGTTTTTGACAAAATACTGGATTCATTCCCACTAAAAACACTAGAGTGCATGGAAATACATGAAGTTTTCCTTAAATTGATAAGCAATATACATATAAAAGATCAGCAAGAATTATATGTGAGGAGAAGGAACTAGAAGCATTCCGGATAAGGCCAGGGATGAAATAAGGATGACCTGGTTTCACAACTATTATTCAGTACTATAGTAGAAAATGTTGGTTCTAGCGAAAAAGAAAAGAACAAGCAATAGAAGGAATTAGAGTAGGCAATGAGGAAATAAAACAATTCTTTGCAGATGAAATGATGCTAAACTTAAGTAACCTACTTAATGCCATACTAAATCAAACTGTCAAAAATAATTTTATGGAAAAAATAATAAAATTCATCTGAAAAATTAAATGTCAAGAATACCAAGGAAAGTAATGAAAAAAAATGCAAAAGACAGTGGCCTAGAAGAACCAAACCCAAAACTATAAAGCAGCAGACATTGAAACAATCTGGTACTAGTTAAGAAACAAGAGTGGTAGATCAGTGGAATAGGTTAGATACATAAAACATAATAATCAATGATTATAGTAATCTACTGTTCAATAAACCCAAAGCTTCCACTTCTAGGATAAGAATTTCCTATTGACAAAAATTGCCAGAAATACTAGAAAATGGTATGTTATATTTCACAGTCTATACCAAAACAAGGTCAAAATGGGTACATGATTTAGGTGTAAAGAGTGATACTATAACAAATTAGGAGAGGAAAGGATAATCTACTTGTCAGATGGGTGAAGAAGGGAAGAAATTATGACCAAACAAGAAACAGAGAATGGTTTTTGCACAAACAAAACCAATGCAGCCAAGATTAGAAGGTAAACAGAAGGTTGGGAAACAATTTGTATAGTTAGTACTTCTGATAAAGACCTTATTCAAATATATAAAAATACAAGTTACTCCCCAATTGATAAATTATCAAAGTATATGAACACAGACAATATTTGGATGAAGAAATTAAAGCTATTTCTAGTCATATGAACAGTGCTCTAAATCACTATTGATTAAAGAAATGCAAATTAAAACAACTTTGATGTATAACCTCACATCTCTCAGACTGGCTAAGATGAAAGAAAAAGTTAATGATAAATTATGGAGGAGATGTAAAAAATTGGGTATTAATGAATTGTTGGTGGTGTTGTGAAATGATCCAATTATCCTGGACAGCAATATGGAACTATGCCCAAAGGGATATAAATCTGCATAACCTCTGATCCAGCAGTGCCATTACTGGCTCTGTAACCCAAAGAAAACAGAAAAGAGGAAAAATGCATCACATTTGAAAAAATGTAGCATCTCTTTTTGTTGTGGCAAAGAATTGAAAAATAGAATGGATACCTATTAATTGGGGAATGGCTGAATAAATTATGACATATGAAAGTAATGAAATATTATTGTTCTATAAAAATGGTGAATTGTTCTACTAAAGATGATTTTAGAAAAGCCTGGAATGATTTCCATTAATTGAGGCTGAGTGAAGCAAGCAGAATCAGGAAACCATTGTATACAGCAACAAGATTATGTGATGATCAAGTATGATAAAAGTTAGATCTTCTCTGCAATTCAGCGATCCAAGATAATTCCAATAAAATTTGGATGGAAAATGTCATTAATATCCAGAGAGAAGTATGCATAACATTAAAAGTAAATAATGACTAAATAAAATAAAAAGAATCTGACAAATAAAGTCACAATGCTATTAAGGATACAATGAAGAAATGAAGACAAGATGATTGTATATAGTTAGATGGATTCAAAACTAGCTTATGAATCAATTAGCAAGATCAAACAATGGATAGTATTCTTATTCTGACTTTCTTGTTCTATGAACCCAGATATTATAAGGTAAATGTACAAGAAGAAAGAATTGAAAGCCAAAACAAAAAAAAAGAAATTAGAATTATGTGGTAAAGATGAAATCTACCAAAAAATTCTTCATCTAAAAGTACTATTCTCTATTACTGCAAACTGAAGACAAAAGACTCATTCATGTTTTCACATCCTGTATAAGTTCTGTGCCTTATGCTTCCATAAAATTTCCTACACTGTTCTGTTTGGTTTTCTGGAGGTCTCTGGACCAGCCTTCTTTTCAGCTGAGTCATCACCAAGAGAATAGCCAGGTGTTAAAAGTCCAAATTCTTTATCATCTCCTTCACAATCTAGTTTCCTTGCCTGGGGCCTGAGCTAGCTTTCTTGAGGTCCTACAGAACATGTCTTGGTTTCTGTGAGGAAGGCAAGAGGACTACAAGGACAGTCTCTGTCTAGAAGTCTGTCTCAGTCTAAGAGCTTGTACTCCAGGCCCCAGCCACCATGAAGGTTGGAGATGAAATGAATCTCTCTCTGGCTGAGTTTGTCCCAACTTAATATGCAGTATATGGAATATGAATCAATGACTATATCACTAGGGAAACATTATTTATTGTAAGATTAAATCAATCATACTGAACTAGAGAACTATTAATGACTATGTTAAAATATATATAACCATTGTCTCATCAATTCCACTTAGCACCTTATAAGAATCCTTGTTTCAAGTACAGAGTTCAGGCCCATTACAATTTCCCCTTTTAGATATACCTGAGTGAGAATTTTCAGTAGATTTTATATTTTATGAGCATCATTTTATGACTTAGGCTGGCCATGTGTCATAATACATCTCTACACTGTTTTGATTTGTTCACAACTGTCATTCCTTAGAAATTCATGATAAAATTAGGTGATTTAGTGGACCAAGTGCTGGGCTTTTAATCAGAAAGACCCGAGTTCAAAATCTGTCTCAGTTCTATTACTCTCTTTCTGGGCAATTCAATCTCTGATAAATGTCATTTCCGTCCTGTAAAATGGAGAATATAGCACCTGTCTTACAGAGGAATTTTGAGGTTCAAATGAGATTACAAAAGTAATATGCTTTACAAAACATAAAGCTCTACATAAATGACAGACTTCAAAATATTAAGTGCACAACTAAGAAATAAATGAACAGCAGCTGGAAAAAGAAAAAAAGAAAAAAAATCCACACACAGTATGACAATAATATTCCCATGTATTTATATAAAAGTTCAATGTAATCCTGTTGGATTCTATGATATTAGAATCAGGAACACAAATGGGATTTTAGGGTATTCTAAGAGAGATAAGAAGAAAAAGGGCATTCTTTTTAGATGATGATGAATCAGACTGGGTCTACTCTATTGGGTCTGAATAAAATACACCTGAAGTCATATTCACAAATTTAAGGAGATCCAGGTAAAGGTAAAATAAAACATCACCTTCTATTTGTAGAGTGCTCTAAGGTTTATAGGTGTTCCATTCATAATATTATGAAGAAAAAGGCATCATTATTACCATCTTGCAGATAAGGATTTAAAGCTCAGAAGGTTTTCAGGAGAGCAAAACTAGTAAATGATGGAAAAGGGAAAAACCTAAGTCTCATTAATACAAGCCAATATGCTTTTGATTCCACTACTGTCTTTTAAGAGAACTCATCAATTGAAGAAGGGGAAAAAAAAGGTATTTAGGAGTAAAGGAGGAAAATTACAGTTGAACAGTGAAAAGGAGGTCAAAGAATAAGAAAGAATCAAGTTGTTCTATTTGGCCCTGTACAAAAGAAACAGAATCTAAGTAGGAATAAGGACAGAGAATCAGAATTAGGACAAATGATAGAAGTTATAGGAAAGCATGAATTCATCATATAAAATAATTCCCTAATTCTGTCTCACCTCATTAAAAAGAGGGAGAGGAAGAAGGGAAAAGGAAAAGAGTAATAATGGAAGGGTACAAGAAAGGGAAAGGGATTTAAAGGGAGGAAGGAGAGATACTAAAGAGGGAGGGCTGCATGTTGCAAGTTAAATAATGGGGAAGAGGTTAAGAGGGGCAAGAGAAAATACCATAATCTGGGGATGATATGATAGCGGGAAATACAGTATTAGTAATTTTAAATGTGAATGGGATGAACTCTCCCATTAAGCGGAGATGGATAGCAGACTGGATCAAAAGTCAGAATCCTACAATATGTTGTTTATAAGAAACACATTTAAAGCAGGGAGATATTGGAACAGAATCTATTATACTTCAGATAAAGTCAAAAAAGCAGAGGTAGCCATGCTTATCTCAGATCAAGAAATAGCAAAAATTGATCTAATCAAAAGAGATAAGGAAGGAACTATATCTTGATAAAGGGTAACATAGATAATAAAGCAATATCAATACTAAATATATATGCACCAAGTGGTATAGCAACTAACTTCCTAAAGGAGACGTTAGTAGAATTGCAATAAGAAACAGACAACAAAACTATAGTAGTGGGAGATCTCAATCTTGCACTCTCAGAATTAGATAAATCAAACCACAAAACAAATAAGAAAGAAATTAAAGAGGTAAATAGAATATTAGGAAAATTAGGTATGATAGATCTTTGGAGAAAACTGAATGGTGATAGAAAGGAGTATACTTTCTTCTCAGCAGTTCATGGAACCTATACAAAAATTGACCATATATTAGGACATAAAGATCTCAAAATTAAATGCAGGAAGGCAGAAATAGTAAATGCTTTCTTTTCAGATCGCAATGCAATAAAAACTACATTCAACAAGAAGTTAGGAGTAAATAGACCAAAAAGTAATTGGAAACTAAATAATCTCATCTTAAAGAATGATTGGGCGAAACAGCAAATTATAGACACAATTAATAATTTTGCTCAAGATAATGACAACAATAAGACATCATACCAAAATTTGTGGGATGCAGCTAAAACGGTAATAAGGGGAAATTTTTTATCTTTAGAAGTTTAGTTAAATAAAAGAGAGAAAGAGAAGATGAATAAATTGGACTTACAACATAAAAAGCTAGAAAAAAGACAAATTAAAACCCCCAAACACTAAACTTGAAATTCGAAAATTAAAAAGAGAAATTAGTAATATTGAAAGTAAAAAAAACAAAACAAAACTATTGAACTAATAAATAAAACTAAAAGTTGGTTTTATGAAAAAAAACAATAAAATAGATAAACCTTTGGTAAATCTGATTAGAAAAAAGAGAGAGGAAAATCAAATTGTTAGTCTTAAAAATGAAAAGGGGGGACTTTCCATCAACGAAGAGAAAACTAGAGAAATAATGAGTTACTTTGCCCAACTTTATACCAATAAATTTGATAACCTTAGTGAAATGGATGACTAGCTCCAAAAATATTCCCAGATTATCAGAGAAGGAAGTAAATTGTTTAAATAGTCCTATTTCAGAAAAAGAAATAAAACAAGCTATTAATCAACTCCCTAAGAAAAAATCACCAGGACCAGATGGTTTTACATGTGAATTCTACCAATCATTCAAAGAACAATTAGCCCCAATGTTTTATAAACTATTTGAAAAAATAGGAAATGAAGGAATCCTACCAAATTCCTTTTATGACAGATATGGTACTGACACCCAAACCAAGAAGGTTGAAAAATAGAGAAAGAAAACTAGACCGATCATCCTAATGAATATTGATGCTAAAATCTTAAATAAAATATTAGCAAAAAGACTATGAAAATCATCCCCAGGATAATACATCATGATCAAGTAGAATTTATACCAGGAAGGCAGGGCTGGTTCAATATTAGGAAAACTATTAGCATAATTGGCCATATTAATATAAACAAATTTTAAAAATCATATGATCATCTCAATAGATGCAGAAAAAGCATTTGATGAAATCCAACATCCATTTCTATTAAAAACACTTGAGAGTATAGGAATAAATGAACTTTTCCTGTAAATAATCAGTAGCATCTATTTAAAACCATCAGTAAACATCATATGTAATGGGGATAAACTGCAACCATTCCCATTAAGATCAGGAGTGAAACAAATTTGCCTACTATCACCATTACTATTCAATATTTTATTAGAAATGCTAGCTTTGGCAATAAGAGTGGAGAAAGAGATTAAAGGAATTAGAATAGATAATGAGAAAACCAAATTATTACTCTTTGCTGATGATGTGATGGTATACTTAGAGAACCCCAAAGATTCTACTAAAAACCTATCGGAAATAATCCACACCTTTAGCAAAGTTGCAGGATAAAAAATAAACCCACATAAATCATCAGCATTCTTATATGTCACTAACAAAATTCACCAGATGGATAACCGGGGCAGAGATGTTGGGGAAAAAAGGCAGAGATAGTAGTGGAAGGATTCAGTGGCAATATTGAAGAGACAGACACTCCACAAGTTTTCAGGGTTCTAGACAGAAGACAGAGCAGCCTGCCTGTCTCTGAAAATTAGAGAATGTATTTTCTATACTTCTTTTTAAAAATATGAGATAATTGATCAGCCTTCTTGGAAAGCTATAAATATCTCTACTTGGATAACTTCATATATATCAATAAAAACAATAGCTTTTAAATATTGACACTAATTAATATCCAGTAGTCAATCTGATATTTAAAAAGAAGACTGAATTGACTTAACTTGGATCTTTGAATCCTTTGTGAAGACTCTTATGAGTGTAAATAATTTTCTCCTTTCCCTGTTGAAAATTCTGTGAGTTATGAAGCTAATATAGTATGATTTCAGAGACTGAAAAAAAAAATTCACCAGAGTTACAAAGAGAAATTCCATTTAAAGTAACTACCGATAGTATAAAATATTTAGGAATCTATCTGCCAAGGGAAAATCAGAAACTATATGACCAAAACTACAAAACACTTTCCACATAAATTAAGTCTGATCTCACCAATTGGAAAAATATTAAATCCTCTTGAACAGGGGAAGCAAATATAATAAAGATGACAATACTACCAAAACTGGTCTATTTATTTAGAGCTATACCAATCAGACTTCCAAAAAACTATTCCAATGACCTAGAAAAGTTCATACGGAAAAAGAAAAGGCCAAGAATTTCAAGGGAATTAATGAAAAAAACAAAAAACAACAACAACAACAACAACAACAACAACAAATGAAGGTGGCCTATCTGTACCAGATCTAAAATTATATTATAAAGCAGTGGTTACCAAAACCATTTGCTATTGGCTCAGAGATAGACTAGCTAGTTGATCAGTGGAATAGGTTAAGTCCAAAGGACAAAATAAACAATAACTTTAATAATCTAGTGTTTGACAAACCCAAGGCCCCCAGCTTTTGGGATAAACACTCAATGTTTGACACAAATTGCTGGGACAATTGGAAATTAATATGGCAGAAATCAGGCATTGACCCACACTTAACATTGTATACCAAGGTCAGGTCAAAATGGGTTATGACCTAGGCATAAATAATGAGATTATAAGAAATCAAGCTATTCTCCAATTGATAAATGGTCAAAGGAGATGAACAGATAATTACCAGATGAAGAAATTGACCTATTTCTAGCCATATGAAAAGATGCTCCAAGTCATTATTAATCAGAGAAATGCAAATTAAGACAACTCTGAGATACCCCTACATACCTGTCAGATTGGCTAGAATAACAGGGAAAGATAATGCAGAATGTTGGAGGGGATGAGGGAAAACAGGGACACTGATGCATTGTTGGTGGAATTGTGAATACATCCAGCCATTCTGGAGAGCAATTTGGAACTATGCTCAAAAAGTTATCCAACTGTGCATACCTTTTGACCCAGCAGTGTTACTACTGGGCTTATGTCCCAAAGAGATGCTAAAGAAGGGAAAGGGACCTGTATGTGCAAGAATGTTTGTGGCAGCCCTCTTTGTAGTGGCCAGAAACTGGAAACTGAGTGGATGCCCATCAATTGGAGATTGGCTGAATCAATTGTGGTATATGAATATTATGGAATATTATTTGTTCTGTAAGAAATGACCAGCAGGACGATTTCAGAAAGGCCTGGAAAGACTTACATGAACTGATGCTGAGTGAAATGAGCAAGACCAGGAGATCATTGTATACTTCAACAACAATACTATATGATAATCAATTCTGATGGATGTGGCCATTTTCAACAATGAGATGAACCAATATAAAGTTGGGGTAATTAGGACATATTATCATATGTTCTGGGGTCGTAAGTTTTGAAATACTGAAATCTTGAAATTGATCTCATTTAGATGTGATCTTCCAGTTAGAAAGAGATGATGGTGGAGTGAAAGGAAAGGCAACAGAAAATCACCTTTTTAAACTATTCTATAAATATAAATTTCATGCTAGACACTTTAAATATGCATTTAAATAATAGTCATATAAATTGGCATATTTTTGGAACAAAATATTTTATTGAAATTTCTATAATAAAAAGAAAAATTAAAACTAAATCAAAGAATGACTCCCAGTTTTTCTGTTCAGAATGAAACAAAAGGAACTGATAAAGACTTGGTTTGATCACATGCCAGAAAGCAAAAAGAAACATCATTTTATGAAACAATTTCATCTTGAAGTGTTCATGATAAGTTTAAGCATCATAACATTATTAAAATATCTATATAATCCGACTATTCCAACATCATGAAGATAACTATATATGTTACAGAAGGTGGTCAATGGGTCACTCAGCAAGCAGCATTTCACTTTATAAGTGCTGAGGATACAAAGAAAGGCAAAAATAAAAAATTCTTTCTCCTAAGAAGCTTATATAGTCTAATGGGAGAAACATAATACAAACAAATATGTACAAATATGATATAAATAAGTAGCTAGAGATAGGTTGATTTATGTCATGACATGATATGATAAATTGAGAAAATTAACAGAGGAAAACCAACAGATTGAATCTTAACAGTGCAATCAACCGTAGCTGAAATAGTACTTAAGAATACAAAGTCAGAGTTTTACTTTCTTTTCCCACCAAACTTTCCAGAGCCTGGGGTTGAGTTTTGAAGCACAATCCAAACAGCAATGACCATGGCTGGCAGAGTAAAAGCTCTGGAAGCTGATATGGGCCATTATAGTATCAGATCCTAACATCTTGGATGTCAAGGATGCATACAAAAATAATGGAAGAGGAGCACAAAAAGGCATTGATAATCTTGAAAAAATTCTTAAATGCTCAATAACAATTAATAATAACAATCATAGCTAATGTTAATATAGTGTTTGCTGTTTCTAGGAAATGTGCCAAGAATTAGTTCTTCACAATTATTAATCTTCACAACAATCCTTGGCAAGTGGAGTTACCCCTATTATCCTCAATAAACCCATTTTTCAAATGAGAAAACCAAAAGATTAAATGAGTTGTGCAGAGACAAAGCTAGTAAGTATCTGAGGCTGAATTTGAACTCAGATCTTCCTGACATGAAGCCTTACTTCTATTTACTGTGTCATATAGCTGACCAAATGAAAACTCTGAGTCACAATTCTAGGACCATATTGAAGCCATCTTTTTCTCTCCTCTTCCTTTCATATCACTTGAAAATCTTGCTCAACTGTCTCCTCCCTCAACCTTGTCCATATTTAAAACATTAAAGGAAAAAACTGAGCTAAACTTAAAACCATGATTAATAATGAATATCGATTCAAAAAATTTAAACAAAACACTCTGACTACAGCAATTTATCCACGAAATCCTTCATTATGACTTAAATTGGAATGCAAAGATAATTCAAACAAAAGGAAAACAATTAGCATAATTTATCACATTAAAAACCAAAACATCCAAAATCACTTTTATTTCAATAGAAGCAGAAAAAGCATTTGATAAAATACAACTCTTTTGTGCTTAAAACAAAAACAATTCCACAAAAACATACAGTGAGCTTTTTTTTATACCATAAAAGACTCTACCTAAAAACAAATGGAAACATCATTTGCAATATCTTAGAACCTTTTCAAATAAATATAAGTAATAAGAAAGCATACTCACTATTACTTGACATAGTTCTGAAAATGCTATAAATTACAATAAACTAAGAAAAGTAAAGTGAATAACTAGGTAAAAAATAGATCAAGCAATCCTTACTTGCGTATTAGAGAATATAGTTGGAAAATCTTGGAAAATCAATAATGATGCCAATCAAGAAAATTAATAGCTTTAGTAAAGTATAAACTAAGTTTTCAAAAATTAACTATTTTTATGTAAACATAAAATCCAAGAAGCAATAATAGAAAAGAAAATCATACCAATTAACTAGAAAATTCATCAAATACCTGAATGAGGCTACCAAAGCATACAAAATACTTCAGTTACAAAGCGTTCCTTCAAGAAATAAAGAACAATTTAATTATCAAAAGCAATATATTCTGTGCTCATGTCTGAACCATGTCAACACACTAAAAATGAAAAAAACAAAATTCAAAAGTTAATTAACATTTTTATGTTATATCAAATACCAAGGATAAAAGTAATACTTAATTTTTATGCTTTATTTGATAATATAACAAAATTCCTTTGGAAAAACAAAAAGATCCAGAATATATCAAAGGAAATGAAATAGAATGAGGAAGTATCAAAAACAATGGTACTCATAAACAGCCTGTGATAAAGTAGGAATTCCTTATTCCATAAAAAACTATTAGGAAAACCAGAAAGCAGTTTGGCAAAGCATGCTTAGAATAAACATCTTACAACATATTCCACAATACATTCTAATAAATAAATATTATATTATATTTATTATAAATAAATATTTCACTCAGCATCAGTTCATGTAAGTCTCTCCAAGCTTCTTTGTATTCATCCTGCTGGTCATTTCTTACAGAACAATAATATTTCATAACATTCATATACCATAATTTACCCAACCATTCTCTGATTGATAGACATCCGTTCATTTTCTAGTTTCTAGCCACTACAAAAAGGGCTGCCACAAACATTTTGACACATACAGGTCCCTTTCCCTTCTTTAGTATTTCCTTGGGATATAAGTCCAGTAATAGCACTGCTGGATCAAAGGGTATGCACAGTTTGATAAATTTTTGGGCATAGTTCCAGATTGCTCTCCAGAATGGTTGGATTCTTTCACAACTCCACCGACAATGCATCAGTGTCCCAGTTTTCCCACATCCCCTCCAGCATTCATCATTATTTGTGCCTGTCATCTTAGCCAATCTGACAGGTATGTAGTGGTATCTCAGAGTTGTTTTAATTTGCATTTCTCTGATCAGTAGTGATTTGGAACACTTTCATATGAGTGGAAAAAAGTTTCAATTTCATCATCTGAAAATTGTCTGTTCATATCCTTTGACCATTAACAATTGGAGAATGGCTTGATTTCTTATAAATTAGAGCCAGTTCTCTATATATTTTGGAGATGAGGCCTTTATAAGAACCTTTAACTGTAAAAATGTTTTCGAGTTTGTTACTTCCCTTTTATTCTTGTTTGCATTCATTTTTTTTTTTTTTTTTTTTTTTTTTTTGTACAGAAGCTTTTTAATTTGACGTAATCAGAATTTTCTATTTTGTGATCAATAATGATCTCTAGTTCTCCTTAGGTCACAAATTCCTTCCTCCTTCTGAGAGGTAAACTATTCCCTGTTCTTCTAACTTATTTATGTTCTCGTTCTTTATGCCTAAATCATGGACCCATTTTGATCTTATCTTAGTATGTGGTGTTAGTGTGGGTCCATATTTAATTTCTGCCATACTAATTTCCAGTTTTCCCAGCAGTTTTTGTCAAATAATGAATTCTTATCCCCAAAGTTGGGATATTTGGGTTTTTCAAAAACTAGATTGCTATTTTTATTCACTATTTTGTCCTGTGAACCTAACCTATTCCACTGATCAACTAGTCTATTTCTTAGCCAATACCAATGATTTTGGTGATTGCTGCTTTGTAATATACTTTTAGATCAGGTACATTTGATTTTTTTTTTCATTAATTCCCTTGAAATTCTTGACCTTTTGTTCTTCCATATGAATTTTGTTGATTTTTTTTTTTTAGGTCATTAAAATAGTTTCTTGGGAGTCTGATTGGTATACCACTTTAGGGAGTACTGTCATCTTTATTATATTTGCTTAGCCTATCCAAGAGCACTTAATGTCTTTCCAGTTATTTAAATCTGACTTTATTTTTGTGGCAAGGATTTTGTAATTTTGCTCAGATAATCCCTGACTTTCTTTTGTTAGACAGATTACCAAATATTTTATACTATTGACAGGTTATTTTGAATGGAATTTCTCTTTGTATTTCTTACTGTTGGATTTTGTTGGTAATGTATAAAAATGCTGAGGATTTATGTGGATTTATTTTGTATCCTGCAACATTGCTAAAGTTATGAATTATTTCTAATAGCTTTTTAGCACAACTTTTGGGGTTCTTTAAGTATATAGCATCATATGAACTGCAAAGAGTCTTAGTTTGATTTCCTCATTACCTACTCTAATTCCTTTAATCTCTTTCTTAACTCTTATAGCCGAGGCTAGCATTTCTAATACAATATTGAATAATAATGGTGATAGTAGGCCACCTTGTTTCACTCCTGATCTTACTTGGAAAGGTTCCAGTTTATCACCATATGATGTTTACTGACGGTTTTAAATATATACTCCTGATTATTTTAAGGAACAGTCCACTTATTCCTATACTCTCAAGTGTTTTTTAGTAGGAATGGATGTTGGGTTTTGTCAAATGGTTTTTCTGCATCTATTGAGATGATCATATGGTTTTTGTTAATTTGGTTATTGATACTCCTAATTATTGTTCTAATTTCTTCTTCATTAGTGGTGTGTTCTCCCTTTTCATTTTTAAGACTGACAATTTGATTTTCCTCTTTCCTTTTTTTAATCATATTTCCTAAGGGTTTGTCTACTTTGTTGGTTTTTTCATAGAACCAACTCATAATTTTATTAATTCAATATTTTTTTTTTACTTTCAATTTTATTAATCTCATCTTTTATTTGTAGAATTTCAAATTTCATGTCTGGGGGTTTTTAATTTGTTCCTTTTCTAGCATTTTTATTTGTAAGCCCAATTCATTGACCTTCTCTTTCTCTATTTTATGCAAGTAGGCCTCTAGAGATATAAAACTTCCCCTTATTACTGCTTTGGCTGTATCCTACACATTTCAGTATGATGTCTCATTATTGTCATTTTCTTGGGTGAAGTTATTAGTTATGTCTATGATTTGCTGTTTCACCCAATCATTCTTTAGTATGAGATTATTTAGTTTCCAAATTATTTTTGGCCTATTTTCCCCTGGGTTTTTATTGAATGTAATTTTCATTGCATCGTGGTCTGAAAAGTATGCATTTACTATTTCTGCCTTACTGCATTTGATTTTGAGGTTTTTATGTCCTAGTATATGATCAATTTTTGTATAGGTTCCATGAACTGCTGAGAAGAAAGTATACTCCTTTCTGTCTCCATTTAGCTTTTGGCAAAGATCTATCAAACTTTTCTAGTATTTTATTTACCTCTTTGACTTCTTTCTTATTTATTTTGTGGTTTGATTTATCTAATTCTGAGAGTGCAAGGTTGAGATCTCCTACTATTATAGTTTTGTTGTCTATTTCTTTTTGCAGCTCTCTTAATTTCTCTTTTAAGAATTTAGATGTTGTACCACTTGGTGTGTATATGTTTAATATTGATACTGCTTCATTATCTATGCTACCCTTTAGCAAGATATAGTGCCCTTCCTTATCTCTTTTAATTAGATCAATTTTTGCTTTTGCTTGATCTGAGATGAGGATGGCTATCCCTGCCTTTTTGGCTTCACCTGAAGCATAGTAGATTCTGCTCCACCCTTTTACTTTTATTTTGAATGTATCAGGTGTGTTTCCTGTAAACAACATATAGTAGGGTTCTGGCTTTTAATCCAGTCTGCTAACTGCTTCCTCTTTATGGGGGAGTTAACCCCATTCACATTTATGGTTAAAATTACTAATTCTGTATTTATGGTTAAAATTACTAATTCTGTATTACTTGCCATCATGTTAACTCCTGCTTATGCTTTTCTCCTTTCCTTCCCCCTTAACTCCCTCCGCAGTATTAAACTTGTGATCACCACTTGCTTCTCACAGCCCTACCTTTTTAGTATCCCTCCCTCACCTTAGAGTTCCTCCCCTATTTTACCCCTTTTCCTCACAATTTCTGTATTCCCTTTCCCTTGCCTTGCTCCTTCCCTTTTTACTTTTCCCCTACCACTTTTCAATGAAGTGGAAGGATTTCACCATAAATCGAATATTTCTATTTTTTTTCTCTTTAAGCCAATTCTAATGAGAATATGATACCCACATTTTGTTCATCCCCCTCCTTTCTTTCTCTCAGATATAATAGTTAACCTTTGTCTCTTCATGAGATGTAGTACCACCACTTTACCTTTTTTTTTTTTTTTTTTCAGGTACAATTTTCTTTCCACCTCTAGTTTCTAGAACAAATTATACATGTGTTCTTTATATATCTTTATGGCAGAAATATAGTTCTCAAGATTTCTTTTTACCTTTTTAGAACTCTCTTGAGTTCTGAATTTGGAGATCAAACTTTTTGTTTAGATCCGGTTTTTTCATCAAGAATAGATGAATTCATTTATTTTCTTGAATTCCCATTTTCTTCCCTGGAAAAAGATGCTCATTTTTGCTGGGTAAATTATTCTTGGCTGCATACAAAGTTCCTTAGCCTTTTAAAATATCATATTCCAGGCCCTTTGATCCTTTAATGTGGATGGTGCTAGATCTTGTGTAATCCTTATTGTGGCTCCTCTATATTTGCATTGATTTTTTTCTAGCAGCTTGCATTTTTTTTCCCTTTGTCTAATGGTTCTTGAACTTGGCCACTATATTTCTTGGCGTTTTGATTTTAGGGTCCCTTTCAGTAGGTGATTGATGGATTTTTTCAATTTCTATTTTACCCTCTGTTTCTAAAATGTCTGGGCAGTTCTCTTTGATAATTTCCTGGAAAATAGTGTCCAGGCTCTTTTTTCCCTCATATTTTTCAGGGAGTCCAATTATTCTCAGATTGTTTGTCCTGGATCTATTTTCTAGGTCTCTTGTCTTTCCAAGAACGTACTTGACATTCTTTTCAATTGTTTCGTTTTTCTGGTTTTGTTGGACGACTTCTTGGTGTCTCCTTGACTTTAACTTCTATTTGTTTGATTTTTATGTCTTTTTGTAACTGTCCAATTGAGTTTTTAAAAGTGAGTTTTGTTCTATGGAATTTTTTTCCATTTCGCCAATTTTATTTTTTAGAGAGTTATTTTCTTTTTCCAACTCACTAATCCTGTTTTCCTTGGAGTTGTTTACCTTTTCCAATTCACTAATTTTGTTTCTCAATGATTTGATCTCTTTATCCACTCTGGATAACTTCTCCAGGTTCTCTTGCCAAGCTTCCCTCTGAGGCTCTGAGAACTTTCTGAGTTCTCCAGGTGGGGGTGGGGGTGGGGGTGGCCCGGTCCCGAGATACGCTAGGTTTCCAGGATTTTATTCTTTATCTCCAGTGTTTGCACCTTATCTGCTGCTCCTGGCTTGCTGCCAAGACAGAACATCCACACTGGGGTAAAAGTCCTTTTGCAGAAATGGCAGAGATCTTCACCCCCTACCCCCTCCGGTGGGAGCTGTGTGAGTTGCCTGCCTCGCTCTGGCTGCCTTCCCTCAGCTTGCGCCTTGTCTTTTTGTCCCCTCCCCCGAGCAAACATAGACCTTTTCTGGCGAATTTCAAGGATGCTTTTGTTGGTGATTATTTGTGGGGGTTTTTTCCGGTCAAGCATTAATTCCGAGGCTTGTCATGAAGTAAGTCCTGAGAGAAAATGGAGCTCAAGCAGCTGTCTGCCTCCTCTCTGCAATCTTGGCTTGAAGTCGATCTGTGGATTCTTTGATCAATGCAATGTTGTCTCTGTTCTGTGGTTATGAACATTTTTCTTGGATTATTATCTTATAGAATTCAAAATGTTTCTCATATAATTTTGATACACCTGTGATCCTTGCTATTTCTGTATATCTTGCATTCAAGGTCACTAGGCTCTGGCTTCTATAGAGGGCTTTTTGATTCTCTCCCTATACCAATGAATTCTCGGGTTTAGTCCAATCTTGTCTCCAAAAATGAAAAAAAAAGAAAAAATTCATGCTCAACTAGACAACAATTCTCTAAAAACAATAAGAAATGCTATAATTGGCTTTAAGCAACTCACAAAGGGATTAAGTGATTCTGACTTTATTTTTTTAAAGAACTGTCTAAATAAAATACTGAGAAATTAAGGGAAGAAGAGTAAGGGTAATTCAATGTATTAGGCTCCCATATACTTTTTTTGCTATGGTTTTTTGCTATGGCTCCTTCTGACTTCAAGGCTTCTGCTCTATCCACTGCACCACCTAGCTGTCCATCCCTATACTTTACTAATCACCAATAATTCTTCATTTCAGTTTTCCATTGTTTATTTAGGACTCAGAATTATAGAAGTAGATTATCACTTAATGTAGAGTTTTCATTAAATATGGATACAAGTTCAAAACAGTTAACAACATAACTACTCAAAATATATTATAATACAAGTACCTTAAGACAGCTTTAAGAAACACCTAAATTTTTAAAAGGCCAAAGTGTCCTACTACTTCTAAAGCCCATCTCCAGTCCTCCTGAGTTATACTTTGCCATTGAACTCAGATGGCTCTGGAGGAGAAAGTAAGGCTGATGACTTTGTATAGTCCTCCCTCATTTAAGTCAAATTCACTTGCATATTATGGCACCATCTCCCTGATAGCATGGTACTCTTTGAGAAAGGCCAAATAACAAATAGTAAATGTATTTACTTTAAAGCACCAAAAACCTTAGAATAATTCTCTTTGAAATGTCATAAAAATGGAGGAAAATCTGAGGATAATGAAAACTATACTTAACAAATAAAATTTCTCCTGTCATAATTGGACTCTATGATTCAAAAAAGACAGCCAAAGGCACATGTGTACTCTACAAAATCCAAATGTGAATAATATGTGCCTTTAAATGGTGATAAAGAATTTGACCTCTGAGGGTCCCTTTTTGTGCTAAGTGGCCAAGATTTTCCCTGATATTACTTTAAAAACATATAGTTCACATTTTAATGTATGGCAAAATTATTCATTACAGCTAGAAATTCACATTAATTTGAAAAAAAGAGTTATAAAGAAGAATAGTCCCTTGACACACCATGTTATAGATAGATGACAGGCATATGTATACACATGTATTTTTATGCATATATAAAGTTTGCATGCGTATCACTCACAATACACATATTAGAGGAGTTGTAACCCAGAAATAGAATTCCTTCAATTCCATCCTTTCTAATATCACATATGCCTTTTCATAAATCTATCAAAGTACATTAAAGATCTAAATCAAATCTAAAGACTATCAAACATGATGACAAATCTCTTAACGAGAGTTTGTAGTATCTAACAAACCAAACTAGTATAAACATCTTCTCAAAAATAACCTACAGTATCACAAAGATTTCTGTAAGATTCTTACTTTCTACAAATAACATTTTGCTAGTTTTCAGCATCATACACTATACTTTTTCCTGGTTGACATCTCCATCCCTAATTTTTTCTGCTTCAATATATCCTGAACAAAATACAAACGTGAACATCACAGAGAACTATTTTAATATCTATTTAAATGTTTTTCATAGATCTCAATTGCAAAAAGAATGAAAACCAACAATTTAGTCAAAGGCTTCATTCATGATACCAATAGCTAATTCCATAGTTCAAAAACTGTCCACAACATATATACAATACAAACAGGTCTTTTTATTAAACGTGTTCAAAATTTCAAAAGTGATATTTATAGCATATCACCAGCTTACACATTATCACCATTCGGTATATCTTTAATATGTTGTGTAAGTTTAGGCTATCCTGCTGCTGTACTTCATTTTAATCTCACTAAGTTTATGTTCCTCTTCTGGTAATAATTCATTATTTGGTTGGAGGTAGAGAGGAAGAATAAATGCTAGAAAGCTATACAGCAAAACTGAGTAACTTCTTCAAATTCTGAAATGAGAGAAGTATTTTTAAGTTATAATTCTGGCATTTAAGTAGATCTGGAATAAGTCAATGATACCCGAGTCATTTGTTTCCTCACAAGTAAAATGGGAGTATATGGAGTATATGTACAATATATTTTTGACATGTGCCAAATATTTAATTCAAATTATCAGTGTCTAAAAATAAATGCTAATAAATAACAATTTTTACTAATGCTTTAGAACTTGAATCAAAATAATTTCTCAGAGAATATTAGAAATTAAACCTAATATTCTCAAGAAAATATTACTACTGAAATGAAGAGCAGGAGCAATACAGAAAGGCTTGGAGAGACTTGCACGAACTGATGGCTGAGTGAAATGAGCAGAACCGGAAGATCGCTGTACTCTTCAACAACAATGCTGTATGAAGATGTATTCTGATGGAAGTGGATATCTTCAACATAAAGAAGATCCAACTCACTTCCAGTTGATCAATGAGGGACAGAAACAACTACACCCAGAGAAGGAACACTGGGAAGTGAATGTAAATTGTTAGCACTACTGTCTATCTATCGAGGTTACTTATACCTTTGGAATCTAATACTTAATGTGCAACAACAAAAAAAAAAAAATGTTATTTACACACATATATTGTATCTAAGTTATATTGTAACACATGTAAAATGTATGGGATTGCCTGTTATCAAGGGGAGGGCGTAGAGGGAGGGAGGGGATAATGTGAAAAAATGAATACAAGGGATGTTATATAAAAAAATTACTCTTGCATGTATACTGTCAAAAAAACCATAAATCTAAAATAAATAAATAAATAAATAAATGAAATTTGAAAGTAAAAAAAAAGAAAATATTACTACTCACTTTTTTGAAATACTAGTCTTATCATAATAAACAATTTGATAAAATCCACATGTTTTTGAAATGTAGATAATTTAGTAATTCAAGAAAAACTTAACAGTACAATTAGTATGAACATAGATTGTTGCTGCCATCTCTACTTCATATATTTGAAACAAGCTCCCTCTTTTTATCTGCCACTTTATATGAAGTGAATTGTTTAAATCTGAACACTTTTGGCATCTTGAAATCAGCTTCAAATTAAGAAAATATTCTAGTTATATAATTTAAATTTAACTCAAAAGATAAATCAAGTGTGCATAGCCATTGCAAATATTGCTTAAATACTGTTGTTAAGAGAAAAAAAAAACTAGTATCTAAAATTATAAATATTTTGAATATAGGATTATTTTTCAATCTGGCCATTTTGGAGAGCAATCTGGTACTATGCCCAAAAAGTTATCAAACTATGTATACCCTTTGATCCAGCATTGCTGCTATTGGGCTTATATCCCAAAGAAATACTGAGGAGGGGAAAGGGACCTGTATGTGCCAAAATGTTTGTGGCAGCCCTTTTCATAGTGGCTAGAAGCTGGAAGATGAATGGATGTCCATCAACTGGAGAATGGTTGGGTAAATTATGGTATATGAAGGCTATGGAATATTATTGCTCTGTAAGAAATGACCAGCAAGGTTTAATATTAGGAAAACTATTAATATAATTGACCATATTAATAATCAAATTAATAAGAACCATATGATCATCTCAATAGATGCACAAAAAGCATTTGACAAAATCCAACATCCATTCCTACTAAAAACTCTTGAGAGTATAGGAATAAATGGATTATTCCTTAGAATAATCAGGAGTATATATTTAAGACCGTCAGTAAGCATAATATGCAATAGAAATAAACTGCAACCTTTCCCAGTAAGATCAGGAGTGAAACAAGGTTGCCCACTATCACCATTACTATTCAATATAGTACTAGAAACGCTAGCCTCGGCAATAAGAGCCGAGAAAGAGATTCAAGGAATTAGAGTAGGAAATGAGGAAATTAAACTATCACTTTTTGCAGATGACATGATGGTATACTTAGAGAACCCCAAAGACTCTGCTAAAAAGCTACTAGAAATAATTCAAAATTTCAGCAAAGTGGCAGGATACAAAATAAATCCACATAAATCCTCGGCATTTTTATATATCACTAACAAAATGCAACAGCAAGAGATACAAAGAGAAATTCCATTCCAAACAAATGTTGAGAGTATAAAATATTTGGGAATCCATCTACCAAAGAAAAGTCAGGAATTATATGAGAAAAATTACAAAACACTTGCCACAAAAATAAAATCAGATTTAAATAATTGGAAAGACATTCAGTGCTCTTGGATAGGCCGAGCGAATATAATAAAGATGACAATACTCCCCAAACTAATCTATTTATTTAGTGCTATACCAATCAGACTCCCAAGAAACTATTTTAATGACCTAGAAAAAATAACAACAAAATTCATATGGAAGAATAAAAGGTCAAGAATTGCAAGGGAACTAATGAAAAAAAACTCAGAGGAAGGTGGTCTAAGTGTACCTGATCTAAAGCTATATTATATAGCAGCAGTCACCAAAACCATTTGGTATTGGCTACGAAATAGACCGGTAGATCAGTGGAACAGATTAGATACAAAGGACAAAAAAGGGTACATCTATAGCAATCTAATCTTTGACAAACCCAAAGATTCCAACATTAGGGATAAAAATTCATTATTCGGAAAAAACTGTTGGGAAAACTGGAAATTAGTATGGCAGAAATTAGATATGGATCCACACTTAACACCATATACCAAGATAAGATCAAAATGGGTCCATGATTTAGGCATAAAGAGGGAGATAATAAATAGATTAGAGGAACAGAGGATAGTCTACCTCTCAGACTTGTGGAGGAGGAAGGAATTTATGACCAGAGGAGAACTAGAGATCATTATTGATCACAAAATAGAAGATTTTGATTACATCAAACTAAAAAGTTTCTGTACAAATAATACTAATGCAAACAAGATTAGAAGGGAAGTAACAAATTGGGAAAATATTTTTAAAAACAAAGGTTCTGACAAAGGTCTCATTTCCAAAATATATAGAGAACTGACCATAATTTATAAGAAACCGAACCATTCTCCAATTGATAAATGGTCAAAGGATATGAACAGACAATTCTCAGAGGAAGAAATTGAAACTATATCCACTCACATGAAAGAGTGTTCCAAAGCACTACTGATCAGAGAAATGCAAATTAAGACCACTCTGAGATACCACTACACACCTGTCAGATTGGCTAAGATGACAGGAACAAATAATGACAAATGTTGGAGGGGATGTGGGGAAATTGGGACACTAATACATTGCTGGTGGAGTTGTGAAAGAATCCAGCCATTCTGGAGAGCAATCTGGAATTATGCCCAAAAAGTTATCAAACTGTGCATACCCTTTGACCCAGCAGCGCTACCACTGGGATTATATCCCAAAGAAATACTAAAGAGCGGAAAGAGACATATATGTGCCAAAATGTTTGTGGCAGCTCTTTTTGTTGTAGCTAGAAACTGGAAGATGAATGGATGTCCATCAGTTGGAGAATGGTTGGGTAAATTGTGGTATATGAAGGTTATGGAATATTATTGCTCGGTAAGAAATGACCAGCAGGAGGAATATAGAGAGGCCTGGAGAGACTTAAATCAATTGATGCTGAGTGAAATGAGCAGAACCAGAAGATCACTGTACACTTCAACAACAATACTGTATGAGGATGTATTCTGATGGAAGTGGAAATCTTCAACATAAAGAAGATCCAACTCACTTCCAGTTGATCAATGATGGACAGAGGTAGCTACACCCAGAGAAGAAACACTGGAAGGGGAATGAAAATTGTTAGCACTAATATCTGTCTGCCCAGGTTGCATGTACCTTCGGATTCTAATGTTTATTGTGCAACAAGAAAATGATATTCGCACACATGTATTGTACCTAGACTATATTGTAACACATGTAAAATGTATGGTATTGCCTGTCGTCGGGGGGAGGGAATGGAGGGGGGGGGTAATTTGGAAAAATGAATACAAGGGATAATATTATAAAATTATATATTATAAAATTATATATATATATATATATATAAATAATAAAAAAAAAAATGGAAATTTTTCCATTGGAAAATGTCTTGCCCTTCACAGAAGTGGGTCGCAGAGAAAATGCATTTATGTTAATTAAAAACAAATTTTAAAAATAGAAACAGTTTAAAATGATCAAAATTTAAAAAAAAAACTTTTAAAATAAAATATGCAGATAACTGAGAGAGAAAAAAAAAAAAAAAAAAAAAAAAAAAAGAAATGACCAGCAGGATGAATTCAGAAAGGCTTGGAGAAACTTGCATGAACTGATGCTGAGTGAAATCAGCAGAACCAGAAGATCGCTATACACTTCAATGTTGTATGAAGATGTATTCTGATGGAAGTGGATATCTTCAATATAAAGAAGATCTAACTCATTTCCAGCTGATCAATGATGGACAGAAACAACTACACCCAGAGAAGGAACACTGGGAAGTGAATGTAAATTGTTAGCATTACTGTCTATCTACCCAGGTTACTTATGCCTTCAGAATCCAATACTTAACGTGCAACAAGAAAATTGGATTTACACACATATATTGTATCTAAAAATGTATGAGATTGCCTGTCATCTAGGGGAGGGAGTATAGGGAGGGAGGGGAAAATCTGGAAAAATGACTACAAGGGATAATGTTATAAAAAAAAAAAAAAGGATTATTTTTCTTAAGTAGTCTAAATTAATGATAACCTATTACACCAAAATCAGAATCTATTGCAATTAATTCCAACCAGTTGCCAATGATCTTTTCAACAGCATACTAAAATCAAACAGAAAGGGTGTGCCATCTAATATCTAATATTTTGGATAAATGTAGGATTATTCCTGAAGCCATCATATTAGGAAAATTATTCATATATTAAGCCTAGTTCTCCAAAAATTTGTAATATTTAATTGATTCAAAGAGTCCATATTTCATTGCTTTGGATACTCTAAACTGTTGAAGCTTGTAACTCCTCTAATCCTTCTCTCTTGTGTTGATGTCCTACAAATATTCTACAGGATTTACCCAATCAATCAATTCTTTTTAATAACTATAATTTTATCAGCTGTCGAGTACCATAATCCACTCGTGATGTCTCCCAATATCACTATATGACTGACTCTTTTGCTCCTCAATTATAAGAACCATTGGAGTGTACTGAGAAGGTTAAAATACCCAGGATACATATTTCTTAAAACCACAATTATAAATCAGAATTTACCATTACAACTAAATGTTCTACTCCCTTAATTAAACTCTGAAAATACATTATCTGAGCATGGGATCCTATTACTCTTGTCTTACTACTATTTTTTTTTGCCCCTCAGAACTCCAACCCTTCCAGTCTTTAACTCCTCTCTTAGTCCAGTTCCTCCTGAATTCCTTGCCCTTACATACATAGAGGCTGTAATGAAATTCTCAGGTTATTTTAGCTGTTAAAGCTTAAAACTGCACTAAGACTTTTGGACAGCCAAGTCTATGATTGCCAGGGAAATATGTGAGAACATTTAACACAAGTGCCCTTTTCCTTTTTCTTTTCATCTCTCTTTGCATAGAATCTCTCCCTACTTTATATTCATCTACCCCCACTTTTTAACTGCTCTCCTGTTCAAAGCAAACCTCTCTACAAAGAGCCTTAGATTTCATCCTCACTTATTTTTCTCCAATGGGATAACTGGATCCCTCCCTTTAATCTTCAACCTCTCACTAATGATTCTTTACCTATTGCCTTCTAACATATTCAAGTATAATCCCCTTCTTTCATGAGAAATATTTACTAGAGAACACTACTCCCTCAAGTTATTATCCTCCATCTCTCTTGTTTTTCTCAAACTCCTATAAGAAAAAAAAAATGTTTTAGTTATTACTTCCTCTATCACTCTCCTCTCACTCATATATCAACCCTTTGCAATCTGACTTCCTCCCTCTTCAATCATCTAAAACATCTCTCTCCAAAATTATTAATGATTTCAAAACTGAAAAACCTTTTTTCCAGTTTTCATCCTCAACATTTTCAATGCATTTCACACTATTACCCACGCTCTCTATTAAGACATTCTTTTAGCTCTGATAACAATACTTGTACAATATGATTATATTGTTCCTATTCCATCTCTTGCTTTAGTATCATGTCCCTGAACTGTGAGTGTTCCCCAACCTCTAAGTCTTCTCATCTCTCTAACTACACTCTCTCAGTGACTTTGAAAGCTTCTGTATGTTCCATTGCTTCTTTTGTGCCAATTATTAGCTGCTTCTATCCCCTATCCCAGTCTCTCCTCTTAAGTTTCAATTCAATATCAACAATTGCCTCCTGAAGATTTCAAACTAATATTTCTTGAATTCAACAGGTCCCAAACAGAACCCCCTGTCCTCTGGAATATGCCCCCAATCCTTAAGGAAAGCATCCTCACCTGTCATCACCACTCTAACTCCTGGCTCTCTCTCACCCCAATATCCAGGCTGTTGCCAGCTCTCTCCACCCACCCTCTTGCACCCCAAACCCCATTTCCCACAGCTATCTCCTCAGAGAAGGCCCTCTTCAGCCTCATCACCTCTTGCCTACATTATTTCAAGGGCTTCCTAATTTTCCTCCCTTTTCCAAATCTCTCCCCAATCCAGTTTATCTTCCATAGTGAATAAATTTATATAAATAGGACATAAGCTCCTTATAAACAGAAATTGTTTTATTCATGGTATCGGTAACACTGGCACATGATTGGAATTTCATAACCATTTCACTGATTGGTTAGAAAATTATTCTGGCAATCATCTGTAAGAAGAATTGGAGAATGGGGAAGGTTAACAATAGAAGTGTCATGAAAACCAGGGGAGAGGTAAAAGGGACATACAATTCTAACAAGCCTTGTAAAAACAATATCTGATAACTTTTTCATTAAATAAGTACAGCGAACAAAGTCTATGGAAGTAGAAAGAATAAATAGTTCCATAGGCAAATATACTTTTTGATCAATGCATGCACAACATACATGCATTGAGCAAACATGTTGATTCTATGAAGTAAATATCTACCAATACAAAAAAAAAAAGACAAATTAAATAAAATTCACTGGTAAGAACAATGGGCTTGGAATTACTTTGCTTTTTTTAAAAAATAGGAATGAAGGGGAATTTGGACTTCAAATAATACTATACAACTATAATCAAAATTATTTGATAATGGATAAAAAAGTAGAAAAGTGTATTTTTGGAATCTATTAGATAAGGCAAACCCAGAAACAAGTGAACTAGATAACCTAATGTTCAAAAAAACCAAGAACAAAATAATTTCCCATGTGACCAAAAAGTGCCACTAAAATTGAAAAGTTTGAAATTAAATTTAAAATATTTTAAAATTATTTACTAACTTTATCCAACTATTTTGGAGAATAATGTACACTTGGCCTAAATAAATGACTTAAATATGCACAAATATTGAATACTCATTTAAAACACAAAAAAAAAATTTTTTAATTAAAAAGTGAATGGTCCATATAAAGCAAAATATTCAAAACAATACATTTTGTGTTACTAAAGAACTAGAAACAAATTAGTGGGGAACTAGAAAACTACTGAAACATCCTAACAAATGTGTCATTTTGCTGATCAAGCATATCCTATAGAATACAAGAACATTAAATAGTTTTCTGCCATGTGTCAGGTACTGTTGGGCTCTGAGGTATAAAAATAATAATCTCTGACCTTGCAAAGGTTACCAATGGAGTGGAGTAGTAGCAGATATTTTTTTAAAATAATGCTCATTTCTGTTATAGTGAAAATACTATATATTTATTGAATATGCCACCATATATAAACTTACTATATATTCACTTTGATAGAGATAAATATATATTTTTAAATACACAGGGGTACAAATTAATTAAATGCCCAAAATGGAGGATTGTCCAACAATGGTGACTGTAATTGCAGGATACTAAAGATTTTCTTGATTCTCCACAATTTAACATATTCTTCTTGCATGACATAAAGATACTTTTCTCCATCTAAAACTTAAATACAAATTTTTATACTATTTATGTGTGGAAATTAAGATATATAAGATACTCACATATGACAATTACTGACAATTTAGAATAAGCAAGAAGAAACAACTCAATAGGTTAGGAATTCCCAGCTTTTTCTTATTATTATTATTATTGTTATAGCTTTTTATTTACAAGATATATGCATGGGTAATTTTTCAGCATTGATAATTGCAAAACCTTTTGTTCCAACTTTTCCATTCCTTGCCCCCACCCCCTCCCCCAGATGACAGATTGACCAATACATGTTAAACATGTTAAAGTATAAATCAAATACAATATATGTATACATGACCATACAGTTATTTTGCTGTACAAAAAGAATCGGACTTTGAAATCGTGTACAATTAGCCTGTGAAGGAAACCCAAAATGCAGGTGGACAAAATTAGAGGGATTGGGAATTCTATGTAGTGGTTCATAGTTATCTCCCAGCGCTGGGTGTAGCTGGTTCAGTTTATTACTGCTCTATTGGAACTGATTTGGTTCATCTCATTGTTGGAGAGGGCCACATCCATCAGAATTGTCATATAGTATTGTTGTTGAAGTATATGATCTCCGGGTCCTGCTCATTTCACTCAGCATTAGTTCATGTAAGTCTCTCCAGGACTTTTTGAAATCATACTGTTGGGTATTTCTTACAGAACAATATTCCATAATATTCATATACCATAATTTATTCAGCCATTCTCCAATTTATAGGCATCGACGTAGTTTCCAGTTTCTGGCCATTGCAAAGAGGGCTGCCACAAACATTCCTGCACATACAGGTCCCTTTCCCTTCTTTAATATCTCTTTGCAATATAAGCCCAGTAGTAATACTGCTGGGTCAAAGGGTATGCACAATTTGGTATCTTTTTGAGCATATTTCCAAATTATTCTCCAGAATGGCTGATGTATTCACAATTCTACCAACAATGTATCAGTGACCCTGTTTTCCCACATCCCCTCCAACATTGCGCATTATTTTTCCTTGTCATTCTAGCCAACCTGACAGGTATGTAGTGGTATCTGCAGAGATGTCCTAATTTGCATTCCTCTGATTAATAATGACTTCGAGCATCTTTTCATAAGGCAAGAAATAGTTTCAAGTTCTTTATCTGAGAATTGTCTGTTCATATCCTTTGACCATTTATCAATTGAAGAACAGCTAGATTTCTTATAAATTAAGAGTCAATTCTCTACATATTTTGGAAATGAGCCTTTTATCGGAACCTTTGACTGTAAAAATGTTTTCCAAGTTTGTTGCTTCCCTTCTAATCTTGTCTGCATTAGTTTTCCTTGTACAAAAACTTTTTAATTTGATAAAATCAAAATTTTCTATTTTGTGATAAATAATGATCTCTAATTCTTCTTTGGTCATAAATTCCTTCCTCTTCCACAAGTCTGAGAAGTAAACTATACTATGTTCTTCTAATTTATTTATAATTTCATTCTTTATGCCTAGGTCATGAACCCATTTTGACCTTATCTTGTTGTAGGTGTTAAGTGTGGGTCAATGCCTAGTTTCTGCCATACTAATTTCCAATTTTCCCAGCAATTTTTGTCAAAAAGGGAGTGCTTAATGCAAAAGCTGGGGTCTTTGGGTTTGTCAAACACTAGATTATTAAAGTTATTGGCTGTTTTGTCCTTTGAAGCTAATCTATTCCATTGGTCAACTAGTCTATTTCTTAGCAAATACCAAATGGTTTTGGTAACCACTGCTTTATAATGTAATTTTATATCAGGTACAGCTAGGCCACCTTTATTTGATTTTTTTTTCCCCATTAATTCTTGACCTTTTGTTTTTCCATATGAATTTTGTTGTTATTTTTTTCTAGGTCATGGAAATATTTTCGGGGAGTCCGATTTGTATAGCGCTAAATAGATTAGTTTAGGTAGTATTGTCATCTTTATTATATTTGCTTGCCCTATCCAAGAGCATTTAATATTTTTCTAATTGGTTTTATCTGACTTTTATTTGTGTGGAAAGTATTTTGTAGTTTTGCTCATATAGTTTCGGATTTTCCCTTGGCAGATAGATTCCTAAATATTTTATACTATCGGTAGTTACTTTAAATGGAATTTCTCTTTGTATCTCTAACTGTTGGATTTTGTTGGTGATATATAAGAATACTGATGATTTATGTGGGTTTATTTTGTATCCTGCAACTTTGCTAAAGGTATGGAGTATTTCTAATTGCTTTTGAGCAGGATCTCTGGGGTTCTCTAAGTATACCATTATATCATCAGCAAAGAGTGATAATTTGGTTTCCTCATTACCTACTCTAATTCCTTTAATTTCTTTCTCAACTCTTATTGACAAAGCTAGAATTTCTAATACAATATTGAATAGTACTGGTGATAGTGGGCAACCTTGTTTCACTCCGGATTTTATTGGGAATAGTTCCAGTTTATCCCCATTACATATGATGCTTACTGATGATTATAAATAGATGCTACTGATTATTTTAAGGAAAATTCCATTTATTTCTATACACTCAAGTGTTTTTAAAAAAGAGCGGATGTTCGATTTTATCAAATGGTTTTTCTCCATCTATTGAGATGATCATATGGTTTTTGTTAATTTGGTTATTAATATGGTCAATTATATTACTAGTTTTCCTAATATTGAACCAGCCCTACAGTCCTGGTATAATCCTACTTGGTCATAGTGTAAGGTTTTTAATAGTTTCTTCTAGGAGAGATTTGTGTGAGCAGGACCAGGTTATATCTGGAGACTTGTCTGCTTTTAGTCTCCTTAGGGTTGAAAACCTGCTTACTTTCTGTTTAGAAGCTATCAATCGTCCTTTTAATTTTTTTACTCATTTTTAAAACCCTATAGGGCCTGCCTTCATGGTCAGGAGGTTACCAGCTTCCTCTGCAGAACAGGGATAGGTGCATGGACAGCCTGCCAACCAGCAACAAAGAGTGACCAGGTACGGGAGTGCTCTGGGAAATAGTTCCCCAATGGAAGTGACTAGGTCTGCATGGCCCAGCTGCAGGAGAGGGGGGGAGGGGATGGTGCCCAACCTTATTGTGTGGATTAATGACTGCCCTGAGGCAAGAGGCTGAGCAGTGAAAGTGTCACTACCCCATGACAAAGCCACTTGTGGGGCTGTGGATATTAGCAGTTGCCCACCAAATAGTCCTGCGTGGCACTGGAAGTGGCTCTGCCCAGAGAGCACAATCATGCTGCAGAAGTTCTATTGCCCTAGGCCGAGCCCCCCGCTGTGCAGATTAGAGGCTGCCCTGCCCCCCCCCTCCCCCCCGCAGTGTAGATTTGCAGCTGCCCTGGCTGTGCTGCAGAATGTAGCTGCACAGTTGTGCTGGTCTATGCTTAGTCATTTCCAGTTGGGGGGGAGGTACAGCCAGATCCTGTTAGGTTCTGGCATTTTTACAGTACCCTCTACCTTTGGCTTTAATTTCTCTGCTGGTCTACTGCTTTGTAATCAAGGCAGAGCAGTCTGCCTGTGACAGAGTTGTCTCTATAACTTTTCTAGCCACAGAGGTCACCCCCGTTCCTGGTCCCCTTTAGATGCTAGTCCCTCCTATTGCCTGGCTAGCATTGATCTGCTCGAGTCCTTCAGGCAAACCTTTTCTGAAGATATTCCAAATTATCTTTGGCTGGTAAATTGTTGTACTTCTAATCTTCATGAATTTTACTATTTTTGAGACTGAATTTAATAATTGGTCTTGAGAATATGAGACAGCTTAGAAAGTTGCATGTGCCTTCTCTGCCATCTTGGATCCACCCCACCCAGCTTTTTCTTTAAAAAGAACCAATATTATGATTCTCCAAAAAAGGGTGAATGGGTAAAGAAAGATGTGAGTTTAAGTTCCTAAAATAGAGGACTCACTAAGACTTTCTTCAGGAGAAAAAGGAGAGGTAAAAATCATCATGACTTTCTATCTACAGATGTACTTCAATACTCACTGGCAGTTTCTGATGCCAAAAAAAATGTGTTATTTTATCATAATGCTTAAACACATCAAAATCAGGCCACAAAATCCTATACAACAGATAATAGGATCATAAGATCTTTGGTATCAAGTCCAACTCCCTCATTTTACAAATTAGTAAATGAACAAATGAACTGCCTTGTCCAGGGCCACAGAATATTTAGCAAGTCTGAGAAAGGATTCAGACCCAGATCTTGAGTTTTAAATCCCCAATTCTTAAGTGACTCTATGGTCTTAGAAACATATTTGTGGTCTGGGGAAGAATACCTTCACACGAATGACATGAAACATGAAAGCCCCCAAATTTTCTCTTTGATAAAAACATATTTTTAAATGAAATGAATGATTTCTAATGCATTTTAAGAGACTCAAAACATTTATGAAATGAGTATCATACTAAAAGAATCAGCAAGTCAGTAACAACTAAAGTAATTATTTGGGTAGATTTATATTATTAAAGCTAGAAAAATGAAGCCAGAATTCACCTTTCAAACTACTAGCCTAAGGGTTAAGCTACATTTCTCACTTTTAATTGCCAACATCATTAGGAATACTGCAAAAGACCAGCTATCTTATATAATTATCAGGCTCCAGAGGTCACCAATTAGAACCCCGCAAAGATTTGAATTAAAAAAGGCTTTGTGATTAGGTGAAGTAATGATCCAAAAAAAAAAAAAAAAAAAAAAAAGAGATTAGTTCTGTTCAGACTGCACTCATTATAAAACCCATTTCCTTTATATGAAGATTCTATGTCTTTCTCATTTGTACTGCTGGCATTATCACACTATGAAACAGAAATATGATTGTTCTAATGATATTCTATAACAATCATATAATAAATTCACTTAACTGTATATTATTTAAATATCTATCAGCAGAAAAATGAATATCCTTTGAATAATTCTATAACAAAAGAGAGCATATGTCAAATTCCTGGAGACTAACTAGAATTCAAAAAAGCCATATGCCTATATGTGTTGAATTTTCTGAACAATCTTAAATACTAGAGATAATTACTATAACTATCAGTAAACTGAAAATAAGTTTGAGAATCTAATCATAATATGGAAGTATTGTACTGAGGTTTTTTTGTTGTTGTTGTTGTTTTGTTTTGTTTGTGTTTTTTTTTTTTTTTTTTTTTGCCACTCTCCCAAGAATAAATGAAATACTCAGAATTCAATTAGATACTAACAAAAATGCAAGTACTATGATTTGTTGATAAACTTTCATAAAAAGAACAACTAATTAGGACAGGGATGACTAAAAAGCATAGTATTAAGATATACACAAATATAAACATAAAACAAATATTTATAATAAATCTATAGATGTGTATCCAAAAAGCATACATTCCCCTCATTATTTAATTAATTCTTTCTGAGAATTTATTATGGCCAAAATAAGAATTCTTTACAGCATTCAATTAAAAACAGTAACATTCCAAATATGCAAAATTCTGGAAATATGCAAAAGTCAAGGATACTTACTAATTGGAAATGCAAAGAAAAAAAGAATAAAGTCTCTGCTGGTGAAAAGTTTGCAAGTCTAATGGAGAAATCAAATATTCCCACAAGTAAGTAAATTCAGAGTAAATAAAATTAAATTAAAGAATTTCAAGGGTGAGAGGTTAAGAAAGAATTAACAAATAACTGTGGGAATCAGGATCCACTCACAGGGAGGGTATTAACAGAAAGTAAAAAGAGGAGGGGGTAGAGTGTTTAAAAAATAAAAATCCTCAGACATTAAAGATTTTAAGTGAAAGAGCCTTCATAAAAGACCAGAACAATGGAAAATAAAAGAGAACAAAATGAAGAAAATAAGACAGAGATTAAGTGGCTTGATCAGTCACACATCTAATAACTGAGGCAGGATCGGAATTCACATTTTCCTAACTCTATATACAGTACTCTATCCATTGCCTGATGCAGCTGCCCAAAGAACATAAAAAAGCTCTCATTTAATAATAATATAAGAAAAGTACAATTAACCTATGTTTGATAAAATACAAAACATGGCAGACTCCTAAGAAAGCATGAACAACAAAAACTCCCTAATGACAAAAAATAAAGTAAAATTTTAATAAAAGTAATTAGGAACAAAAATATATGAAAAATTAAGATGTCATATCCAAATGTAAAATATACAGACTGAGGGGAAAAAAACCAACATGATTACGTTTGTAAAGAAATAAAAGACATTAGCAGAGTTGAACAACAAAAGTAAGGAAATAAAGGTGAAACCAAATATATCATATCATCTGCAAAGAGTGATAGTTTTATTTCTTCATTTTCTATTAATTTCTGTTTTATATAAGAGTTCATCCCATTCACATTCACAGTTATGATTACTATCTCTGTATTTACCTCCATCTTATTTTCTCCCCTGTAAGTATTTGGCTTCACCGGGAAACATCTCTCATCTTATAGAAAAGTGGAAAGGGAAAGGGAAAAAAGGAAGGGGTAGACTAAATAGAAGGGAAAAGAGAAACAGGAAAAAGGGATAAAAAAGGAGGAGGACCGCTTGAGGCAAGAAGTGCTCATAAGTAAAATACTGAGGAATAGGGAAAGAGGAAAAGAAAAGTATAATTTGGGGTTAATAAAATGACAGGAAATACATAATTAGTATTTTTAACTTTAAATGTGAATGAGGTAAACTCTTCCATAAAACATAAGCAGACAGCACACTGGATTAAAAAAACAGAATCCTACAATATGTTGTTTACAAGAAACACATTTAAAGTAGAACGATGCATACAGAGTAAACGGTAAAAGGTTGGAGCAGAATTGATTATGCTTCAGGTAAAGTTAAAAAAAAAAAAAAAAAAAAGCATGGGTAGCCATCCTGAGCTCAGATCAAGCAAAAGCAAAAATTGATTTAATTTTAATTAAAAGAGATAAGGAAGGGCACTATATCTTGCTAACAAGAATCATAGATAATGAAGCAATAGCAATATTAAACATATATGCATGCACCAAGTGGTATAGCATCTAAATTCCTAAAGAAGAAGTTAACAGAGTTCCAAGAAAAAATAGACAACAAAACTATAATAGGGGGAGATCTCAACCTAGCACTCTCAGAATTAGATAAATCAAACCACAAAATAAATAAGAAAGTTAAAGAAGTAAATAGAATAGTAGAAAAGTTAGATATGATAAATCTTTGGAGAAAATTGAATGGAGACAGAAAAGAGTACATGTTATTCTCAGCAGTTTATAGAACCTACACAAAAATTGACCATATATTAGTATATAAAAACCTCAAAATAAAATGCAAAAAGACAGAAATAGTAAATGCAATTTTTCAGATCATGATGCAATAAAAATTACATTCAATAAAGGGCATGGGAAAACAGACCAAAAAGAAATCGGAAACTAAATAATCTCATCCTAAAGAATGAATGGGTGAAACAGCATATCATAGACACAATAATTTCATTGAAGAGAATGTCAATAATGAGACAAAATACCAAAATTTGTGAGATGCAGGCAAAGTGGTAATAAGGGGAAATTTTATATCTCTTGATGCTTACTTGCATAAAACAGAGAAAGAGAAGATCAATAACAATAGTTATTAACAGTGTTAGGAACTAAAAAAGCTAGAAAAAGAACAAATTAAAAACCTCCAATCAAATACCAAACTTGAAATTGTAAAAATAAAAGGAAAAATCAATAAAATTGAAAGTAAAAAAAACAACAACATTGAATTAATAAATAAAACTATGAGTTAGTTTAATGAAAAAAAAAAAACAACAAAATAGATAAAAATTTAGTTAATTTGATTAGAAAAAGTTAAGAGGAAAATCAAAATCAAATTGTTAAGTCTCAAAAATGAAAAGGGAGAACAATTCACCAACGAAGAGGAAACTAGACCAATTATCAGGAGTGGCTTTCCAAATTTTATGCCAATAAATTTGATAATCTAAGTGAAAGGGAGGAAGACCTACAAAAATAGAGATTTCCCAGATTAACATAAGAGGAAATAAATTACTTAAATAGTCTCATTTTAGAAAAAAGAAATAGAACAAGCTATTAATCAGCTCCTTAAGAAAGAAACCCTAGGACCATGGATTTATATGTGAAACCAAACATTTAAAGAACAATTAACTCCAATACTATTTGAAAAAATAGGGATTGAAAGAGTCCTACCAAATTCCTTTTATGACACAGACATGATACTGATACCTAAAACCAGGTAGGACAAAAACAGAGAAAGAAAATTATAAACCAATCTCCCTAATGAATATTGAAGCAAAAATCTTAAATAAAATATTATCAAAGATATTACAGATAATCATCCCCAGGATAATACATCATGACCAAGTAGGATTTATGCCAGGAATGTAGGGCTGGTTTAACAGTAGGAAAACTATTAGTATACTTGACTATGTCAATTACCAAATTAACAAAAAACATGGTTATCTCTATAGATGCAGAAAAAGCATTTGATAAAATCAAACAGCCATTGCTATTAAAAACACTAGAGTGTATAGGAATAAATAAACTATTCCTTAAAATAGCATTTATTTAAAACCATCAGCAAGCATTATATATAATGGGGATAAACTAGAACCATTGCCAATAAGATTAGGAGTGAAATAAGGCTGCCCACTATCACCATTGCTATTCAATATTGTATTAGAAATGCTAGCCATTGTAATAAGAGAAGAAAAAGAGATGAAAGGAATTGGAATAGGTAATGAGGAAATCAAATTATCACTCTTTGCAGATGATATGATGATATACTTAGAAAACCTCAAAGAATCAACTAAAATCAACTCACACCTCTCAGATTGGCCAAGATTATAAGAAAATATAGTGATAAATGTTTAGAGGGGATGTGGGAAAACTGAGACACTGATACATTGTTGGTGGAGTTGTGAAATGATTCAACTATTCTTGAAAGCAGTTTGGAACTATGCCCAAAGGGCCATAAAAGAGCCTTTGGCACAGATAGTGGTATGCCAAAAGTATGGCACATGCATATGCAAAGTATGCCAAAGAAATCACAAAAGATGAAAAAGGCCTCACATGTGTAAAAATGTTTGTAGCAGCTCTTTTTAAAGAAAAGGAAAAGGAATGGATGCCCATCAACTGTGGAATAGCTTAAAGGTGTAGTACATGAAAGTAATGCAAGATTTTTTTGTATTAAAAAAATTATGAACAAGCTGGAAAGATTTAAATGAGTTGATGCTGAGAAAACAAGCAGAACTAGGAATATATTGTACACAGTAATAGCAAGAATGTACAATGATCAACTATGAAAAGCTTGGTACTTCTCAGTGATTCAGTGATATTAAAGCAATCCCAATAGACTTTGGACAGAAAATTCCATCTGCATCCAGAAAAAAATCTAAGGAGACTGAATATAAATCAACATATGCAATATTCACTTTTTCTATTTTTTTTCTCTCTGCCAAGGTTTTTCTCTTTTCCTCTGATTTTTCTTTCCCAATATGTTTCATAAAGCAATGTATATTAACAATATTTACAATAAAAAATTGCAAATTTTCTCTTTTCTGTTTTTCAAAAAAAAAAAATATATATATATATGTACATATATATCTATATTTATATCTATATCTATATATCTATATCTATATCTATATCTAAATATATTCTTGGAAAACATAAAGGGGAAATTCTGACTATTTTTTTAAAAAAGACATATAAAAATATTTTCAAAAGATAATTTAGGAAAAATACTTTGCAATACTTTAAATAACAAGTCAAGAAGTTTAGACAGAAATTTGGCCTAGAACCAAGAGGAAGGTACTAGAACATTTTTGGGCAGAGTACTATGAATTGACCAGATCTGGCTTGTAGTATAGCTTTATAGAGGGTGGATTGCATATAGGAAAGACTAAAAGATATCTATTTAGGAAACAGAAATGCTTTAGTGAATTTAACAGTATAGTTATAATCCAATGAAATGGTATAAAGCATTCTGGAAACTATAAATCACTACATAAATGTGAGTTTAAAAATTAAAATTTAAAAAACCCTTGAAAATGGATGTTTTACTTTTCATGCAAGAAATATCTTTCTAAACAAGTAACTAAACAAACAAGTATTTAAAAACAAAACTAGAACTCAACTTAATTAATGACATACTGTTCAACTGGTATTGCATTAAAAAATCTTGCTGTTTTAAAAATATTTAAGTCCTTTATCTAGAACTCAAATGTTCCCAACATAGTTTTAATACTCATCAAAGTATAATTAGTATACAGAGCCTAAAATAACAGTCATCTAGTCGGAGAAATATACAAAGGCATTCATTAACAGGCTAGCAAATATTCCCTTCCCGATTCCCAATATTTAAAGAATTATTTCAGGGAAGTAAATTAAATTATCAATGTTCAATAACACTTGAATAAGTGATAGGATTTGTGAGAAATCCGTAAGAAATGTTTATATATTAGCTAGTAAAATTTTACCAATTTTATAAAAGTTTAATATAAATGAATCAGAATTTAAAGTGGAATATTTACAAAAATCTAACAACTTAAGCAGCAAAAACAAACAAACAGTTAATGTTATAGAGGACCTACTAAATGATTTATTGTAGCCAATGTCTTTTGTATCTTAATAGGCCCCCATACCAACTTAGGAGGCCATCTGTGCTTCTCTTTATTTTTGAAAAGGTCCAATAATATGACTTGCCTATTAATTAGATTGAAGAGAGACAGAACTGTACAAAGTCATCAACTTCACTCTCCCTTCTAGCATCATCAAAGCTTAGGGGCAAGACAAAAAATCAAGTTCTAAGTACTCCACAATGCCTAGTAAGCTGCCTTCTCATTTTCCCATTCTGCCATGGAAGCCTTCAGATGTTGGAGTAGACATCCCCCTAACTCACCAAAGTGTTTTAGTCACACTGGCTAACTTCCACCAAGTTTTGCCTGGGAGCTCGGACAGTTTTTCAGACTGTGCTCATAAGTGAGACTCTGGTCACAGGTGGCTATTCCTCCATGGACCTCCATCTACCATCTCTCAACACTCTAACAGAGATCTAGTGTTAAGTCACTTCCACCTTGACTCCAGAGCCTGCAGATTCTAGAGATCCCTATCAATATAGTCACTTCAACTGACAGCAATATGAGATCTACTTCACTCCTTTTATTCTTACTGACCTCGTGATTACTTGTGGGTACTTAACATTAACATTATAGCCAGTCTCCCTTAACTAATGCGATAAGCAATTAACTAATCAAAAAGCTAAGGGGGGTGCTGGGTGCTAACCTACAATATGCTAGAGGGAGAGTTGGCAACATATTCTAGATAAGGAGACCTAGTACATTTTTCAAATAAATAAATAATGATGCAGGAATGGAGAGTGACTGGGAGGTGCAACCATCAACTGGGAATCTTGGAAAAGGGCATTTTCAAGGAGGTAGTACTTGGGTACAGCCTGAAAGAGATCTAGAGGTATTAAAAAGGTGAGCAGAGAATTAATTTCAGGGCAGGAGGAATAACCTATGAAAAGGCAAAGAATAAAGAGATAAATTGGTGTATTCAAGAATAAAGCAGATTAGTTTGCCTGAAACACAAAGTATGCAAATATGTAATATATAATAATATTAAGACAGTAATTAAGACAGTCAATCTGGGTAATTGAAGCAAGTATTGTGAAGGGCTTTAGTTGTCAAGGAGAACACTATTGGTTAATTTAAAAGTAAAAGGGGGATTTTGGAAGCTTTTAAGCAGAGGAATGACACCAGTGGACACCAGAATTATCAATTCTGCAGCTACATGGATGGACTATAGATTAGAAAGGGGAGACAGAAAACAGTCTGTCTTGGGAGATGTTAGACTAGCCAAGGCATGAGAGCCTGTGAACTAGTTAGCCATCTTGTGAATGGAAAAAAGGGTATGGAAGAAAAAAATGTGACCTAACTGACAAGGGACAAGATGGGAAGAAAAAAGAATGATTGCTACATTATGAAATTGGGCACTTGAAATGACAATGATCAACAAAAAAAGTTAAGTTAGAATATGAGTAATATTTATGGGGGAAAGTTTTAGACATGTTGCATTTGAGAAGCCAATGGAACATCCAGGAGCAAGTGTCCAGAAGGTAACTAAAGTACAGAAGAGAGAAAAGAACTGCATATGTAGATTTGTGACTCATTTACAGAGAGATGATAATTAAATCATGGAAAAGTAGTTTCATGAAAACTCAGAGATTCCACTGCTAGATATATTCCTCAAGGAAGTCACTGACAAAAAAAGAAAGATTCCATATAAACCAAAGTTAATTAGAACAACACTTTTTTTGTGTGATAGCAAAGACATGGAGACAACAGAGATCCCCAACAATTGGGGAATGCTAATCAAACAGTGATATTTATACCACTGTTTGTATGACCTTGGACAAAAAGAAGACTTAGATGAACTGATATTTAGTAAAATACTAATGCATAGTGAAGTAATCAAAGGCAAGAAAACAATAACAAAAGCAATCCTTCCAAAAAACAAAATTGAATGTTGTCAGGGGGAAATAAAATAATTGTTGCGAAATTATAACTACCAATTTGGCTACAAATAAGAGAGAAGACACCTCATTCCTGTGCAGAAGTGGAATGGAAGAATGTCACAAGTGCTGAATATGAGCCACCCCCCCAATTGTGCTAATATTTTTTTTTCTTCTTTCACTTTTTCTTTCTTTTAAATATTTTTTTTAAATAAAATATACTTGTCTGAAATGAAAGGTGGGCAAAGATAAAGGTGGAAATCTAAGCAAGTATAACTTATAGAAGATATCAACAAAAATCTATTTTTGAAAAAAAGAAACTGGTATCCAGGGGCAAATTTTTTATAAGATGGCTCCAAATTATTAATAGTAAGAAAAATGCAAATTTTATTTCACACTTAACAAATGGAATGGCTTCAGAATCTAGTCCCAATTGACCTTTCCAATCTTCTTATTCACTTCCTAGCATTGCAATTTTGAGGCAACTGGCCTTCTCTGTTCCTCACATACTACACCATTATTATTGCTTGCTAATCATATTCTATGCTTAGAGAATGTATTTCACACTCATATATTCTTAGAATTCTTCTATTTATTCTAATTCTTAAAGATAAAACTGAATCACCATCTTCTCCATGAAGTCTTTCATGGATGAAAGCTTTCTCCCCAACTGCTGACACCCTCTTCCTCCTTAACTAGTAGCCATTTTTAAATTTCTTCTTTATACATCTGTGTGTGTGTGTGTGTGTGTGTGTGTGTGTGTGTGTGTGTGTGTGTGTGTGTGTGTGTGTGTATGTAATGGCTTTCCCCCACAAAAAGTTAAAATTCTTTCCTTTTTTTTTTTTTTCCATTTTAAACTTTGAGCATAGTATCTGGCCCATAAAAGTCATTCAATCAATACATTTTGATTGCTCAATCAACTTTTACATGCTGCAAAAATTAATCTTTTATAGATAAATCTTTCTCTTGTAGCTCCTCTTTGCTCAAAACACTGTTACCAACTGCCTATGAAATAAAATTCAAAACACTAAACATGTCAAAAGTTCTATACTATTTTTCACTACCAAAAGTAGTCTCATGTCAAGTTATTATTTGTGTTCTTTGTGCTCCAATCACAAGAACCCCTAGTTATTACCCTGCCTTACTCACGTCACGCACTTGCCTACTTTGGAGCCTATGCTTAATCTATTTCCTGTTAATAACTGTTATTCACCTTGCTCCTTCCTTTATGCATGCTAAATCTGCCTTTACAAGGCAGAGCTCAAATGCCACTTCAAGAAAGAGTATGCTATTCCATTATCAGTCACAAATTATCTTCTTGTCATTCAGTTATACAAAGAATTTATTTTGTATCTCTCTTATTAACTTATGTTCTCTCATGGATCTCCTCCCAGAGAAGGATTACAACTGAGAGACAATCAGAACATTACGTACGTTCAATTCTGGGATAATTATTTATGCTTCTTTCATATTCTCTTACTTCCATTTTACTGTAAACTCAAGAGAAGCAAAAATTTAAGTCAGAATCTTTGTATTTTCATAGTTTGTTACACAGTATTCTGTGAGAAATAATTCATTTGGACCCCAAGCTATTTCAATCAGCTTTAATAAGTTTGATATTTTATATAAACCAGATAGAAAAATAAAATAATTCTTAAATTAAATTAAAATAAACTTTAATCCAGCATTCATCACTTGTTTACCAGTTATGAAGCTCACTTACACAATCACAAAAATGATTCCAAAGATATCTCCATCCTATCTTTCCAGTGTGGATAGGGTGCCTTGACTTTCTGGCAAATTTCCCAACTTATTTTTGTACCTCCAGACCACTTTTTTTTTTTTTTGTCCAACACAACATTTTGTGTCAACTAAGAAAGAAATGGTTCTTTAAGAGGAAACTGAAGAGCAATATGATAGGCAAACTGTGCAAATAGTATGTGGAAATTGTGATATCTCCAGAGGGTCTTTCTCCCTCTGGTTATTAGCTAGTTTTCTCTTGATTGTTGTTGCTAGATAAATAATTTCCTGATAGGGTGTTACTGCATCATCTTCATTGAGCTATGATCTGAATATAAATTCTAACATTATCCATCAATTAGATATATGCTAAAGTAAAAACAAATTGAATATAGCTGGAGATTGAATTACCTGAACTAATTTTTTTTTATTTCCCCATTTAGAACCCTAGAAAACAATGTGATTCAAAAATATATCACAAGATGTGGTATATTTTTACCTTTACCACATCAGTATTTTAATTTGAATAGCAAGTCTAATGTCTATGAATATATAACCATTTCTCATATTATTCAGAGGAAAGGTGCTTATCATCTTCAAAACATTTGCTATTCAAAGAACTAATTAAGTTTACAAACTGTGTTGTGAATACCAGAAGGCACTATATGTACAAATCATATTGGTAATTATCTCTACGACAAGGAAATAATATTACAGGTATCACATACAAATGCTGTAACCTACGCATAAGCTCTAAATTCAGAGATCTAAAGTAAGGAACCAAGACAAGCCAAACAACAAACGCAAAAAAGAAGGCAAAATTAAACTACCTAAAGTAGCATCAAAACAACCTAACTACTTGTAAATACATAACTACCACAAAGCTAACATAATTGCCCAGTTTAAATGCTTATTCAGCAATCATTTCAAAGCCATGGAGAGATAAAGATAGTATACTATTACCAAACTATACTGACTGTCATGTAGCAGTCTTCCAAATCTGCCTTGGGTCCCTGCATATCTTCTCAAAATCTTGGGCTCTGCCTCTGAGACTCCACTTTCTAAGAGCCGAGCTTCATTAAGGCTTCACCTCATGTAACCAAATAATTTTGAAACCAGGGCCCAGCATATGTATGCAAAAACAGAAAACGTGCTGATATGAAATGATAAAAATTTCACAAATTGTATGTCAAACACAAGACATCACTGAAATGCCAAAAAAAAAGTTTGACTTGATCAATCATAAGATTATAAATCATTTAATGTGAATAAAATTTCTTTCACAAAAGAAAAACAGATATGTTTTATAAAATCTCTGGGAAAATCATATACAACTTTCTCTGCTTCTCTAAAAGAAAGGGAGAAAGGACAAAAGAATAAATAAGTGAGGCAGTGAAAAATCAGAGAGATGGAATAAAAATGTCTTTTAAGCTGGCAAGAATGTGTGTTTCAGTTAGTTAAAGGAAAAGGGATCTGTAGTATCCGACCTGGTTAGGGTAGAGATGGCACAAGGATAACTCAGAGCTTCTGAAGTCCTTTGATTAAAATCCTGAAAAATATGGCTTTTCTAAAGCTCTTTGTAGATCTAAGTCTAGGTCCAGTCTGTTCTTGGCTCCTGATACTGACACTATAGTTAACTGTCCCAAAAGTACATATGCATACACTACACTACACACACACACACACACACACACACACACACACACACACACACACACACACACACACACACGACTGTTGGCCATTTTCTTCTCCGGCTCATTTTACAGATAAGATAACTGATGGAAAAGTTAATTTAAGTAACTTGTTCAGACTCACAAAGCTAGGAAGTATGTAAGGTCAGGTTTGAACTCAGAAAGAGCAGTATTCCTCTTCTCAGCTCAGTGCTTTATCCACTGCACCAGTTAGCTGCCCTTGGAATAAATCTAATCTCTTTTTAATAATATAGCTCTTCAAATACTCTAAGTGAGTTGTCACATATCCTATGGGTCTTTTGCTCCCCCAAAAAGAAACAAAAAACCCAAACACCATACACAGTCCCTTCAACCAATCCACATACACAAGGAATTCAAGTTTCCTTCAGCATTCTATTTCTCCTCTGGACATTCTCTAGTTTGTCAATGTGCTTCTTAAACAGTAAGGCCTAAAATTTCAGACACCATACTGTTCATTAGGTCTAACAAAGGCAGAAAACAATGGAATAAGTGTATCTCTTTTTTCTAAAATACATGCAGCCCCTAATGCAGCCCAATGTCACTTTAGCTTTCTGGTTGCCATACCACATTTCTAACTCATTTTAAGCTTTTTTTTTTTTTTCTTTTTCTAAATAACTGTCATTTAACCATATTTTCCCCATCTTTTATTTGCGAAATTAATTTTTTAATAGCCAAGCTTAAGCCTTTTACATTTATTTCCAGTGAATTTTACTTTATTAGATTCATTTCCTATTCTAGCCTATTGGGATGCTTCAGAATCCTAATTCCATCCATATTCAATATTCCTCCCAGTTTTGTGTTATTTGAAAATCTTACTATCTATGCTTGTGGTAGAAATACTATTTTAACCTTCCTCTGTCACCAGGCAGGTAAGAGGAATTTTTCCTTAAAAAGTAGTTAAACATTTCTAAGAACTGCTTCATTCAGAAGACTAAGGGTCCTGAATGCTGACATCACTTCCTCAAAGGATGAGCCATAAAGACCTGGATAGGAGGAAGAAGTGTTAATGGTTGGGTTAATGGATCACAGTGGGAGTTTCTGAAAGCTCAATCAACTTAAGGTGCCTATCTTTATTGAATATCATTTTCATGCTATGGCTAAGTGATTTACTTATCAACTTTTTTGTTAACTACTGAATGACCTACTATAAAACCTAAATTAAGACTTTCCCAGAAAATGTCTTTATCCAATCAACAAATAAAACTATTAAACACCACATGGAAAACACAGATCCCTATGGTACCCTACTATAAATACAATGACATTTAACTATTAACTACTTTTTGATCATTCTGAATCCACCTGCTTGTATTATCATCTCATCCATATTGTTCTATCTTCTCCATAAGAAAAATAAAACACTTTATCAAATGTTTCTATAATCCTGACCCACAGAATTGTACTATTTCAGAGATCCTTATCTAAAATAAAAATAAACTTTATACTAGTACAACCTATTCTTGATAAAAGCATGATGTCTCTAACTACCTTCCTAAATGTTTGATAATCTAGAATGTGCCCAGAAATGAAATTCAAGTTTGCAGGCTCTGTTTTCTTTTTGGAAAAATAGGATATTATGCCTTCTACCTTTTTCTGGCATTTCAATTATAACTGACAATGACTTGGCAATCATATCTGTAGTTCATCTTAGCCAGGTAACATGAATATAACAAAGAAAAGATTTTTCTTTCTTTTTTCTTAAATGTTTTATGAAAATTGATTCCCTATTTATTCAAGCCTAATATAAAAGTTATTCTCTCTGTTGTCAGTTACTGTGTTATTCACCCTAAGCAAAAGTTCTCTCCTTTTAAATTCTCTTTTTTTCCATATAAATTGAAAAAGAAAATACATTTTTGTGGTCCCTAGCATCTCTCACCAGTATACTCATTCTTAACCTTAGCATTCATAATGCATTTTATAGGATAATATCATACTCATATTCACCTACTTTTACCTTACCTTAGTCCCATTTTCTATGTCTTTCTCTTTTTGTTATTAAAATTCTTTCTGTATATCCACAACAGATTCAAAAGAATCCTTCAGGGAAAAAACAAAAAAAACCAAAAAAAATTTCTCTTCATTGGGATTGTTTCCTTTTTTAATCTTTAGAAGTTTGTTATTAAGACTCTTCTTTGCCTCTTGGGTTGACCTTTCTCCCCAAGCATGTTAGCCTATGATAGCCTAGATCAGGGGTCCTCAAACTATGGCCGCGGGCCAAATGAGGCCCTCTGAGGATGTTTATGCGGCCCACTGGGTTATGGCAAAATCCAACTGGAAGTGACATTCTACCTAAACTCATGTTAGTAATGCCCACTTCCGGCACTGGGCTGAGGCTGCAGAGACAGAGTGTGAGGCTATACCAAGGTGAGGAGAGTTCCCAGGCCGGGGTGTATGGTGTGGGGAAGGGAGAGAGAAGCAGAAGACAGAGAACTGACGGCCCGCAGCCTTGTAAAGTAACAGAAGCCACCACAACAGACAGGCGTGAGGGATGTAAGTGCATGCTGTGCATGTCACGGCCGCTGCAAGGCTGTGTCTGGTGCTCGGGTATAGTGACAGTTAATACTACAAGTCCCAGCTTAACTCTATCATTGTCATGATGCTGTAATAACAATGTAATGGCTTCCTCTCCAGCGCATGTTGTGGCACTGACTGCTATTGTCGCCCAGAGTGAGGCTCCTGGTCCCAGGCCGTGGCCCTGTATCCACAGTGATCTCGTGTCTGGCTTCTGTGGTCATCAGTGTTATCATTGTGTGTATGTTCTGTAGTTTTATAAAGAGATGGAATATTGCTAACATATGCCATTACCTTATAATCACTGGGGTCTGACCTTAGTGTCCCCCTACTTATCCTGAATATGAGGGGTGCAGAGCTGGCGTGCTGCTTCATCTCCCTCCAGATTCTTAAGGTTCCCATACACTTGTGCAGCTTCAAGTCACATGAGGACCTCCCCCGAAAGCCCCAATGTACAATTTGTCACTGAAGCTCATTCTGCACATACAATATATCATGCAGTTATATACATATATGCACAGTCTTGCTTGTGATTATGATAAATTACGAATGCAGCATGTACAATCATGCAGCACTGGATCATGAGAATTGATCCCAGGATTCAGAGGAAGCCAGGGCATTTGGGAAGGCCGCCTGAGCAGGGACTTGTGTGCAGTGAAGGTCTGAAGTGGGAGAGACAGTGTGGGAAACAGAGGCATCACAGCCCAGAGGCAGCTTGGAGGGAGTTGGGCATTGCAGTCTGTATGTCTCTGTGTGGGCAAAGTTATTTCTAGTATATTGTTTATGTAGCACTGTGTATATATATATATGTGTGTGTGTGTGTGTGTGTGTATATATATATACATATACATATGTGTGTGTGTGTATTATTTTACTAATAGCAATTTGGAATCCCTTAGAAATAATGATGTCAAGAAAAAGAAAAATTGACTTGGAGTATAGGATATTCAAAGAACAATGGACTTATGATTACTTTTTCATGCAGTACAAGGAAAGAGCTGTATGTCTGATATGCCAGAATATAGTGTCTGTTCAAATAATATAATTTGCGTCAACCCTATGAAACTCAACATAAAGATAAATGATTGTTTGGTTGGAGAAGTGAGAAAAGATAAAAATATGAAATTTTTTTTGTGGAGTTTTGCAAATGCTGATGCAGATTGTCTCCCATTTTTTGTCTTTCTGACAGATGTAGCAGAGCTACTCAACAATTTCAATATGCAACTTCAAGGACATGCAATCACATGTCAAAGCATTTGAAGTAAAATTAGGCCTCCTCATCAAACAAGTGAAGGAGGAAAACTTCTGCCATCTCCCCACAACTCAAAATCTGTTAGCAGAAAAACTGCTGAATGCATTTGCAAACAAAACGTGTGGATTCATTGGGAAAATTGCAAAAAGAGTTCCAATTTAGATTTAAAGAGCTTCATCTCCATGAACAGGACATACAGCTTTTCCGTAACGCATTTTCTATTGACATTGAAAATGTGGATACAATTTACCAAATGGAACTGGCTGAACTGCAGAATTGTAACTCTCTGAAAGACACATTCAAGTCAAGCAGCCTTCATAATTTCTATTCATCTTTCTCCTCTGAGACACATCCTCATCTCAGGAACCACACACTCAAAATGGCAACCATCTTTGGCAGCATTTATGTCTTGTGAACAGATTTTTTCTAGAAGGAAACATTTGAAATCTCCAGACATTGACCATCTCATTAGCCAAAAGCAGATCCATAGTTCCCATTGATATACTGGTAAGTTCGTTGATTTAACTTTACTTTATTTTAAATATTGTATTTGTTCGCGTTTTGTTTCTTATTTCAAAATAAGATATATGCAGTGTACATAGGACTTTGTTCATAGTTTTTGTTTTTACTATAGTTCGGCCCTCCAACAGTCTGAGGTACAGTGAACTGGCCTCTCTTTTAAAAGTTTGAGGACCACTGATCTAGATCTCTTTCCAAACCCTTGAAATTTGTTTTCCCCAAACAGACTATACCTACATTTCCTCTCATCTCTAAAGTAGCTGAGCCTGAATTTGAACAAGTCTCCTGACTTAAAATCCAGTATTCTTTTCATTACACTAACTGCATTCTGTTTCTGAAAGAAACAAATATAAACTTTCACTGCTGGGTCTCTCTATATAAAACTGTTTGTCAGCTTCAACTCTGCTAAGAGAGGAGGAATAGGAGAGATCCTAAAACCAATGTTAAGTGGCTTCAATGATTATTAAATTTTCAGCATGAGTATCTACACCTCAGAAATCCTAAATCATTTCTAACCCAGGGCTTAATTTGTTTTGTTAATTGTCTAGACTTATTAATGTATTAATAATGATGAATAACCTTAAAGGTGTGTCCATCCCCCATTCTCTCTCTCAGTCTAGTAGTTAATCATTTAGCAGCACATCCCCTTGATACAAGCTTTAAACAGAGGCTTTTCTGATGGGTCAAAAAGGGCAAGAATGACTCATTAACTTGTCCCATCCAGTGTTAACTTTTAAAAGCCTTTATGTAGTCTGTGCAGGTGTTTTCCATCTCCTCTTCTTGATGTAATTTTAATTCCTATACATCTGGTGATTTTCTTATACTCAGCCTGTTGTGGAGCTTGGAATTTTGCAGATAATCATGCATTGTGGAGCCCATTACTTATACATCTCAAATCAATTCCATTTAACAAACATTTTTGAACTAACGCAAGTATTCTCAAACCTTTGTATGAGGAAAAGGAAAATGATTAGATTTCTCCTCCCTTCATTGAGAGAAGAGAAGAACAATATAGGGAGATGTTACCAAGAGAAATTTAGGTTTGAGAAACATGGGTTCCATCCTCTCTAGAGCAGTTCAAACAGAGATTAATAATGATTGCTTTTCAGAGGTCTTGTAATGGCAATTCACTTTATAGAGATATGCTTTGAACTAAATGATGCTGAGGTCTAAGGATCCATATGTGTAAAAGTGTTTTAGCAGCTCTTTTTGTGATAGCCAACAAGTGGAAAATGAGTAAATGCCAATCAACTGGAGAATTGGCTAAATAAGTTGTGGTATATAAAGATAATGGAATATTATTGTTCTATAAAAATGATAAACAAGCCAATTTTAAAAAGGTCTAGAAAGATTTACATGAACTGATACTGAGTCAAACAAGCATAACCAGAAATACATTGTACATAATAACAGCAAGAATGTGCAATGATCAACTAGAAAGACTTGGTTCTTCTCAGTGGTTCAGTGATCCAAGGCAATCCCAATAGACTTTGCACAGAAAATGCCATCTGCATCCAGAAAAATAACTATGGAGATTGAATGTGAATCAATACATTCTATGTTTAGTTTTTTCTGTTTTTTTTTTCTCTTCCAAGTTTTTTTCCCTTTTGTTCTGATTTTTCTCTCCCAATATGATTCACAAAGAAATGTCTATTAAAATAAATTAATTTTTTTAAAATGAAATCCTTTCCAACTCTAAAAGTCTATGATCCCAGATATTGTGATTAAGAGTCACCACCCTAAAAGACATTACAACCTATCAACTTGGTAGAAATAGAATGATTCACCAGAAATTCACAGTGATGTATGACAATGGAAAGAGTATGCATCCTGATGAAATGGCATTCAAAAAGCATGATTAAAAAAAAAATCTAATTTTACCTTTCAAATTTGGAACTTTCAAATTCAGCTCTACTACTTATTAATTGTATGATCCTAGGCAAGTTATTTCAAATTAATCTTAGCCTCACTACAATATCAATAAAATAGAACTAGCTTATACTACAGTATCTCAAAAGACAATTGAGAAAATATTTTGTAAAACTTGTAAGTACTATATAAATGAACATGCTATTATTCAAAGTCAATGAATTATACTGTATTCTTAGAAATGACTATAGATAGAAGCGACCTCACAAGTCATAGTTCAATGCAAAAACACAATAAATCTAGAGCGGGTAAGTGACTTTCGAGAAGTTCATACAGTAAGTAAATATTAGACGGGGGCAGCTAGGTGGTGCAGTAGATAGATCACCAGCCCTGAAGTCAGGAGGACCTGAGTTCAAATTTGATCTCAGTCACTTAATACTCCATTGCTATTTGACCCTGGGTAAGTCACTTAACCCCAACTGCCTGGGGGAAGTAGGGGGAGGAGAAGTAAATATTAGAAGTAGACTATCCAAAGTCAAAGGTTCAATTTGAATCTGGATTCTCTGACTTCATTCAGAACCTGTTGCAGTTTCCTTGGGGATACAATATGTACAAAAATCAGTAAGTTATAAAATTTAGAAAAAATAAATTAAAGAGAGTAGGATATAGTGTAAAATTAAAAAAAAAATTCCATTACTATAATAACAAAAATATCCAAATACATGCCTTCCAAATATAGAATATATTCCACTTGTAAAGTACTCTTACAAAGTAAAGGTATATCAAGCTGTAAAAAAGTCATATTTGGACCCAAAATAACTATTATATTGCAAATAATATAATATCTCAGTATTTAGAATTAAATCTGCTTCTAAAGAAAATCATCTCAAAAATTAACCAATAAAATTTAATTAGCAAATCTACTGTTTATTTTAATTGTACAAATTTGGCCTACTGCTTTTTCTTCTTATATGGTTTACTCAATTATAAAAGGGTTACATGTATTCTCTTACAACATTTCTTTTAACAGACTACAGAGTAGGTTTAGTTAGGTCCCTTCCAGTTTTGGCCAACAATAACAGAAGAAATTTATATGACACTTTTAAAAGTTTAAAAATGCTTTAACTTGTGTAGCACTGACCTCATATTAAAGTGTAGACCTCATATTAAGCTGTTATTATTAATGTCAATAAGGGAGAATACATACAGAAAATGATAAATGTTCAAATCTTGAAAGTTTTGTAACAACTTTTTAAAGGAAGCAATCTGATAGAGATATGTATAATTAATGTTATGAGATAAGGCAGCAATTTTTAAAGCAAATATAAAACTTAAATTACTTTTTTATGTCTTTTAAATTGATAATAGTATTTGAAATTAATGAAGCCACAATGTAAAAGACATAATTTGGGGATAAACACCATTTATAGCTTTATTATTTATGATGAAATATAGGAGAAGAGATTAGCAGATTTGTGTAGGCTACATTTAAAGGTAGCTGAATATAACATTTTCTACCAACCCTTTTTTGGTATTATAATAACATTAGTATTTTTCAATTGTTTTAAAACTAAAACTCCGAATTTGTAATGTTCTCTTTTCTAAATTATAATCTTTCTCTGGGAGCAGGTTTCTTGGTGAGCTTCTGGAGGCAGCCTTGGCTTCAGTTCAGTTCAATCATCCCAAATGCAGCCAGGAATTAAAGTCCAAATCCTTTATTGGCTTTTCCAAAAATCTTATCTTCTTCACTTGAGTCTCGGCTAGTTTTCTGGGGGTGAGAATCCTTGGTTCCCGAGAGCTCCTGTCCGAATGTATCCAGCCAGCACAAAGGTAGAAGTGGGAATGAATCTTGAATCTGAATCTCCTGAAGTTCTCTTGAAGTTCTCCTGAAATCCTCCTTGGCCCTCTACCGAAGTTCTCTTTAAGTTCTGACAGCTTCTCTCTTATATGTCCCATACTGAGTATATACCAATCATTATATCACAAGGAAACCATTATTTGTTGTAGGATTAAATCAATGCTAAATTAGATTTAACCATTGTCTCCTCGATTCCACTCAGTACCTCGTTTAAAGTTCTGGCCCATAACATCTCCTTGTAGAGTCAGATCAATCATACTGAACCATGCTAAATCAGGTAATTATTGTCTCTATTCATTCCAGTGACTTAGCACCTTGTAAGAATGATAACACGAATTTATGCCTAAAAATTGATAAATTGGGCTTCCCATCTGAAATGATTCTTCAGTGTTCATACAATACTGCCTCTACAGAAATAAATTTTCTATTATTATTCTACTGCCTTACTTACAATTCTATTCCATCAACCAAGTGTTGTTGAAAGAGCATCACCTTCAGAAGTAACAGAAAGAATTAAAGAAATTGAGTTTTCCTCTCAAATCTTTTTCTAAAATATCCTGTGTATTTATAGTTCATATTTCCCCTATGTCTGGAAAAGTAATGAAGTACTATCTCTTAAAAACTTCCTGGGCTATAAGGATATAACAGAAATTTAACAGTCAGAGCTATTAAATTACATCAAGAAAGAACACATCTAAGTTCTTGTCCCACTTCATCCTCACTCCTATTTAGGAAAGATATTAACAAGGTACAAAAGATCCAAAAGGGGGATCCTAGGGTGGTGACTGAAGATAATACCACAAAAGGATAAATGTAAAAAATAGAAATGTTTAACCCAGGGAATATGTAGTGAAGCCATGGTAACTATCTCAAAATATGAATGTTGGTCATCCAAAAAGCAATTAAAGTAGTTCTTCCTGGCCCAGGGGACAGAACTAGGAATGCTAGATAAGTGAAAGTCACAGAAAGGCAGATTTAGTCTCAATATATGGAAATTTCCTCATAATTAGTTGCCCAAATTCAGAAGGAGCTGATTCAGTTAAAGTGACTTTCACTAAAGTTTTTAAGAGAATGGGATAGGGAAAGAATCCATACCAATGAAAAAAATATTAGTCCTTTTCAGGTATATAGGTTCTCTAATTTTCAAAGTGGCTTCCATATCCAAGAGAAGAACCTCTGGCTCTTTAGATAAGCATATACAATATAGATAGATAGATAGATAGATAGATAGATAGATAGATAGATAGATAGATAGATAGATAGATAGATATAGATAGATGATAATAGATATATATAGATAGATACACACACGCATACACACACACACACATACACAATAAAAATACAAAACCATTTTTGGTAGGATAGCATTAGCATCTGAGAAGATTTGGAAAAAACACAGGGGGGTGGAATGTGATCTGTTTTAAAGGAAATTAGAGATTCTAAGAGGTCTAACAGCACTGATAT